>NC_043706.1:41785784-41913539 GCF_006229205.1 Suricata suricatta
TCTCTTGGGTAAATCCCTAGCAGTGCTATTGCTGGGTCATAAGGGAGTTCTATCGATAGTTTTTTGAGGAACCTCCACACTGTTTTCCAGAGCGGCTGCACCAGTTTACATTGCCACCAACAGTGTAAGAGGGTGCCCAAGTTTAATTTTAAAGAAACAGCAAAACAGAAAAGAGACAACATAGTACTACCAAAGTCCAATAAGGTCTGATTCACTAACTTTATATAAAACTAACAATTCCAATCAGAGTATCAGAATCATAGAAGGAGAATATCAATTATTTATAATACTAATTTTTTCTTAATTAGATTAACCATGTTAATTTTATATATATGATCAATTTATCTTTCCCTCTTAAAACATAAATAAAGCTAAGTTGTAGGTGATCTCAAATTCTAGCAAATTCTGAATAAGTGAAGTATAAATTAACTAGTATTTTTAACGTAACCTTAAAAATGCATTTATGGCAATTACTGCACAAATGCATTAATATAATCAAAGTTAGAATTCTTTTAAGAACTTTAAAGCTCAAAATTCAAAGTTTATTTTAAATTTCCCTTTTTAATGTTTATTTATTTATTCTGAGAGACAGAGACAGAGAGAGAAAAAGAGAGCGAATCCCAAGCAGCCTCCACTGCGTCAGCACACAGCCCAACATGGGGCTCGATTCCATGAACCATTAGATCATGACCTGAGCCAAACTCATGAGTCAGATGCTTAACTGACAGAGCCACCCAGGCGCCCCTTATTTTAAATTTCTTAATCAAAAACATTACTAAAATATTAATTGAATGATATTAAATTACAAGTTACCATGCTAGACATAACATACTTACTGAGATTAAATGACATAAATCATAATAAATTATGCTGAAGTATCTGAATTGAAATGTATTAAATATACATAATAAATTTAGGTCATACAATTGATAATCTAACAAAAACAAATTTACTGAATCAAATTCCACAAAGAATCAAAAGTGGTATTTTTTCCATTAGAATTCACTCACAGAATTAAAAATCACACATGATACATCGCCGAACACCAACATACCTCATTTCACTGCGGTAGCTTTATTGCACTTCACACACACTGCATTTTTCACAAACAAGATTTGTTGCAAAACTGCATCAAGCAAATCTATCAGCATCATTTTTCTAAAAGCACTTTCTCACTTTGTGTCTATCACATTTTGGTAATTCAAACCTCTTCATCATTATTATGTTTGTTATGGTGATCTGAGATCAGTGATTGCAACTCACAAACAGCTCAGATGATTTTGGTGATACAGTAATTAATAGATTTTAACAATAAAGTATTTTTTTCACTAAGGTATGCATTTTTCAGACATAATGCTATTACACATTTAGCATGCTACAATATACCGTAAACGTAACTGTTATACACACTGGGAAACCAAAAAAAGAAATCATTTGCCTCGCTTTATTGTGCTCTTTGCTTTAGTGTAGTGGTATGCAACAAAACCACCAGTATCTCCAAGGTACGGCTGGAAAATGGAAACATGTCATCTTAAAATTAATCAACATCATTCTTACCATTCACTGTTTCTGAAGCTTTCCTGTCTTCACTGTATAGTTTACTGAAAGATGTCGTTACCCAAACGTAAGTATTCCTCCTAAGTAGCATGAAATTCTCTCAATGGGATTATTAAAGGATCGACAGTACTTCATGGTTTGAGCAGAACAAACTATGACATGCTTAAAGAATGTTTCTCTCTGTGTGGTTCTGCCACCACCCACACACAGAGGTTACTATTAAAAAGAAAAAGTACTGGCACTTGACACTGTATATCATCTTAGTACCAATTAATCTAAAAAAAATTAAACCTTGATATGTTATGATTTGACAAGAAGACACACAGGGATAAAACAGGTCATTTAAAACTACACGAAACAGATTTTATACAGCGTTAATAAAGGCAACAGAATTTCCTATTGCACTATCATTATCATTACAATAAATTTTGAATGAGGAAACAGCAAATAAATTACTTATAATTATGGACCATTTTGAACATATAAAACTTCCTACCGATTTATTCTTAAATATTTTTTTAACAATCTACACTGTGAGATGGGATTTGTGTGTTCTTACTAACAAGTAAAACAGGTAAGCCATTTAATCTACATTTTATGGAATTTCTTATATGCCTTCATTTTCAAGGTTCAGTTTCAATACCAAAGCATACAGAAAGCTGTTATATCATACTGTCAATATTGACCTCAGCTGTGACCTCTACTAAATTTCTTAACATCTATTAAAATTAAGACTTAAAAATGTTTCTACCTTTATTTCACATAGGGAGAGATTAGCAGGTTGGAATTTACTGATCTCTCTTCTTCTTCTATCTACCTCTTCCTCATCACTGAGTAGGTAGTTAACTAGTATAATTTTTTTCAATCCTTATAATGTCTTGAAAGTTTGTCTCAGGCCCTTCATAAAGAATGCATAATAAAAATCCTCTTTTTAACAGAAATCACTTGGAGTTAAAGATACAATTTCAGTAAATTTCATTCTCATCACAAATAAATTATGTAGGAAAACTTCACAATACCCAGCCACATATCAGACACATTCCCCAAAAATGCAAAGACATACAGCCTCCCCCAGCCCCCGACCTTCCCCTACAGTCATGGTGGTTTATCAGTAAAACTAAAATACACAATTAAACCCCTTCTTATTCTATGTTAAAAGGTGACTAGCATGAAGCAAAATGTTTAGCACAATTGGGAAAGGATTATAAAATCATTAAGGATAAAATAATTAACCTAAACACTGTCAGCCTCACAAAACTTCAGAATATCAATATGATCTTTGGATATGTAAAAGTACAAGATTTATTGAGAACTTACAGGTGCTATGCCCCTTCCATGTATTAATTAAATGTATCCTCTCAATAATCCTACATATTATTTCTAACATTTACAACAGATATGACAAATTCAGCAAATGATATCTTTGAATTGAGTGTATTAAAACTATAAATTTTATTTCAGAAAAATATTTCTATTTTAATGCAGCTAATTGGTTTTAAATAGTTTCCTGCCATCTTTGGGTATACACTATGAATCTATATATTTTATATATATAAACTTGTTTACTCAAGTAAAGGAAAAAAATAAATTGTAAGTCTGCATGATGGCTAAATATGCTGGAAAAACAGGTTTATTAATTTTTCAAATTTATAATTTCTGTAGTGACTTTTGGTTTATGAGGTGAAAGAATACTGATAATACTCTCCTTACACTACCATCAAGCCTATTTAACTGAAAAGGAAACAGTGGAAGAAAACGCTATTAAAAATAGAGCAACCTGAGAACCAAGGACAGTTCAACTTTCTCTATCCACAGTTACTCCCAGAATCCAAAGCTTCTGCATCATAAAAATAGGTTCATACTATTATTACATTTAAAGGACAATTCAATAATTAAGGAGACAACGATGTTTTTATAGCAGGAGAATTTCTAGAATTAAAATAATTTAGAAAAAGAATTTATACTAGATATCCTATGAAAAAAACTCTTTCAGAAACCCAGTATTTGTAATGTATTAATTAATTGGATGAATCCCTTAAGTGTATGAAGTTAGTGTGCTTATCCCTTCACAGTTTAAGACTTAAAAATAATAAACGATTATAATAAAAAAATTAAAATTCACACATTTTCAATTAGCTTTTTCTGCTAGTTTTAGACAGGTTCTAAGGTTCCCTCCTCCCAAAATATCTGTATTTGGGTTTCATTTTCCATTTTATGTTTCAAATGTGCAACTTCTATATTAAGAAGAGATAGATGAACTGAACACCTGTTGCATTCCCAGAACACAATAGGTTTTCCAGAAGATAGGATAATACTCAGAGCCACTGGACAGCTTTATGCTATGAACAATGAGAGACGAAGATAGAAAATTTAAAAAGGACACAAACATGGGTACTGGATACTTCACTGAGCAACTCAACACTAACTACTCCTCACCCTAACATTCTGTCTGCAAAGACAAGTAAGAAAACACACTAAATATATAAAGCACTTAGGGTAATACAGCTAATGTTTTCAGATAGGATGGTGGAACTCAGTGGGAGAGAGAACCATATTCCAAAAAAGTAAGAAATCTTTTTTATCAAAATAAGAAGGATGAGGAAGAAAAGACTAAAGCAGAATAAAGTGTCTATGTACTTAAAGTACATAATAAACTTTTGACAATTTGAAAACACACAATAAGAGCGATGCCATGGCAATAGCGCATACGAAGGAATAACCTCTACAATTAAATTGTCTTCCAGCTGGTCTTGAAGTGAAACCGGAAGTGAAAAGAGTTTGCTTTCATTATTTTCCGTTTCCCTTCTGGGATGGTCAATTTTATATGTCACCTTGACTGTGCTGGGGAATGCCCAGATATTTCAAAATAATTTGCGATGTTTCTCTGAAGGTGTTGTTGGATAATAAGCGACACTAAAATCGGTAGACTAAAAAAAGCGGATGGCCCTCCACAATGTGGGCAGGCCTCCTGCACCTCAGCAGGCCTGCGAGTAATAGAGAATTCTCCCACCTAATAGGCTTTGAGTGTAGAAAAGCCCTTCCTGCCTGACGGGCTTCAGACTGAAACCTCAGCTGCTCCTGGTTCTCCAGCAGCTTCCAGCCGTACCTGTCAGCCTCCATAATCACCTGAGCAGATTCCTTAGACTAGAACTCTTTTTTGTTTTGTTTTATTTTGTTTTTAATCTTTATTTTATTTTTTATTAATAGTTTATTGTCAAATTGATTTCCATATAACACCCAGTGCTCTTCCCCACAAGTGCCCTACTCCATTATCACCTCTCCTTTCCCCCTTCCCCTTCAACCCTCAGTTCGTTTTCAGTATTCAGTAGTCTCTCAAGTTTTGCGTCCCTCTCTCTCCCCAACTCTCTTTCCCTCTTCCCCTCCCCCTGGTCCTCCATTAGGTTTCTCCTGTTCTCCTGTTAGACCTATGAGTGCAAACATATGGTTTCTGTCTTTCTCCACCTGACTTGTTTCACTTAGCATGACACCCTCGATGTCCATCCACTTTCCTACAAATGGCCAGATTTCATTCTTTCTCATTGCCATGTAGTACTCCATTGTGTATATATACCACATCTTCTTGATCCACTCATCAGGTGATGGACATTTAGGCTCTTTCCATGATTTGGCTATTGTTGATAGTGCTATGAACTCTTTATATGTATTTGTATGTATTTGTGTGTGTGTGTGTGTGCATGCGCGCACGCATCTCTCTCTTTCTCTCTCTCTCTCTCTCTCTCGCACGCACACACACACACACACACACTCTATTGCTTCTATTTCTCTGGAGAACCCTAATACATCTTCCAAAAATAGATTCTTTATAATCAATTTACCAACAGGCTGAGATTATAACACCATCAAGAGAATAATTCTGCACAAAAGCATTTTATTTACATTAATGAATTAAGCACTCTAAATATGCCATGATGAATACTAATATCTAAAATAATCACATTAAACAAATCTTTTTAAAGGGGTGAGTGTCTAGATGGTTCAGTCGGTTAACCATCTGACTTTGGCTCAGGTCATGATCTCACAGTTCATGGGTTCAAGCCCTGCATCGGGCTCTGTGCTGACAGCTCAGAGCCTGAAGCCTGCTTCAGATCTGTGTCTCCCTCTCTCTCTCTGCCCCTCTCCTGCTCAAGCTCTGTCTCTCTCTGTCTCTATCTCTCTCTCTCAAAAATAAAATACATTAAAATTTTTTTTAAATAATCATACATAAAATCAAAATCATGACCTCCTGTTACATAAAAGTTGTGAACTGTAAAAGAAAATATGCTATTTTAAGTATTAATGGTTTCATTTTTTAATTATTCTTATTTATTCCAATAATCATTTTCACTGAAGTAACTTTTTTTTTAATTAACTTCTTGGGACTCTGTATCAATGCTACGGCTAAAAGCCTTTAAACTCATTATATTTCCCAGGAGAACTATAAATCAGCTTACACTAAAAGAGTTTTCCGATTTAGCTGGGTTCTTCATTCTGAGAGGTAATACTGCCTCCTTAGCACGTAATACACAGAATGAGGTATGAGCTGTGCATTCTGCTACATCAAAATACCACATCAAAAATATATTTGACACATACTGAGTACTTTGTTCCAGAAATAGCATTCTAAATACTTTTATATGTATTATGTCATTTAATCTTTCTCAACAGCCTTCTTACCATTGATAGAATTATCAGCCATATTTTGAAGATGAGAAAACTGAGGCCCTGTGACCTCAACTATTCTAAGAACACACAACTAGTAAGTGGCTAAACCTCCATCCGAATCTCAGACTGATGGTAGGTCTACACTGTCCCCCAGTGCTACAGTGTGGCAGCAGCTACCCAAAGGGAGAATGGATTACCTTCCCATTAATCTTTTAGAAGAGTACGGCTGAAATGATAAATTACATTCCAAATAGTTTCCCTTTACTGTGAGATTCAGATACATTACCCAAAAAAAAAAAAAATTACATGAACTCAGTCTCGGAAGTCTTATTATACAAAGAATTGTTGAGCAGTAAGTCCTTGGAAGATATTCACTACATATGTACCAAATGCTAAATCAGCTATGATACTGTAACTAGTATTCTCTTTTTAAAGCTATAAAGTCCCAAATGTTTTCTTTTAAACTGTCGCCTATGTATATTAAATTCTTGAATAAAATGTATTCGTGAGTAAATAATCTTTATTTGTTCGGTTTTTTAAATTATTTAATTCTTTGGTAAGCCACATCAACATGGTTGGAAAAAAACTTCAATTTACTACTTTTTACTAGGCTGAATACTTATTTTCAAGGTAAATAATTATCAACAGTTTTTTAAGTCTTTGGTGGAAATATAATATTTTTTCTTTGTTTACCTAACTTAATCATTATCCCTACAGCATTGCAATTTAAAATTATTATCCTTGAAGACTTTGAAAGTATAAACAACTTATAAGTAGGTATCAGGTTACTACACCTTTATGTTCAATTTATAATTTTCTTCAGCTAAATGACAAGTTCTCCAAGGAGATCTCTGTTGATTGGAGACTCCTCTGGGGTACAATGAATTTGTATAAACAGTCTCAATCTCTTAAAACCCCTATACTTCAATATGACACAAAGCCCTTCTTAATAAAATAGAACAGCCAAATAAGTCAGGCATCCTACAAAATTTGCCCTAATCTCCCCAATATGAAAATATCTCCCTTGGGAATTTGTCTCCAGAATTTAAAAAAAGGACACAGAAATTATCTTAGATTAGAAAAAGAGAAGAAGAAGCAATTAAAATTAACACAAGGAAGAAAGCCTGTAACAAAGATCATCAAAGGTTTTATATATAATTACAAATAAAATATTTTAAATTGCTTAAAGGGATAAAAATCACACACACACAGGGGCGCCTGGGTGGCTCAGTCGGCTAAGCCTCCGACTTCGGCTCAGGTCAGATCTCACGTTCGTGGGTTCGAGCCCCACGTCGGGCTCTGTGCTGACAGGCCAGAGCCTGGAGCCTGCTTCAGATTCTGTGTCTCCTTCTCTCTCTGCCCCTCCCCCTTTCATGCTCTGTCTCTCTCCGTATCAAAAATAAATAAAACATTAAAAAAAAAATCTCACACACACACACACACACACACACACACACACACATAGCCAAAACAGATCTTTCTTCTGAGTCAATAAAGGAATTTTAATGAGTCTATATTTTAAACTGAATAGCTAAAAATTAAAAACTCCTATTTCAAAATATTAATGAACTGTAATATCTATAGAATTTAAATTGGTAAAAAAACAAATTGTATCACATCCTCCATAAATATGTATCTTCCTTTCCATCACAAGTACCAAAAAACCAGAATAAACTCTCTTATGAAACCTTGAACACTCAGGTAGCACTACTGAGAAACAAGTTTGTAGATACTAACCCAAATATTATCAGGAAAAAGGAGTAACTTCTTAGAAATAATAATTTATTTTTAATGTTTGAGGAACCACCACACCATTTTCCACAGCAACGGCACCATTTTACATTCCTACCAGCAATGCACAAACATTCCAATTACTCCACATTCCTGCCGAGGTTTGTTATTTTCTGTTTTTGGCGGGGGGGGGGGGGGGCTGTTGTTTTTGTTATTTTTTGGGTAATAGTCATCCCCATGGGTATGAAGTGGTATCTTACCGTGGTTTTGATTTGCGATTTCTCTGATGATTAACGATATTGAACATTTTTTCATACTCTTATTGGCCATTTCTACAACTTTTTGGAAGAAATGTCTATTCGAGTCCTTTGCCCTTTTTTTAAAGAGATTGCTTTTTTTCTTTGTTGTTGAGTTGTAGGAATTCTTAATAGAGTCCGGATAATAACTCCTTATCATATATATGACTTGCAAATATTTCCTTCCACTCCGTGGGGTGATTTTACGTTCTCTTGATAGTGTTCCTTAATGCACACAAGTTTTAAATTTGATAAAGTCCAATTCATCTATTTTTTTTTTTGTTTCCTCTGCTTTTGGTGTCAATATGCAAGAAATCATTGCCAAATTCAATGTCATTGTCAATGTTTTCCCCATTTTCTTCTAAGAATTTCATAGTTTTAGCTCCTACATTTAAGGTCTGTGACCAATAAAAGTGAACTTCTGAAACACAATCATTCACAAGTAGGAAACCACCATCAACTTCCAAACTAATGAACACTATATTAACCTAAACTATAAAGTGGTTTATACTGAAACCCCATTATAATGCACTCTATTATAACACAAAGTGTTTCATTGTGAGGGCAAGGCTGGAAGAAAGAGATCAAGAGATCAACCTGTCTAAACACAAGAAAGAGAAGTAAAGTTCAGACAAGAAAACAGACCACAACAAGATTTACACTTCTTATCAATCTGTCAATCCCTACAGTACAATGGCTCCAAATCACCTTCCTGTATGAAGATCCAGAAGCGTGGTATTCCACCTGTGACTTCTTTTGATGATAAAGTATGACAACTAAGACAGGGCAAAACAGATATGCAAGATACAACATTCAGCAAAAAAAATGTAAACTTTTCTATTTGAGAAATTTCAAATAATTTTTTCCAAAAGATTATTTCATCACCAAAGGGAAATGTGTTAAAGTGATAAGCTGACATGAAAATATTATCAAAATAATTTGTTAATATATATACCTAAGATCAGAAGAGGAAACCTTGCAACTAGGTTAGAATTACCAGTTACATGGTTAAACTTTCTCCAAAGTATGAAATGCATTTACTCTTAAAAATAAAGAAATCATATTTACTACTACTGGGATATAAAGATAAAAAGCAAAGTGAATTTAAAATAAAAAGGAAAATATGATGCTACTATTTGCTGTGAAACCGAACACTGAATTTAGATCTCAGCCTCACCACCACTATCACGATGTAGTTCAGGAAGGAAATGTGTTACAGTAAAAAGAACAAACAGTCATAAGATGTAGATACTTTTCCTAACTCTGTCTCTACTCATTCTCTTTAATTTTAAAAACAGTGATGAAATGTGATTATCTCAAATGTCTCCTCCAACTCTAAAACATCTATGATTATTTTAAACTGGCATTGAGCAAGAACTCCCAGATATACAAGGCTGCCCTGTCCAGGGAATGAATGCAGACAATCTGTTTAATTTTATTTCATTCCTTCATTCACTCAATCATTCAATAAATATTTAAGGAAGTTCTAACATGTGCCAAGAGCTGTTGGAACCACTAGGAGTTACGTACAAAGTTTCCACTCTGGGGACCCTTACACACTAGTGTTAAAGATAGGAAATAAACAAAAGGACAAAAAACATATGTTGCTAAATAGCATTTCATATAATGATAACTGCTATAAAAGAAAATAAAGGGGTATGAGAATAAAGAGTAGTAAAGGGAGGGGAAAATGTTTTAGATGGTCTGAGGTAGAAATGTGATTGTTATGTTTAAGAAACAGTTAAAAAGACAGTGTGGCTAAAATGGTATGAGCACAGGCAAGACAAGCAGGAAGTAGATCCCAAGGGACACAGGATCAGCTCATGAAAGATATTGTAAGAAATTTGATTTTTACAGTCAAACAGGAAGCCACTAAAATATTTCTGAGTATAGGAATGAAAGAAAAAGGTTTACATTTTTAAAATAAAACATGGTTGCTCCTCAGAAAACAGACTGGGCGGGATTCGTATATTTTTAACTAACAAATACATAGTACTCTTCTAAGAATATTCTAAATATTAATTCTTTAATTCTCATGGCAACTATGTAAGTACTACATCCCTATTTGGAGATGAGGAAACTGAAACATGCAGATTTTAAAACATGACAAAGATGACACAGTTGTAATACTGTAAAACTAGAATTTTAACCCAATAGTCTGACTACTTTGTCTATGATCCTAACCACTATCTTTCTGTTGACTCTCACAAGAAGCAAACAAAAACTTCTCAAGTCAGAATATAGTATCCTGAGTTAAGGATATCTTGAAGATACAGGTGAGAGGACTTGCTGATAAAACAGATATAGAAAATAAGGGAAAGAATGCAATTAAGAATTATGCTAAGGAGTTTGACATCAAAGTGAGCTGAAAAAAGTGGAAAAGAAGAATGTTTGGTTGGTGGAATCATTTTAAACTATTAAACACCCAAATGAAGATGTCAAATAAGAAGCAAACCAACATCACAGCCTGGAAATCAGGAATGAAGTGTGGACTAAAGATGTAAGTTTTTCACTAGCAAGTCAATGGTATTTAAAGCCATTCTGAAAGGATGAGATAATCTAAGGAAAGACTAGATAATTTACTTTGTAAACTGACTTGATAAAAATTCTAGACAAAGACCAGAGTAGTTATTACCCTGTACAATTGATGTGCAAGCCTGAGATATGCACAAGATTTGATAGTCTAAAGTTCCATTTCTACAACCACACAGAGGAATATTTCTATTACAATACATCCTTGTTATTTGTGTACATGTTCCCAGAAAAATTAATTCCACAAAATTTATGGAATGTCCAGAAATACAAATGAAAGAGAAAAGATATAAAGGCAGACACAGGCTCTGAGCTGGATCTAATGTGATTATTTTTATGGTAATGTAAAAGAAACTACAGACTACCAAGAGAAAAAGACAAGGTGCGAATTTCGCATGACTTCTATTTGCTACTAAAAAGTCATGCCCCCAAAATATCTAGATATTATTGATTAATGCTGTTAGCCCTCTGCTGTATTCAAATTGTCAGTGATCAAAACAGTTCTGAGCCTGAGAAATGATAATGCTTATTGTGATTAGGATCCACAGGGATGAAGAGTGCTAAAAGAAGTTTTACCCAAAGTCTGTAACCAAGCCTCATAAAAGATAACCTGGTAACTGCCCTCCGAAGAGTTTTCTGATTCTTTTATTACTATCCTGGGCACTGTGGTCCAATTACAACCACATCCTAAAATAAAAAATTCAGTAACAACCTCAATTCCTGATTAATTCCAAAGCATTTCTTTTTACTTCAATTATAAATACAAAAATACAAGTTTCTTCCTAGTCCATTTAAGTAAATATAGGCAACAAAAAGACTTAAGCCACTTTAACTAAAGTGATATAGATAGGTTAAAAGTCAAAGAATGAAAAAAAAGATATAACATTCAAACATTCATTGGAAAAGTAATTAAATTAATATCATACAAAATAGACTTCCAAACAAGAAAAATCACAAGGAATAATGAAGAACATTACTTCATCATGAAGACATAACAATCTTAAATGTGTATGCAACTATCAACAGAACACCAAACCACATAAAGCAAATACTCACTGAACTGATAGGAGAAACAGACAAATATATATATATGGACAATTCAATATCCTTTTATCAAGGAATTAAAAGAACAAGTTGACAGATAATCAGCAGGATATTTAAGATGTGAACAATACCATGAAACAACCTGACCTAAAAGATGTTTATAATACATTTATTATACACTTAACAATGAAATACAAATTTTTATCAAGTGTAATTGAAAATTCATGCATACAAACCACAAAATTATAAAATAAATCTTATAAAATACTGAAATTTTACAAAATACTTTCTGTGACCTTGAATAAACTAGAAATTAATAAAAAATAATTAGAAAATAATCCCAAATACTAAGAAATTATAAAACAAATTTCTAAACAATCCATGATTCAAAGAGAAAGTCTTAAGGAAATTAAGATATATTTTTTAACTAAATGCAAACGTAAATACAACAAACCAAAATTTGTTAGATACACCTAAAGTAGTGCTAAGTGAGAAATGTACAGCATTAAATGAATATATGAGAAAAGAAGGTCTTAAATCAATAATCTAAGCATTTCATCATAGGAAATGAGAAGTAAACTGAAAACAAGCTGAATGAAAGATATAATCAGGAGCAGAAATCAATGAAATTGAAAATGAAACAGCAACAGAGAAAAATCAATGAAACCGAAAATAATTCCTTTGGAAAGATCAATGAATCTGATAATGCTCTAGCCAATTTAAATAAGAAATGTGGAAAGAACCATCACAAGAGAACTCACAAGTAACGTAAGGATAATAAGAGAACACTATAATCATATCTATGAACATAACTTTGACAAATTAGAAAAAATGGGCCATTCCCTTAAAACACACAAACTCACGTAAGAAACAGACAACAGAATAGTCCTATATTGTGCAGAAAGAGACAACACAGCAGGCCTGACACAGCTATCATGAGAAGGGCCTTATTACAGAGCTGGTGCTTGGCTAGCATATCAAACTTTTGCTTTGGGGATGTCCTCTGTATAGAAAGATTGTTTTGCCTGCTTGGGGCATTGAATCCTACTGTAACCAGCTTGATAAACTGGACTTCATCAAAATAAAAAACTTCTCCTCTGCAAAAGATGCTGTTGAAAGAAAAAAAGACAAGATATAGATGTGGAGACATTATTTTCAAATCACATGTTAGAAGACTTCTGAAAGACTGCTATCCATAATAATTAACCCACAAAACTCAACAGAAAGAAAACAAATAATCCAGTAAACGAGGAAAAGTTGAAGGAGACACAACATTTATGGATGGCAAATCAGATGCCCAACATCATTAATCCTTAGGAAAAATGCAAAATAAAATCTCAATGATATACCACTTCACACCTGTAAGAATGACATTAAAACAAAACAAAACCTGGCAATGCCCAGTACCACATATTGTACTAGAGACATCTCCTTCAAGCATCATCAATTCAAAGAATTAGTTCCATTTTATAAACAGGAAATTAGGCTGAGAAACATTAATTTGCCCAAGATCACAGTTAATAGGGACAGCAAGCTCCTGATTTAGTTCTGTAGCTGATGCTGTTCTAGTCAAAAGTGATTTACATACAATTTTAAAAAGAAATTCTATACTTTAATTTGAATACATGATTCTGATGATGTGAAGCTCATAAAATTTCAATCAAAATAATGAAAGAACAGATTCAATGTGTTTATCAGTTCAGTTCAAAATTTACTTATTTCCTACTACATGACGAGCACTGTTCTCGTTTTCACAGTTCTCTCCAAGAGAAGTTCACACCCAGAAAGGACTAAGAGTTCCAAGGTATAAACACAGATAGTCACCCACAAGAGAAAGGGATGCTATATCATAAAAGGTACACCAGAAGAGGTGACTCCTATACCAGTTCAGGAAGTTTATTCGTTCAAAAATATTTTCTACAAGCCTTCCTATTATCTATATCTATATCTATATCTATATCTATACCCATATATGCCAGTTATATTTAGTGATACGACAGACATTGAAAGTTCAGAGTTGTGAAGACGAAAAAATCAGAACATAGGAAACAAGCCAAGAAAGAAAACATTCCAAATACTAGGATTCCTGACAGAACTGCTCAAGGTCTGCTAAGCATTAAAGGAGCTGAAATGCGACAGAGGAACCTGCCCTCTTCAACAAGCTACTCTTATCAGCTAGGCGAGGACGTCTCACTACCACTCTTACCAAAAGAATTCACCAACTATGAGACCAAAGCTAGAAAACCACAAATAAGACTGTTATACGTGACTTATATAGATTTAAAATCCTCTGGATGAAAATAATGTCATAAACATATAAATTTATTTCAAATAATAAACTAAAAATTTTTGTAATAGAAAAACCAAAGGTTTAAAGACCTTCCCTTAATAAAGAGTTCTTATAACTCAATAAGAAAATATAAATACCTCTATCTTTTAAAATGATTAAGGAAAAACACCAAGAATTTGTCTGGGTGGTGTACAAGTGGAGCTCTAGAAGTCACAGCATATTTTGTACTCAGTGATAATTTGCTGATTACCCAATCATCACGCACTGCTGGGGAGTCTGAAGTACACTCTCACAAAGTAGCATAAATTAACAATTTTTAAATTTTAGTTAATCTACTTCTCCAAATACCCCCATGCCATCCCCAACTCACAATCAAAACTAAGTATAAGCACTGAAAACAGAAAGTATACACACACATACACACACTTATACCTACACCATAAATATACACCAAATTGGAATTTTTTTGAAATGTCGGGTTTACTGGTGTTTTGGGCTTATAAAAAATATTTGACATCTGCTTTTTCACTAAATGAGCACATACTACATTTATCATCAGAAACAACAAAAACAAGGAGTCCCACTCTATTTGGCAATTGAGGTAAAGGCCTGCAGCAGGTAGCTACCAGCATTTGAAACATTTTTCTGCATCAGTCCGAACAGACTCAGTCAGTTAAGCCTCCAACATCCACTCAGGTCATGATTTCACAGTTTGTGAGTTCAAGCCTGACTTCTGGCTCTGTGCTGACAGCTCAGATTCTGTGTCTCTCTCTCTCTGCTTCAAATTCTGTGTCTCCCTTTCTCTCTGCCCCTCCCCTGTTGGTGCTCTCGCTCTGTCTCTCTCTTAAAAATAAATGAACATTTTTTTAAAAAAAAGGAAAGAAGTGAAATAGGAAGCTAGGTGTTTATTCAAATTGCAAAGAGAGACTTCAATCATAAAGTGCTGACAAGCACAAGCCCAGAGGCAGAAGAAAGGAACATCAAATGACAAGCACATTTTACATTATGCCAACAAAACCCAAGTCACAACCTTTTCCCTCTTATTTACAAATTATTAACCACCTACCTACGATTACCAGGCACAATCTTGTGCTCACCAAAGTAATGGAAATTAAATCCTAAAACACAGTCCATGTCCTCAAAGATGTTTTAATCCAGTGATAAAGACAAACTAAAAATAAATCTGTAAACATTTATACAAAGACGAAAGGTGATACAGTCTTAGAGTGTAGAAGTTTGCAGACGGTGACAGCTTATATGCACTGAGAAAGAGGAAATGACATCACAGAAGAAAGGTGCTGTATCAAAAGGTGCCTTCAGCCTTAAGCTGCAAGGTACAAAGTCTCAAATAACTTTGCTTATTTTATCACACAGGAGTCCCAAAGCAAGGCAGTCTGAGTCCTTTCCAACTCCAAGACCTTCCTTCTGTTGCGGAGAGTCCCGGGACTCCTCTCAGAGGTATAATTAGTTTTTAGCATACTTATCATTACTTGAATGCTTGCTATAAGCCAAGCACTGTTCTAGGAACTTTATGTTCATTAATTAACATCCTTCTTACAACAGCCTATAAGGATAGTATTATTAGCCCCATTTTTAACAGCTTTATTGGAATATAACTCACATACCATAATTCACTCATTTAAAGTGTACAATTCAATAGTTTATAGTATATTCACAGATATGCTGAACCACAGTTAGTCAATTTGAGAATATTTTTGGCACCTAAAAAAGAAACATTAACCTTTAGCTGTCACTCCCCATCCCCCACCTAAGTGCCAGCCACAACTGTAAGAAACCACTGATCTATCTTCTATTTATAAATCTCTCTACTCTAGATCTTCATATGAGTGGAATACATGTGGTCTTTTGTGACTGGCTTCTTTCACCTACCAATGTTGTCAAAGTTCATCCATGCTGTGACATGTATCACTACACTTCATTCTTTTCTGTGGCCAAACACCACTCTGTTGTATTGATAAATCATATTTCATTTATCTATTTATCCAATGATGGACATTCAAGTTGTTTTCACCTTTTGGCTATTATGAATAATGCAGCGATAAGCATTCGTGTATAAGCTTCTGTGTTTACATATGTTTTCAGTTCTCATGGGTATACATATATATTTACCTAGGAGTAGAACTGCTGGTCATATGGTTGACTCTATGTTTAATCACTTGAGAAACTATTACACTATTTCCCAAGGCAGTGTATGAGGATTCAATGCCTCCAAGTCTTCATCAGTATTGGTTGTTAACTGATTTTTTGATTCTAGCTATCCTAGTGGCTTTGATTTGCATTTCTGGCATTTTCTGGAATGACTAATGTTCCATGTGTATGTTAGCCCCA
The DNA here is from genome assembly GCF_006229205.1 of Suricata suricatta. Taxonomy (NCBI): domain Eukaryota; kingdom Metazoa; phylum Chordata; class Mammalia; order Carnivora; family Herpestidae; genus Suricata; species Suricata suricatta. The sequence goes on from NC_043706.1 coordinate 41,802,246, forward strand.
TTTTTATAATCAGAAAAACTGAGGTAAGAAAGATAAACTGCCACGGTTACAAAGCAGTAAGGGAAGCGCTGGGATTCTAACACAGGCAAGCTGGCCCAGCAGCTTCTGTTACAATGCTGCAGGCTTCCATACTTCCCATCCAGTAGAAGATGGCAGCCTTCTCCAGGTAATTTGATTTATCAGTCAGGAAACCTTCTCAGAAGCCATTCAGGCTTCTCATACCTCACAGACTAGGTTCGGATCACATTCAGATCACATGACTCTTCCTACACCAATCATGGAGAAGAGTCACCACAATGGACAATATTCAGGATTTCTAGGCATATTCAGGGCTCTTCCAGAAAGAGAGTAAGAATAGCTGGCTCATAATTGGTCAAATCAAATATTTCTGCCACAAGAACATATGGAAACAAATGAAACCTCTGAGTAAAAAGAGTGATCATCCAGTTACTGTTGTGTTACTGTTATTTGCCTGAGTAAATGAATAATTATAATCTCAGTCAGTAAAAAACAAAGAAAGCAGCCATTTTGATAAAGCAAAGAAACTAAGATTTACATTAGCTGAAATCTGGCTATGGTAAATTAAGACTTGACTACAGGAAAAAAGCATTAAATAAAGAACATTTATTTGTACATTTTCAAACAGCCAAAATATATATTAACTGCAGTTTAAAGCTGGAAAATGACAAATAGTCATTAATAAGAAAACACCATTTTTAAATTATAAGGCTTCAAAGGACCTCATTTAATATAATAACATTATTACAAAATTGTTCATTTGCTTTAAAGTTTTGTGAGGCTTATTAGATAAGCTCTCCTCAGGAATGTGAAGTTTAATTTCAAATCACTATAAGTACTATTTTATACTGCTTTAGAAAGTGTACTAGCAACTGGATTTCACAAACCATGTTTTAAGCATAGTACTAATTCATAATGGACAAATGGTTTCCATTTTCTATACTTTTTATAACATATTACTTATAAATTAGCATGTGTGCTCCCAAAGTGATATAATACAGATTAGCATTTGCTTCTTGGGAAGAAATCAGAAAATAAGATGAGTTTACCAGATCAATGAAATGTGTATTTGAAATAGTTTCAAAGTATTTATGTTGATTATATTAAACTATATATATATATATATACACATATGTATATATTTACTCACATATATGTACATATACATATGTGTATGTATGTATGTGCATATATATATATACATATATATTAAGGTGGGGCAACTGAATAAATAATTACAATAATTACAAACCAGGCTGTCTTTGGATAGAGGGTTTATCATGTAATTATGATGCTGATCATTTCAAAGTATCCAAATGTCTCCAGCATTTTAAAGAGCTATGCAGAGTTATTTTTAAAATCAAACATATGTGCTTCTTCTGTTTATGTCTTTGGAAAGAACATTCTGTATAATGAAAAACACAACCAAATTTTTCACAGTACATCACTATAAACCCTATAATTGACTTTTGGGGTTGGTTTACTCTATATCTATTTTTGACCACGTAGAAAACAGCAATGATGTGGTGAAAAGCCCAAAATGTAAGTCCCATTGCAGGATAAGACTCCATCCTGATTAGTAGAGAAGTATCATATTTATGCTGGGAAATGTGCCCATTTCAGAAGGAAAATTTCAGCGCATAGGAGCCTCCTCGCTTTTAATCAAGCCATGTAAAAACGAGTAACTCTGGTGCCTGGTCTGGTTAGAACTTGAATGTTGTGGAGGCTGGTCCCCTCTATTAAAGGCAGCATCATGGTGATGTTCAAAACTGATGTTGTAAATAACAGGTTCATTTCTATCAGTTTATCCGATGAAAAGTAACCTTGGATATTACAAGTTAGCCCTGGAAATTAACCTTTAAAAATGTAAATTAACACTGGATAGATACTTTTCTCAGGTCTTAATACAGATTAAATAAAGAGCTCTTTCTAAAAGCTCTGAATTTATTCAGTAACAAAACTAATTTGTAATTCCTAACAAAAGCAGAAGTTTAAAATATCTCTGAATGAGCCCTCCTGGTTTCATTAATAAAATTTACATATTAGCAAGTTAAATAAACTAAAAGAGGGAGATGGCATGTGGTTTAAAACTCAGCCCTGGAACACCTACCACAGATTTATCTCCTGCAAGTTGACTCAACCATTCCTTCTTCACAGTAAATAAACTAAATTCTATGCAGGGCACTGTGGCACAGTTTTTCATGGGCCAAGTGAAGGAATATGTTTTAGATGGAATCTTCCAAATTGACAGACTGCCCACTTTTGGTAGGTATTAAAGGGTCCACAGCACTTTATGAATTAGTTGTGGTTTACCTACAAAATCATGGCCAAAGGAGCCACGGTCACTGCATGTTCAATTTATTCCTATCAGAAATCAATGTGCCTTAAAATTTTTTCAGCAGATTTAGAAAAAAAAAAAAAAACACTAAGTGAGCTTTCTAGTAGCATTACTGATTGAATGGCAATCATAATATTTCATTTTAAAACAGACATATTTAATGATTAATCAATATTTTTATTAATATTTTGGTCTTTCATGATTCAGATTGTCATTTATGCCTACATTTTAACTGAACCAATGAAGCAATGAATTAACATTAACTCCATAAGAATATTTATCAACTTTTGGGGGGCAGTGATTTAAAGATGCTCACAGAATCCTCACTATTTTATGGGGAAAAAAAACTCCTGAAAATCTTCACAAAGATTACCTATGTAAAATCATCTAAAGAACCGAAGGGTTTCTTACCAAGGTGAGTAGGCAGCCAAAGAAAACACTACGCTCAGATATGTACTCCTGCAGTAAGAAATACACTAAGTCTTCACTGAACTACGTCGAAAGCATCGAGATGAGTTAGTGGCAAAGACCTGACCCCGCTGTGTCACAGCACTAGTCCGGTTCCTTCCAATACATTCCCATTGCGACAGATGAGAATGTTACCAGCATCACTATGTACCTCAGCCGTTATAAAAAGTGTTCTTCCATACATTTTTCAATTGTTGCAGTAAAGGAAAATAGGAAAAAGTTCACCAGCCGACTTTTTCCTTTCGTTTGCTAACTTTCCTAAGAAAATGAAGCATATATGTTGAGGAAGGAAAAATAAATTACCATTTCATTTAATGACATAAGAAGAGTAACAAGTGAGGCCAGTTTCTTCAAAATTCTTGCACTGATCCTTTTACTGGAAACGTTTCCCACTACAGTAATGCTATGTTTAATAACGAAAATTTTATTATTAAGCCCAAATTATTAAGATGTCATTAAGTCTAAATTAGGGGCCTGGAAATGTCTAAATTTCAAGTGGAAAAAATGTAAATCTAACTTCTGCAAACTTGTAATGACACCAAAACATTTCTACTTTTTCCATTACTCTGCTTTCTAAGTATTTAGTACTCAAAGGGAGACGAAACCAGCAGTGTGGTGGGGAAGTCCTTCCTGTCACCTCCAGCTCACGGGGTATTGTTCTACAGACCACCGGTCTCCTGGAGAGCACAAGAATTCATCTGGCATCCAAGCTCTGACACTTACCAGCCATGAGACCTGGAATACGTAACTACACCAGAGAGGTTTCCTTATCTGTAATGGAGGAACAATGATACAACCTCCAAGGAAAACAATAAATCTTCAGAATTAAATAATTCGATTCATTCAGTGAACCTTCAGTGAGGATCTACCACTTGCTAAGCACTGAATTAGGCACTCAGGACTCACCATCAAAAAGAACACCTTTTCGAGCCTCAAAATCCCTCCAATACAACAGGGCAGAAACCATACAAGTAAATAAAGAACAGAATTACAGCAGGTACAAAAGAGCCGCAGAATTAAGGGTATGGGAAGGCATCTGGGAAGAGATGATGACTGAATAAAAAGATCTGAAAGTAATGAAGAGGTTAATTCTTAAAAGAACAAAATAATTTTGAGAGGTAGAGCAAATAATACATGTTGAGGAGTAGCATAAGATAAAGCCAAAGGCGATATGATGGAAGAAAAAAATGAACATACTCTGTAAGCTGTCATAAAAAGTATCTTATACAGATATAAGGTATTATTATATCTCAACTAAATCATGGCTCATGCCATATGTTCCACGTAGTATTTATCTTTGTATCTCTGATCCTATCCTGTCCTCAAGCACAATTTTTTGTATTAAAAAATATTTTGAGGGGCACCTGGGTGGCTCAGTTGTTAGGCATCATCTGACTTCGGCTCAGGTCATGATCCCACAGTTCATCAGTCTGGGCCCACGGGGGACTCTCTGCTGCCAGCTCAGATCCTGCTTCAGATCCTCTATGCCCCCCACTCTGCCCCTCCCCAACCCTAAAAATAAATAAAAAACATTAAAATTTTTTCTTAAAATAAAATCTATCAGTAATACTTTCACTGAAAAGTAACCAGAGGGAAACCTACTTTTTAGGATACTTCACCTATTTATTCATTCCATTCTTGCTTTTGAGACTGGATCTAAACCACTGTATCTGTTCCCTTCTAAACTTGAAGACCTAAGTGTGGATTTGGGTATCTGTTCCCTTCTAAATTTGAAAATCAGAAGACCTAACTGTGGATTCAGGGTTTCCTACTTAATAGCAGAAACACACTGGACAAAATACTAAATATCTTCTGAACTTCAATTTTTTATTCTATAAAATGTATTTATTACCATCTAATGTGAGTCTCATGGGTTATGGTAAGGTTCAAATGAAGAATCAAATTAGACATGAGCATCAACAGTTAGTTCATGACCTGTAACAGATTCTGCAAATATAAAATGTAATCATCCAGGGGCATCTGGGCAGCTCAGCCAGTCAAGCGTCCGACTTCGGCTCAGGTCATGATCTCGCAGGATATTATTATAGAAGCATCATCATCGTCGTCGCCATCGTCATCCTGACAGGTATTTCTACTTTGCACAAGTGAGTAAAGCACACAGTCACATTTTGGGATGTGTCAACCCCTGCACTGGCAGCCGTGCCAGGAACAGTAAGGAAGTGCTGCTGGACATTTGACATCTCAGAGAAATAAAGCCACCATCATTATGAAAAACGTGGGGGCAGGAGGGGAGAAAAGGAAAGGGAGCAATGTCAAACAAAGCTGCAAAAGCTTTACACAGCTTTCGAACCCAAGAATAAGATAACTGAGAAAATGCCCTTCCCACAAATATCCTTCTTCCTGCAGACTTCCTGTCAGCTCAGGGCACGACAACCCCATTTTCAAAGGCAGAAGTGCTGAGACCTTCAAGCATGTTCCCAACTTTTCTTTGATCAAAGGTCAACATTGGACTGTCTTGGGCAGACACTGTCTTTACTCTAACAGTTGAGTCTCCCCAAAGAGATTTTTATTCTGCCTTGATAGAGCCATTGTCTTCTTTGGCTCTCTTTCCACTGTATTTTCTTACTCTCATAAAATCTTAGCGTCCACAAGGTTCACTCCCACTCTTTCTTCAGGCCTCTGTGCAAACGTCTCCTGACCAGTCCGGCCTTCCAGGTCACGGCCAGCCTATCACAGCTAGCAAACCCCTCCACAGAACATTCTTATGTATGGTTTCTATTTTTCTTCATAATAATTAAAACCTAACACTTCATATAATTATCTACAAATCTTTATTGGTCTGCCTCTCCTAGGAAACAAGGTCCAAGAGGGCAGGGACCAAGGTTTCCTTCACTAGTATATTCCTAGCATCAAAAACACACAGCGTTGTTGAATAAATAACTAAATCTTTCACTCACTCCTCTCTTTAACCTCCAAATCCTATGGGTTCTATTTTACATCTGCATGTATAACCTGTATCCTTCCTCTCTTTTTCATCAATTTTTTCTCTTTTCCATCCACACTGCCAATGCTGGAAGATCAAAATGACATCACCTCTCATTTCAACTACTCTAGGGGCCTTCTAAAAATGCACTGCCCTGCAATTACCCTTAGTCTGGTTCAATCTCCATCTGCCCAAATAGTTTTCTTCCAAAAACACAGAACTCAATCAGTCACCTGCTTAAGACTTCGGTTGGCTCACCTAAGCCTTAAATCTTCAACAGGATAGTCACAATCCTAAGCTCCATGTACTCTACCTTACTTAGCCATCTAGATCTTCCTATACTCTCTCCAGGCCACTCAAGGATGCCCACAATAAAATCAACATTTCTTGGACAGACACTTTCAAAAATTTTTCCTTGTCTCCCATTACCCCTCACCAGATTTCTACTCTTTCTTTGCCTAGATCAAAGCTCTCCTTGTGAATGAAACATTCCTAGATCCCTGCAAGCAAATCGATGCCAAATCCATCTTGAAAACACAACATTAGGCAGCCACACCAAATACTGTACTTACAACATGATAGTTCTCTCATGGAGTCGGTAAGTAGACCCCAAAAGAGCTGTGTCTTATACAATATCCTTTCAGATCTTTCTACCTGGAATGAAAGGCTATAATGCTGACACCTTGTGCCCAGTCATTCCATAAGTATTCAATGGTTGCCTAAACTATGTTTGTGGAAGACACTTTTGACCCTGGAAATAGAGAAAACAAAGTAAACAAAATCTCTACATTATTGAAGCTTATATTGTAGTAGGACACACAGGCAATGAATAAACAAGTCAATCTGTGATATAACCAATGGTATTTGGTGCTATGAAGAAAAATTATGAAGTGACACTTAAGGCGTATGTGAAAGAAAACGTTGGTTGGGAACTTGTGATTTTACGAGATGGTGAGGGAGAGCTTCACCAAGAAGGTAGCCTTCCAGGGGGCGCATGGGTGGCTCAGTCAGTTGAGCATCCGACTCCTAATTTTAGCTCAGGTTGTGATTTCACAGGGTGTGGGCCTGAGCCTGGCATCGGGCTCTGCGCTGGCAGTGCGGAGCCTGCTTGGGACTCTTCCTCTCCCTCTCTGTCCCTCCCCTGATCATGCTCTCTCTCCCTAAGAGAAAATTGAAAAATAAAAATAAAAAAAGAAGGTACTGCTTCAGCGGCAGCTGTGAACTATGAGACCCTAAAGGAAAAGCACTCCTCTAGAAAAAGCAGAGCAAGTACATGGAGTCTGGCAGAGGAAAAATGGCATTTTAGAGTAAGAACTGCAAAGAAACTGAAGTAAGAGCAGCTGCATATGGAGAGAGAAAGTGGAAAAGGTAACAGGAGAAATATCATGGCAGTCCTGACACTCACTTTTATCTTCTACTGTGAGACATGAAGATACTGAGGGTTTTAAGCAAAAACTCCATCACCTTACCTGTGATTTAAAACATCCAAACACTCAGAACATTAAAGGCATGCCTGCCACCTACATACAAGAATACAGGAACACCAAAGATGAAACCTGTGAGGAGAGTGAGAAGATCTATTCAAAATAATAATAATAAGCAAGAGAGAATATCATAAACCCACATCAGCGTGAGAGCAAGGAGGTCAAGGAATCCTCTTATAAATTACACAAAACTGGCAAAAACAACCATATCAGCCCTGTGGAAATCAAAGGAAAGGATACAAAGAACTGATAAGCACATATTTGTGAAAACTACAGAACCTCAGTGGGAAACATCGGGATTCTGTGGTATTTTACCCAAGTGTACCTCCATCCACCAAACCCGCCAACGCAGTAGTTCAGATAAGGCCAGAGAGGCTATGAAAACCACCCGCTCTTCTGCTGTTGCTGAAGTGCGCTCACATAATTGGGAATGCGGTCAGACAAAGGGCTGTCCCAGTGGCCCTAGAAGAGGGTGACGAGATGCTTAGCACACCCCAGGGTATGATCGGGTTTAAAACAAGCAAGAGGCAGAGGGGCCAGGAGGTCAACACAAAGGTAACGGCGAGACAGGCACACAGGGGCTGACAGGCCCTTCACATACACTGTTGGCCTAAGGCTGGGGACACACATAGGAGAGACTGAGGCAGACCCAAACCACCTGCACACCCATGACCTATCTAGCACAGAAGAGACGCTAGATAAACCAAGAAGTAAAAAAAGGAGCAGATTTTAAAAGAGCCAGAACAGAGAATGCACACCAGCCCACAAACAGATTCATCAGCAATGAGTAAAAAGCCTTATCTCCTCAAAAAAGTTCAAGCAGGACTTCTAACAAAACAATGACTGAACAATAAACAATGTAGATAAAGGGATGATCCCTAGGCTATTACATAAAAACAAGAAAAAAAGATGAGAAGAGACATAGGCATTCTCACATTTTGAAGGACACAGACTTCACAATACCAAAAAACAAAAACCATTTGATAGAAAATTATCTCTCAAAGTGCCAGATATTAGATTTAGCAGCAAATCACTTCAAAGCAACAATTATAAACATGTTCAAAAAACTAAAGGAAACCACATTTAAAGAACTATACAAAAGTATGATATCAATATTCAATGAAAACAGAATCTCAACAAAGAAATTACACAAAAGGGGAAAATGGAAATACTTGACGAATGAAAAATTCACCAGAGACAATCAAAAGCAGATTGGAGGTAGTAAAATACAGAATTACTGCAACTGAAGATAGTGGAAATGAGGAATACTCAAACTGAAGCAGAGGGGGAAAAAAGAAAGAACACAGCCCAAGAGATCTATAGAACAAAATCAAATGTACAAAAGTGTGTGCAGGAGATAGGAGTCTCAGAGTGAAGAGGAAAAATGGAAGAATAGATACCTGAGAAAAGGGCTAAAACTTCTTAAGACAATAAACAAACCCAAGGATATCAACAAATGCAAAAGTAAGATAAATACAAAGAGACACATGCAGGCACATCAAAGTCAAACTACTGGAAGCCTAAACTATAAATAAATAAATAAATAAATAAATAAATAAATAAATAAAGAGAGAGAGAGAGAGAGAAAGAGAAAAGGTGGGGGGGGGGGAGAGAAAGAAACCTTAAAATTCCAAAAAGAAAAATGACTTTTCACATTACATGGGAACATCAATAAGATTAAAAGCTGACTTACTAAAAACAATACAGATGAGAAGACAGTGGGAGAATATATTCAAAATATTAAAAAAATAAAAATACAAACAAATGATCAATAATTCTATATCCAATAAAACTATGAATTCCAGGGCCTCCTGGGTGGCTCAGTCAGTTAAGTGACCAACTTTGGCTCAGGTCATATCTCACGATTCATGAGTTCAAGCCCCGCGTCAGGCTCTGTGCTGACAGCTAGGAAGCCTGGGGCCTGTTTCAGATTCTGTGTCACCCTCTCTCTTCCCCTCCCCCCACCACACTCTGTCTGTCTGTCTGTCTCTCTTAAAAATAATTTAAAAAATTTTTAAACTATGAATACCAAATGAATTTAAAATATAGAAAATTCCCTAACAGTTCAATCTTGAAAGAAACACTAAAGGAAGTAGTTCTGTCTAAATGGAGCAGATTCCAGATAATTACTGAAATATACAGGGGGAGAAGTGCAAGATAGTAAAACTATGGTTAAATTCTAAATTCTACAAAAAAATTTTATCCCAAATATTCCTCTTAACCTCTGTAAAAGACATAAGAATGAATATGTAATAATCATAATAATATACTGTTGGGTTTATAACAAATAGATGTAAAATATCTAACAATAATAGAATAAAGGATAGTGAAAGAAAAGAGTCAAGGAAAGTTTCCATTATTCAGAATTAAATAAATATATTGAAGTATACAGTCATGGGTTCAAATGCATACTAAAATTCCTAGAACAATAGCTAAAAAAAACAACTATTAAAAATAGAGTAACAAAGAAATCAATGGAAGATTCAAAATAAAAGTAAAAATATTTAACACAAAGATGGCACTAAAGGGAGAATAAAGGAATAAAAAAAGACGAGACAAACAGAAAACAAAAATGTATCGAACCACTATTAAAAATAATCATATTAAATATAAATGCAATAAACCCATCCAAAAAACAGGAAGCATCAAACTAGAAAAATAAATAAGATCCAAGAATATTCTGCTTATAAGAGACAAAACTCAGACAGAGAGACAAATACAGTGAAAGTAAGAGGATGGAATTAGATATAATATAAAAATAGAAGTAACAACAAAACCTGAAGGAACAAGGGAGTAGAGTGCCTGGATTAACATCAAACAAAGTAGACTTAGGAAAAAGAAATATTATTAGAAACAAAAAGCAACAATTTTATGTAGATAAAAGGATACACAACAAAAGTATTAATGTATATACAAAATAGATGAGGCAAAAAAATGACAGGATCAAAAGGAGAAAAACAATTCAACAACAATAGCAGGAGATTTTTTAAGTCAATTCTCAATAATGGACATAAAAATTATCAAGCAAGTTGACAAATATGTAGAATGAAAAACAGAAATTAACCAACCTAACATATACTTATAAAAAATAATGTTATTTCACAAACCCGGAACACAGGGAAGGAAACAGTATTTCAGAACTTAAGATCTGCAGTCAGAGTTACCCTGATACCAAAAAAAAAAAAAAAAAAAAAAAAAAACAAAAAACACCGAAGATACCATTAGAGATGAGAATTAAAAACCCATATCCACATTCAAAGTGCCTGGGTGGCTCAGTCCATAAAGCATCTGACTATTGATTTTGGCTCAGACATGATTTCAGCATCATGAGATGGAGCCCCAGGTTGGGCTTCATACTGGGCGTGGAGCCTCCTGAAGATTTTTTTAAACTCTCCCTCTGCCACATCCCCTGCATGCTGGCTTATTCGCTCGCGCTCTCTCTCTCGCTCACTCTCTCTCTCTCTCTCTCGCTCTCTCTCTCTCTCTCTCTCTCTCTCTCTCTCTCTCTCTCGCACTCAAAAAAAATGCATTAAAGTCTTTAAAAAGCAACAACAACAAAAGCCCCTATCCCTATTAAACATAAATTCCCTTTTTAAAAATTGGCAAACTAGGGCACCTGTGTGGCTCAGTCAGTTAGGCATCTTGATTTTGACTCAGATCACGATCTCATGGTTTGTGGGTTCAAGCTACATGTTGGGCTGTATGCTGACAGCTCAGAGCCTGGAGCCTGCTTCAAATTCTAGGTCTACCTCTCCCCCTGCCACCCCCCCTCTCACACTCTGTCTTTCTCTCAAAAGTAAACATTAAAACTTTTTTTTCAAACTGAGTGACATCAGTGAAAAAAGCAGACACTATCTTCAAAATTCTGACCTTCCATAAAAGCAATGAAAGAAACACTGGTAAAAACTGTCACAGTCCATTTTTTTCAGAATCCTGGAAATTAACTAAACAGTTGTAGCAATGGAGGAGCATCTACAGAAGTAAAACAGTTGTACCTCATGTAGCACTGGGATCTTCTAGTGCTTCGCCTTTTCCTAGTACCATCTCCCTGACTCAAACTTAGAGGCAACATTTGAAAATAACAGCAGGCACTGCCAGTAACGAAAGGAGCACAATAAAACTTAAATTCATTCCAACCTCAATCCCAAGACTAGTAACTGTTTGACCGGTCTGGTAGTATACTGAAAGACCCCATTTGAAAGGCTCATGTTTATGTCACAGGACTCAAAACTCATTTTGTACAAGAGTTTCTCCCAGCAGAAGTGCAGTTATTTGTAGAAAACATATCTTAAAAGCAAATGTTTTAATATCACTACTGAGATGGATAACAGTTGGCACAAACCATAAACTAACCAAAAAGATTGAAAAGAAACTTGAGGAATCATATTGTCCACAGAAGATTTGAACAACTCCATATGACTGGTCATATAAAAACCCACACATGTGAGGGGCTGTGCACATGGTCAAGAAGAACTTACAGCCTAAAGCTGTAATCCCTGGCTGAACCCTAGGGTCCGCAGGAGTGGGAAGTAAAGGTTAAGGCTGAGTTGTAACCAGCCTTGCCGAGTGTTGAAGACATACCACAACATACACACAGAGAACCCTGGCAAAATTTTTTGGATCCAGGCATTCAAGGAAATCTGTCCAATCATTAGCTGACCACTAAGCTTATAACTGAGAATTCTGTGACCTCACATGAAAACACAGACTTTTGTTTAGCTCATGAAAGTCATGAAACAAACAAGTAAAACACAGCACCGATAAACTCTAGGAAGGGAAAAGAAGCTATTTCCATACTTGTCACATTGTAATATTAAAATATGCAGTTTTCAACAACAAACACAAATGTGAGGAATTCAAAGAAACAAGACCCAAGCAAAGGAAAAAGGCAAACAATAGACATTGTCCCTGAGGAAGCCCAGATAATTGACTTATGTGACAAATACTTTACATAAGATAGTTTAAGTATGTTCAAGGCCTTTAAAAAAATAAAATCTAAAGAATAAAAGGACAGAACTATGAGATCTATATCTCAACAAACAGGAAATATGAATAAACAGAAAAAAGTTTTATAAAACAAACAAATATAAAGTCTAGAGTTGATAAGTATGAAAACTAAAGTGAAAAATTCACCACAAGGGCTCAAAAGGATATCTGAATAGGAAGCAGACTTGAAAACAGGTCAATGGAGATTTCCCAGGATGAATAAAAGAAAATGAAGAAAACAGAGACACAGAGACATAGGAAACACCATCAACCTCACCAATATAAACACAATGGGAATGCCAAAAGGAAAAGAGAGAGAAAAGGAGACAGAAAAAATATCTGAAGAAATAACGGATGGTCACACAGTTGATGAAAAAAATTATACATCTAAGAAGCTCAACATATTCCTAGAAAGATATACCAAAAGAGATCCACACCTATACATCCAGTAATCAGACTGTACCAAGACTAAAAGAATCTTGAGAACAGCAACACGGAATCAAATCACCATGTATAAAGAGCTTCAAAGAGATTTCTCATCAGAAACCATGGAAAGAAAAGGCAGTGGGACAACATTAAAACTGCTGAGAATAAAAATATAATTAAGAATTCTGTATCTGACAAATGATCCTTTAAAATAAAGGAGAAATAAAGATACTCCCAGGAAAACAAAACCTTCGTTTTTGCTAGTACACCTACCCTCCAAAAAAATGCTGAAGGGAATCCTTCATGCTGAAATGAGAAAACGCAAGATAATAAATGAAATCCAAATGAAGAAATAAAGACAACCAGTATAAATCTACATTAATCAAGACAGTGTGGTACTGTGAAATAATAGATAAAGAGATCAATGGTTCAGTACAAGAATGCAGAATAGACCCACATAAGTATAGCCAACTGATCTTTGATTAAAAAAAAAAAAAACCAAAGGCAATATGATGGAACACGTGGGACTTGAACAAATGAACATCCACATGGGAAAAAAATGAATCTAAACACAGACCTTACATCCTTCAGAAAAATGAACTCAAAATGGGTAACAGATCTAAATGTAAAGTCAGAGCTGTAAACCTTACAGAATATAGGGGAAAACCCAAATGACCTTGGGTATCGTTTTTGTTGCTCCCTAAAACCTTTTTATTTTTAAATAATTTCAGACTTCCAGAAAAGTTGCAAGCATAGCACAAAGAACTAGAAACTCTTTACTTAAATGTTTATTTTAAATTTACATCCAAGTTAGTTAGCATATAGTGCAATAATGGTTTCAAGAATAGATTCCAGTGACTCATCCCCTACATATAACACCCATGCCCCTCTCAACAGTGCCCTCCTAATGCCCCTGCAACATTTAGCCCATCCCCCTCCCACAATCCTTCCAGTAACCCTGTTTGTTCTCTATATTTAAGTGTCTCTTATGTTTTGTCCTCTTCTCGGTTTGTATATTATCTTTGCTTCCCTTCCCTTACGTTCATCTGTTTTGTATCTTAAATTCCACCTATGGGTGAAGTCATAGGATATTTGTCTTTCTCTGACTAATTTCGCTTAGTATTAACACCCTCTAGTTCCATCCACATTGTTGCAAATGGCAAGATGTCATTCTTTTTGCTAACTGAGTAATACTCCATTGTGTATATATACCACATCTTCTTTAGCCATTCATCTGCCGATGGACATTTGGGCTCTTTCCATACTGTGGCTATTGTCACAAATGCTGGGGCATGTGCCCCTTCAAAACAGCACCTGTATCCCTTGGATACATACCTAGTAGTGCAACTGCTAGGTTCTAGGGTAGTTCTATTTTTAACTTTTTAAGGAACCTCCATGTTGTTTTTTCAGAGTCGCTGCACCAGTTTGCATTCCCACCCACCATGCTTAGCATTTAAACACATGGTTTCTAAATCTGCCGAAGAGGGTAAAGATAAAAACACCTTATCCAATGTAAAAGCACAAGAGAAAATCCTTAGAATACCTATGAATGAAGAATCAAGGTAAACTGGAGGAGACTTCAAATACAATGTCTCAAACATAACCCCAACATAGGCTTATATAAGTCAACTGACATATACAAATATTTTTATTGTAAGCAATTATACAAATATATAGTTCACCTACTTCCAAAAAAGGACTTAAACTACAACAAAGGCCCAGACAAAAATAAAAACAAAAACTATCCAACAAAACTAAAAAGGTTTCTAAATAACTAAGATTTTAAAAAGTAAAATGCAACAAAAAATAAGAAGATAGTTATGATAGTTTCAGAAAGAAATCTATTTCAAAATACCTAGACTGGGTTGATTAATTGAACACAGATCTGTTTTGAACTTCATCTCAGCCAAAATTAAAAGCAAAGAATACTAGTTTTATAGCTCCCATTATCTTCATAAGATGAGGCACAACAATTTGTCAGGAAATGTAACTTTTTTTCTATCTTCAAAAGGACAGCATCCTACGAGGCTTTTTGAAACAGCAAAGTGAGCATTATAATGGAAAGAAGGTACGGTTCTGTAAAACCACTCATGTAAGGACCCAAAGTCTGGGTATATCATACTATCATCAAAATAGCTGGTAAAAAGATAAAGAAAACTGAGTGGCAATCACAGACGTGTGTGTGTTTCAGGGAACACAAACTGGAAAACGTTAATAAAGCTGTACTGAAAACAAAAGAATGCTGAACAAGTAACTGAGAAAACCAAGGGTTACACCAAATCAAACAGTTTCTTTACTGTGGGACTACTCCAAGCCTTGAATGTAGTCCATTAGCTGTTCAGCACCAAAAATTTCATTTTCCTCAAACTTACTGAACCTTAGCACCTTTTAGTGCAAAAGCATTTGAAGTCTTACTCAAATCAGATTTCAGAAAATGCTAATGTACAGGAACAACTAGTACCCCAGACTGTAACACTTTAATTACAGTTTTGAAGTTATTAGTATTATGGCCTCATTGTAATTGTTACGACAGCTACAGTTTGAGAGTCTACTAAATACTGAGGATTACGCACATGCTTCATCTTTACCGCGGGAGAACTATTTGTCAATCCCTCAAAGCATTGTCTCCTCAGTTATAGGCTTAGCAAAGACAATTCTGTCTTACAAAATCCAAACCTTTAAGCTCAGCAATTTCTTCAGTTTATTCCTCTCATCCTATCATAAATTGAATTATTTGCTTTACACATTTGTCTCCCATAGAAGAGATGTTTAGAGAGCAAGCATTATTGACCATTTTTAACAATTTTATTGAGGGACACTTCACATGCCATACAATTCACACATTTAAATTTTCCCATCCTGAGATTTTTAGTATATTTAGTGTTGTACAATCATCACAAACGCACATTTGAACATTTTCTTTAGCCCCAAAATAAACCCGGTACTCATTTGTAGCTGTTCCAATACAACCCAACTTGCCTTCTGTCCACAGCCCTAGGCAACCACCGAAGTATTTTATTTCTGTGGATTTGCCTATTCTAGACGATGCTTTTTTGTGATTAGAGACTTACCTTAATGTTTTCATGGATCATCCATGTTTCAGCATACACTGATAACTGTTATTGACAAATAATATTCCAGTGTATAAATAATCCACATTTATCTATCAATTCATCAGTTTATTGACACTTGAGCTGTCTCTCCTTTTTTTTAAATTTTTAATGTTTATTTATTCTTGAGAGAGGCAGAGAGACACAGTGTGATTGGGAAAGAGGCAGAGAGAGAGAGGGAGACACAGAATCTGAAGCAGGCTCCAGACTCGGAGCTGTCAGCACAGAGCCCGATGCAGGGCTTGAACTCGGGAGCTGTGAGATCATGACCTGAGCTGAAATCAGACAACTCAACCGACCGAGCTACCCAGGCGCCCTTCTCCTTTTTTACTATTATGAAAATTGCTGTATACAAATTATGGGGTGAGCAAATATTTTCATTTCTCTTCATTCCCCTTCACTAGGAGTAAAACTGATGGGTCATATTGTAAAACTGTTTAACCTTTTGAGGGAAGTGCCAAAATGTTTTCCAAAGCAGCTGCACCATTTTCACATCCCCATCAACAATGTAAAAGGATTCTAATTACTACAAGTCATCAATTTTGTTATCTTTTCGATCACAGACATCCATGGGTGTGTGGTAGTATATCATTATGGTTTGGACTTGATTTTCCTGATAGTTAATGATACTCAGCATCTTTTCATGTGTATATTGGCTATCTGTAAATCTTTGGAGAACCACCAGTTCAGATCCTTAGTCCATTTTTAAATTGGGTTGTCTCTTATTTATTATATATTCTAGATGCAAATATTTTATCAGACATATGATATGCAGAAATTTTCTCCCATTCTGTAATCTGTATTTCCACTTTTTGATGCTGTCCATTAGAGCACAAAATGTTTTAATTTTGATGAAATCCAAAATTTTTTTGGTCATCTTTGCTTTTGGTATATTTACAAATGCTTCACCTGCCTCAAGATCAAGAACTTTTATTCCTATATTTATTCTAAGAATTTTATAGTTTGAGCTCTTACAGTTTACATCTATAGCGCATTCTGAGTTAACTTTTGTGTATGGCAGAGCAAGAAATCTAAATTTTTCCTTTTCCATCTGCCTCAGTAATGTTTGCTAAAATATTCTTTCTGTATTAAATTGTTTTAGAACTCTTGTCAATAATCATAAATGTGAGAACTTTAAGTTTTTTTCTTTTTTTATTTCTTGTGTGTGTGTGTGTGTGTGAGAGAGAGAGAGAGAGAGAGAGAGAGAGAGAGAGAGAGAGCGAGCGCACACGGCGCTAGTGGGGGAGGGGCAGAGAGCTAGAGGGAGAGAGAATCCCAAGCAGGAAGCAAGGCTCAAGCTCACAAACCACAAGATCATGACCTGAGCTGAAATCAAGAGTCAGACTCTTAACAAACTGAGCCACCCAAGTGCTCCACATTTATAGAAGAGTTTTTAAATTAGCCTGTCATTCCTATAAAAAGCAGGTGAAAGTACTACTGAGCTGAAACCACGGATCAAGCTGGAGTGTATACCGCCACTCTAACAAGTCTTCCAATCTCTGAGCACAGAGTGTCTTTCCATTTATTTCGGTCCTCTTTCCACCGTTCAGTGTTTTGTGGTTTTTAGTGTACAAGTCCTTTAAGTCTTTAAATTTATTCCTGGATTATTTTATCCTTTGATGTTACTGTAAATGGTATTATTTCCTTAATTTCATCTTCAGATTGTTCGTTCTAGTGTGCAAAAATTACTCTTGTATCCTGCAACCTTGTTGAACTCATTCATTAGATCTGATAGTTGCTCTGTGGACTCCTTAGAATATTCTTTTTACAAGTCATGTTATCTGTAAATGGAGTTTTACTTCTTTCTCATCTGGATGCCTTATATTTGTTTGGTTTGTTTGTTGGTCTCATTGTCCTGGCTAGAACCTCTAGTATAATGATCAATAGAAATGGTGAAAGAAGACCTCCTATTCTTTTTCCTGATCTTGAAGAGAAACCTTTCAGATTTTCACATTCAAGTTTGATGTAGGCTGTGACTTAGCTAATCGATGCTCTTTATTAGGTGGCAGAAGTTCCCTTCTATTCCTACTTTATTACAAATTTTTATTTTGAAAAGATACTTTCAATTTATTTTTTGATCTTCTGAGATGACCATGTAGTTTTTGTCCCTTTTTCTATTGATAAGGTGCATTATACTGACTTTTAGATGCTGAACCAACCTTACATTTCTGGGATAAATCCATCTTGGTCTTGGTGTGTAATCTTTCTTATATGTTGGATTCAGTGTGCTAGTATTGGTGAGGACATTTGTGCTTTTAGTCATAAGAGATAATGGTCCATAGTTTTCTTGTACTTTTTACTTTTGTGATCACTAAAATACTAGCTTCACAAAATGAAGCGGAATATAGGGTAGTGAAGAGATTAGTGACTATGAAGGAGCATGAGGAAGAGGCTTCTGAAATGAAGGCAATCTTCTATTTCCTGATCTGCATGCAGGTTTCGGAGGTGTGTTCAGTTTATGAAAATTCACTAAGCTGTACACTTATAATTTGTGTTTTCTCCGTGCAATGTACTTCATCCATTTTTTAGAAATAGGAAAGAAATCACATTGAAGTATTTCTAAATTTGTTATCAAGAATTCTTTCAGAAATTACCTGTGACATTCTATAAAACAGCTGCTAATAGTTATCAAAAGCAGCATGGTCATAAAAGACACAGAAAGAATGAGAATTATCACAGACTGGAAAAAAAACTTAAGATGATGAAGAGAGAACCTCTAAATGCAATGTGGGATACTACACTGATAACTGAAAACGAAACAGGCCATTAGGGGAAAACTGGTAACATTATATCGAGTCTGTAATTTACTTAATAGTTTTATGAAAACTATCATTTCCTGGCTTGATAATTATACTTTGGATAAGTAAGCTGTTACATTAGGGTAAGATGGGTGAAGAGCACATATGAACTCATTATACTATTTCTTGCCACTTTTCTGACAGGCTTACAGTATTTCAAAATAAAAAGTTATAAAACGTTATTTTGTGACTACATACATTCATGTAAGTTTTATTCAATGAAAAGGAATACAAACTGAAAAAGCTCCCTCCTACTATCATCTACCATCTATCAAGTTTCCTTACCACGAAGCAACCAATAGCCTCTGTATTTTGTACATCCTTCCAGAGACTTCTTCTTTTTTTGTTATTTAAGTACAGTTGACCTACAATGTTGTATTAGTTTCAGGTGCACAACATAGTGATTTGGCAGTTCCATATCCAGTACTCACTACAGTAAGTGTATCTACCATCCATCACTGTACAACACTGTAATACTGTTGACTATATTCCCTTTACTCCACTTTTCATCTCCATTACATATTTACTTTATAACTGGAAGTGTTACTTCTTAAACTCCTTCACCTATTTTGCCCATCCCCCTACTACCCTCCCACTCTGGAGACCATCAGTTTATTCTTTGTTCCTTTTTGTCTAGATTCCACATATAAGTGAAATCATATGTTATTTGTCTTTCTCAGATGTATTTCACTTATTATAATACCCTCTAGGCTCATCCGTGTTGTCACAAATGGCAAGACCTCATTCTTTTTTAGACCAAATAATACTCTATTGCATATACATATCAAATCTTTATCCATTCATCTACCAATGGACAGATTGCTTCCATATCTTGGCTATCGTAAATAACGATGCAATAAACACAGTGATACAAATATTTTTTCAAATTAATGTTTTCTTTTCTTTGGATGGACACCAAGAAGTGCAATTACTAGACCATACGGTTTTTCTACCTGTAATTTTCTAGGAATCTTCATACTGTTTTTCAGTGTTTACATCAATTTATGTTCCCACCAACAGTGCACAGGAGTTCCCTTTTCTCCACATTCTCATCAACACTCGTTATTTCTTGTCTTTTTGATACTAGCCATTCTGACTGGTGTGAAGTGATATCTCATTTTGGTTTTGATTTACAGTTCCCTGGTGGCTGATATTGAACATCTTTTCATGTGTCTAGTGGCCATCTGTCTTCTTTGGGAAAATGTCTATTCAGGTCCTCTGCCCATTTTTAATTAGATTATTTGTGGAGTTTTGATGTTGAGCTATAGAAGTTCTTCATATAGGGGCATCTGGGTGGCTCAGTTGGTTAAGCATATGACTTTGGTTTAGGTCATGATCTCACAGTTGGTGGATTTGAGCCCCGCATTGGGCTCTGTGCTGACAGCTAGCTCAGAGCCTGGAGCCTGTCTTCAAATTCTGTGTCTCCCTCTCTCTCTAACCCTCCCCTGCTCATGCTGTCTGTCTGTCTGTCTCTCTCTCTCTCTCTCTCTCTCTCTCAAAAATAAATAAAACATTTAAAAAAATTTTTTAAAGAAGTTCTTCATATATCAGGAATCCTAACCACTTATCATACACATCATTTGCAAATATCCTCTCCCATTAATTTTTTTTTTTTTTACATTTTATTTATTTTTGAGAGACAGAGGGTGAACAGGGGAGGGGCAAAGAGAGAAAGAGACACAGAATCCAAAGCAGGCTTTAGGCTCTGAGCTAGCAGTCAGCACAGAGCCTGACGCAGAGCTCGAACCCACGAACTGCGAGATCATGACCTGAGCTGAAGCCAGCCACTCAACCCACTGAGCCACCCAGGTGCCCCTCCCATTAACTTTTTGATTACTTTCATTTTTTTGATGGTTTCCTTTGCTGTGCAAAAGCTTTTTGCTTTGGTGTAATCCCATTAGTTTATTTTCAGACACTTTTTTATGTATATGCAAGCAAATACATATATGAATAGATATGCATATTATTTTCCAAGGGAGTAGCTTTTTATCTAGCTATTCCAATTACAGAGTTTGTGCAAAGACTGAGCCAAAAGATTCTACTACGAAGACATCAGCTGCACGACTATTCACTATACCAAAAATTCAAACAAATTTACACGTATAAAACCACCAAAGGGGCACCTGGGTGGCTCAGTCGGTTAAGCCGACTTCGGCTCAGGTTATGATCTCACAGTTCATGAGCTGGAGCCCCGCATCAGGCTTTGTGCTGACAGCTCAGATCCTGAAGCCTGCCTCAGATTCCGCGTCTCCCTTTCTCTCCCCTTCTCTCTCTCTCTCTCAAAAATGAATAAACATTAAAAAAAAAGTTTTTTTTAAACTGCCAAAAAGTTGAATACAGCCAATATGAATAAACATACATTAAAATACTATGCAGACACATAAACAGGGTGATACACAAAACTAAGTGTTTATTCAAAAAATGCAAGGATCATTTAACATTCAAAGATCGCTATTAAGAAAGTTGAAGTTTTTTAAAATAATTATAACCTAGAAATGTATTTACTAAAACTGAGAAATGTATTTACTAAAACTGAAAATAAACGCATAAAGTTAAAAAAAAATAACTATGAAAACATATAAAATATAATCAAATGATATGCAAAGAGAAGAAAGCTGTGCACTGAAATAACTGTTCACTTGTTCTGGTTTCTGACATTTTAGGATACGTAATGTAGATATCAATGAGTAGAATGCCCCAGTTCTTCACCCCTCCCTGTACTTGGACCCTTTTCCATGTGGCTCTGCTGTTCCTCTCACTAAAGAGATTGCATCCATTCCCCATCCCTTGAACCTTAGCTGGCCTTGTGACTTACTATGGTCAATAGATTAAAATGGAAGTGACAGCATACCCACAATATGAGTCTTCAAAATGCACTGCATTTTTCGCTCTTTATTACACTTCTGCCATCATTACGAGAACATACCGAGGACGAGCGTGTTGAATGATCAAATAAAATTAAACCGAGTCACTGAGAGCCAAGGACATCTTAGATCAACAGAACTGTTTAAGTGCCCATTCCAAACACATGGGCAACAAGGATTTAGTTGTATACCATAGAAATTTCAGGGATGTGTGTGATACAGCATTACTGTGGCTACAAATAAGTTTTACGAGACACTTAACTACTTACTACCTTAACAACAGTACTGTGTTGTTATGGTGGTTGTCAGAAAACTATATTTTAATTATAATACATCTAAACATAGAACACATTTCCCAGAAGCTTTATGATTTTATCTTTATATTAAACTCTTTAACCTAAGGTGACATGATTTAATAATTATTTATGCTTGTTTTGTGATTCTTACATTAAATCCTTAAATATGATACTGAATCTAATTTGGGGATCTCCATTTTATCCCAGTAGTTTCAAATTAATTACTTTAAAGATAAATTCTAATACCTCACAGAAATAGTTTTCCCTACTAGAAGCGACTTCCTTAGTTAGTATTAACTGTTTCCATGTTACTGTATAACAACACTATACTAATTCTAATTATTTCTCATTTACAAAGAAAAGGACAGTCAGAGCAGCAGATCACCATGAAGCATTCTAAAGTTAGCCCTTCTGATACACAGGAATCCTGAGGCTAAAATAATCATACACGTTTATATGAGCTACAACCCAGAGGTTGTATAATTCAGGTACCAGTAAAAATAGATAAAAATGATTGAGATAACTACTCCTTATCTCTACTGCCCATAAATTTTCCATCACAAGTGGATCTGGAGGGCCAGATGCCAGAAGAAAATAGAGTGATAAACGGTGAAGCCACAAGAATTCAAGCAGGTACAGATTAGAGGATTCCGATTAGATCACCTACCCACAAGGACTCAGGAGACATAACCCTGGGCAGAATCCATACTGTATGTGCATTAAATACTGTACACTACTTGGCTTTCCTACTATGAAATATAAATTAATAGTATTTCAAATCTATAGAGACCTTTTTCTAACTATCATAGAAAACACAAATCACATATTGGCCATGTTAAATATAAACTGTTGCCTTTCAAAAGTTCCATCATTATCTTATTCCATGAAAATATTACCAACTATGAAAATAAGGGAGTGGGAATGTGTAATTTGAAAATATTTGGCCAAAGAAAAAGCCCACTATGACTAAAACAAGATGGCAAATGACTTCATCTTCTTTTGGAAAATGACCTCATTATTACAACCAGCTAACCAACAAGCTTCCAAAGCCACTAACAGTAGCTTACAGAGTCACAGCTGTTACTTTTTCTAACAACTGAAAGTTGATTTCATTTTAAATGTCATTTCAAAAGAACTGAATGATTTCTTCAAAGTACTACAATTTATGAGCAAGAATTACACTGAGTAGAGTACAATGATAAGTCTGTGACTTGTTCAATAAAGATGATTATAAAGAATGACAGAACAAACAGTTAAAAAACATTTCATTGTGGCATTCTTCAACAACAAGCAGACATATTTAGGAGAACTATAAATCATTCATAAATAAGACAATAAATACAAAAAGTGCTTGCTTTGACCTTTAAGCGATATAGTAATCATTTGATAGAGAAGGTATGATACAAATTCTTGAGAACCAGCTTCTTTCAAAAGAAAAACAGATGAATATTTGAATAATTTTTCTGAAAAAATATATGAATAATTCATGAAATTTAAAATGTTCAGATCCCAAGTACAATGGAAAAACTGTCACTATTAAAATTCTTGTGGAGTTCAGTTTCTCCCATTTATTACCATTTTCATTATTAAAATGCCTCACATGATGGGGCACCGAGTATGTCTTTGATGTCGTCTATGCTGCCTACCCCACCTCTACTCAGTCCATTCCTAATGACAGGTATTAAACAAAGGTTCACAGGGGGGAGTAGTTTGACTTAAACATAGACTCTGGGACCTGACACACAAGTCATCACTCTCGAAGCAGTGAGGATTTCAGGACAGTATACGGATGGCAGACAAAAATCTCTGACGATCTAAATCCATCTACCTCCTAGCCTCACTGCCCACCAACTCTTCACATCTACCAGTCAAGTGCCAGTCACTATAAAACCCGCAGTGCCCTCAGGAAGGCTGTGATCCCTCATGCCTCTGCAACAGGGCAGAACATGTGCCATCTCTTTAGAATTCCCAAATTTACCTGTCCCAGTGTCCCCACAACCACCGCCAGCTGTGCCACACCTTCTTTCCTATCCCAACCGTGGCACTCCTGGGTCCTGAGATGTAATGCAGCAAAATGTTTAAGAGCATAGATTTGGGAGCCAAATTGCCTACATTTCAATCTTTACTCCAAATTGAATACAAATTCTGTACCGTCTTCATAAAGCCTTTACCTCTCTGTGCCATAGCTTCTTTATCTGTAAACTGTAATAAGAATCATAGTTATTATATAAGGTTGTTGAGATATTAGTGAGCTAATGTATGTAAAGTCCTAAAAGAGTATCACTTATACAAGATATACTTTAAGTGTTAACTGTTACTATTACTTTAAGATTCAGCTGAAGTATCATACCTAGCCCTAGTGTTATCACTGAAATTAAGTTAGGGACACTTCCTCAGACATCCTTTTGTTTTGTTCATCCACTTACCACCTAATATGCTCTCATGTTCTTTATCCCTTCTATATCCCCAGCACTAAACACAATTACAACTACATCCTGTATATTCAAAATACTTTGTACAATGAATGCATGAAAAGATAAAGTAATAAAGAATACAAGGATTCTAAGGCACATGAATTTAACTACAGGCTAGCAATGGGCAGGAGTACCAAGCATTGTCAGAGGATTCACATGCTGGCCAGAAGCACCTGGCTGAGAAAGTACGTAACAACTGACCCATGCAGTCATACATCCTTGTACAAGGAAGAGTACATCAGGAGAAGGAAGTGACTATTTTTGCTTTTTTAATCCAAAGGTACAATCTTCTCACCATATGCAGAGTAAAGGCCGTTTAACCCTAATTAATCTCCCCAGAAAGAGCACCTTTCCTAAATCAAGAAAGGATGAATCAACAAAATATGGTCTATACATACAATGGAATTCAGTCTTCTAGGAAGGGAAAATGCTGAAACACACTACAACATGGATGAATCTTAGAGACACTATGCTAAATGAAACAAGCCAGTCACAGAAGGATGAATATTGTATAATTATACTCATACCTAAAACAAACTCAGAGAGAGAAACAGAATGGTAGGTGCCAGGGGCTAGGAAGGGGGAAGAATTAGGAGCTTTCATTTAATGGCTGTTAAGTTTCAATTTGGGAAAATCAAAAAGTTTTGAAGATGGATGGGAGATAGAGATGGTTAGGTAACAATGAGCATGTACTTAATACCACCAAACTGTACCTTCAAAAATGGTTAAAATGGCAAATTTTCCACTTATTAACAAACTTAGATCAATGCCTCCTTACTTCCAAAAGCAAAGACAACTTCCCAACTTTAAATGATTTATACTAATAACTACGTGTGGCAAGATACCACACTTAGTTATTTGTGTATCTTGTAAACTTTTTGAAAATGTCAAACATAAGAAACTATAGATGCTGGCGAGGGTGTGGAGAGACGGGCACCCTCCTACACTGTTGGTGGGAATGTAAACTGGTGCAGCCACTCTGGAAAACAGTGTGGAGGTTCCTCAAAAAACTATCCATAGAACTCCCTTATGACCCAGCAATAGCCCTGCTAGGGATTTACCCAAGGGATACATAAATGCTGATGCATAGGAGCACATGTACCCCAATGCTCATAGCAGCAATGTCAACAACAGCCAAAACATGGAAAGAGCCTAAATGTCCATCACCTGATGAGTGGATCAAGAAGATGTGGTATATATACACAATGGAGTACTACATGGCAATGAGAAAGAATGACATATGGCCATTTGTAGGAAAGTGGATGGACCTCGAGGGTGTCATGCTAAGCGAAATAAGTCAGGCAGAGAGAAGGACAGATACCATATGTTTGCACTCATAGGTTTAACAGGAATACAGGAGAAATCTAATGGAGGACCAGAGGGAGGGGAAGAGGGAAAGCGAGTTAGGGAGAGAGAGGGACACAAAACTTGAGAGACTATTGAATGCTGAAAATGAACTGAGGGTTGAAGGGGAAGGGGGAGGGGAGAAAAGAGGTGGTGGTGATGGAGGAGGGCACTGTGGGGAAGAGCACTGGGTGTTGTATGGAAACCAATTTGACAATAAACTATTAAACAAACAAACAAACAAACAAAAATGTCAAACATTATTTTTGTGTATAAAATAATACATTTTTCAGCTAGATATGCTACACACTGCTTTCCTAAAATTGCAACATCTTTATGGCTAATAGCTAATACTTAGTCACATCATCTTTAAAAAGTTTCCAGGTTAACAGGACTCTGGTTATGTCTTTATTTTACAATATCATGGGGCCTGAGGTAACCATTTCCTACTAGAATTTACCTCATATAATTTTCTAAGGAGATTCCCAATGCTGCCAGCAGGTAATGCCTGAGCTCATCCCCCCAGTCTGGCACATCTCACTTCCAGATTCTCAACTTTCACAATATGACGTCAACTCTACACCAATTCAACCTCAAAGCATAAGTCACTCCTTAACTAGCAACCAAGATGAACTGAAATCTGTGTCTCTTTTAGCAATCACCACTGAGAACTGACAGTGACAGCATTTTCTAAGAAAAGACCTAAACATACATAATTTGTCAATTCAATAATACCGGTGTCCACTTTCAGTTGGAATATTGTTCTTACGTTAAAAACATCACATATTCAACTATAATAACTATGCTGCACTAATGAAGAATTAGATGACAAAAACCACTAGGCATTCAAGTAGTGCTTTCAAATGTGTTTGTGCTTTATTGACCACAAAAAATAGGTGCATATCATAGAGACATAGTAGGATATGCACTTAACAAAACATTTTAAAGTCTACTTTCAATATCCTCTCAATCCACAGATTCAATAATCAAGTCCTGGGATACTCTAAGATGCTCGTAAGATCCACCCCTTGATAAAGATAAATCAGGAAACAGAGCACAACTTTCTATCGTCCGTTCTTCAATCCATCTTTCTTTCCACCTACTATGCCCCTCTTCCACTGGAACTGTACTTTGGTGTGATGAGATCAATCAATAGCAAAGACAGTATGAGACACAATCAATCCTGTGAGTGTACTCTGTACATATGATGCAGATGATACACAGGGTACCCAGGAAAGATGACTGTGAGCCTAGAAAATCTATAGGGGGGAGTTTTGGTCTTAGCATCATCAAGAAAGAATGACTAACACATTTCTTTTAACCGTATAGAAAACTGAACCTTAAAACTTAGTGCTTCCTAATTTTGTTGTACATATTTCATCTTCAACAATATTACATAACATACTATTCACACTTCCATTACTTAGCATTTTCTTCAAATACCAATCCTTGTTTTACTTACAGACATTTTAAAGGGAATCTTTTTCATTACTATTATAAATAAAAATCCAGAATTATTTATTACACATAAGAGAATTGTAAAAATGAAAATGTTATCAAATTTTAAGGACATATTGCTACTTGCTTTTTGTTAAACCTACTCATGTAGTTTTACTTATAAATTACTTTAAAGCTAGTACATTACTAAGAATGTAATGTAATGTCACCATCACTTTTTTCAAATAGTTATTTGAAATACAATACAAATACAATATTATTTGATACAGTTGGAATCCGTGTCGCACTGACTTCCCTCATGCTCTCTTTACCTTCTCAGAAATAACCACTATTCCATATTTGGTGTGTGTCCTTCTCATTCATGTTTTAGAATAGTATTCTTATGCACAATAAATTAGTATGGTTTTGTTTTTAGAAATCTGCATCAGTAATGTCACTGCTGTACAGTTTGTTTTGCGCTCAACTTTGTTTTCACAATGTACCCATCCATACCGATACACACGGACTTCACTCATTTTAACTGCCCAATAGCAACGATGCTATGTATTTGTTTCTACTTACCCATTCCACTCTGATATTTGGATTGCTTTTTCTTTTTGATATTATAAGCAGTGCCACAATGAATGCTTTAGGCAAATTTCTTTGTGCTCAGTTTCCTAGTCCTACGTGAAAGGCTGTCGGATATATTGATTATTTGGGGAAGGGGGATTTAGAAACTGAAAACCCAAATCTGCATCCAAGTTTTACAGACAGTAGTAAACCCAACAGTGCATTTCACATACAAAACCGATTCCTGGGAATGCCTGGTTGGCTCCGTTGGTTAGGCCTCAACTTGATTTTGACTCAAGTCATGATCTCACAGTTTGTGAGATGGAGCCATGTCAGCCTCTGCAGTGACAGGGTGGGGCCTGCTTGGGATTCTCTGTCTCCCAGTCTCTCTGCCCCTCCCTTACTCACAAATGCATGCTCACTCGCACTCACTCTCGCTCCCTCTCTCTCTCTCTCTCCCCCCAACCTCTCAAACATTTAAAAAAACCTGACTCCTTAACACCATCCTGTTTTCCTAACTTTATATTCCATTTGCCTCCTTTAAGAATACCTTAATACCTTAGAACCATTGTTTCCACTTTTGTTTTAAATATTTTTTTAATGTTTATTTTACTTTTGGGAGAGAGAAAAGAGAGAGAGAGGGAGAGAGACAGTGGAGGAAGAGGAGGGGCAGAGAGAGAGAGAGATGCAGAATCTGAGGCAGACTCCAGGCTCTGAGCTGTCAGCACAGAACACGACGTGGGGCTCAAACCCATAGACTATGCATGAGATCATGACCTGAGCCGAAGCAGGACGCTTAACAGACTGAGCCACCCAGGCACCCTGATTCCACTTTTAAAAACTATTTTAAGTTCTTTCTGTAACAAGGAAGAGTATAAACAAATAAGGTTGTTTTCATAAAAATATCAATCAAAATCTTAGATCCAGGCCTGCATCTTGGAATTCCATACACAATGGGACCTGAAGTCACTTAATCACGGTGTCCTGGTGAGCCGTAAGGATCTCAGAGAATGGAAGAGAGGGGTATGTAATATGGGGTAGGTAACATTTTGCTCTCACAACTATCATGTAAATTTTAAGAAAATTAACTAGGAATGCTATATAATCATTAGTCGTATTATATTTAAAAGATAGCATCAGAACTGTAATTTATTTAGAAGTCATATAATAATTAGCAGACTCTTTAGAAAACACTTAGGCATAATTATCCATCTTCTCCTCAGTTCCTGAAAAATAGGTAAACAGAAGAATCAATCAGCAGTCATACCTGGAGTATGTTGTGTGTGGTAAGTCTCATAGCTTAAGATGAGATATTTACTGAATATATTCGCTGAATGAAAGATTTTAAGAAAAAATCATATTAGTCAGCCGTTAACATTGGTACAGAGAAGACTAAAGTATGAATTATTTTTAACAGTCACAATTTCTTATGAAAATATTAAAATACAGTTGTCTTCCTTTGGGCAAATGCAATCTCAACTTACAAATTACCTGTGGAGGAAGGAGGTTCCTGCAGGCAGACAACTACTAGCTGGTAAGACGTACAGCGTCCCCGGAAGTAGTGACAGTGGGCCTGTCTCCCAAACACAGGCTGTACAAGTCCCTGCGCAGCACTGTGGGCCGGTCTGAACCGCCCTGTCACATGACCAAATCATCTCTTCAAATAAAAGAGGGCAGGAAAGATTTCAAATAAAAGGCAGGAGTGGGGAGTAGCAGGGGAGAGAAAGCTAACCTTGATTTTGTATTTGCTCTTCTGCGCACTGTTTTAAATATACTGTCCTTTAAACACCGACAAAGAACCTGTAGGTAGGACTATGATCTCTTTTTAAAGATAAGGAAAAAAACTTACGCTTCAAAAAAACTTAAATTGCTCAAAAAAGTCTCACTCAAAGCTAAAAAGTACTAAAGAGACTACATGCAAAATCTATCCAATTCCAAACTCTTTCCACACTATTGCTTCTAATACCATATAAAGACAGCGGCCAATACCAATCGAGGGCTTTCTCTGTATCCTACAGCATCCCACGGTATTGCATCACAAAATCCCGTTGAAACAGAGGGCTTGCTACTTCCGTTTTGCAAATGAGGAATGAAGGCCAAGAAAGTGAAGTACTTCACTGCCAGTCACACAGTAAAGAAAGGGTGAAGCCAAGTTTCAAGGCCAGGAAGTCTGACTCAACTATTATACTATAAGCAAAATTGAGAAAGTGGAAAGGCTGGCCTTGAATGGATAAAATCCAACTGAGATATAACAACCATTTTCTAGTCTATATCCCACCTACACCATTACGACACAGAATTCTAGTTCACAATGAGGGGCAGAAAAATAGGAGTTAAAACGTAGACCCGCTGCTTCTTAGCTGTGTGAAACTGGTCAATTCAAGTAACCTTCTCTGAACTGTTACTGCATTGGCAAAAGAGAAATTTAACAGAACCCACAACTGACAATTGAGATAATGCCTGATTGTCACATCTACTTTGAGCTAAGCATTAGGAGAGAGGGAATTAATCTTATCTCCTATTAGCCTTATAATAATCTTTCAAGATACATTATCATCACTTCTAATGAATCAGATAGCTTCTCAAGGTTTTATGGTTTATCCAATGTCACAGTTATTAAGTGACAGAAGACAAATTTAAATTATATTCTTCAAAATTCAAAGACAATGCATGCTTCCTCTTATACCAATGGTATCACCAAACAGAATAAAGATTTCTCAAAAACTGTACTTATTCTCTCAGAAGTTAATCTAAACTGCAATGAGATCATCAGTTCACATAGTCTTTTGGCAACCTAACAGCAATTCTAGACATTATCTCTCCGGGTTCTCCAGACCATCAACAAATATCACTGATATGCAACGTCCCAGCAAGCATGACAGCCAAGGAAAATCCTCTGTGATTCTCTCCCCTTGCCTATTCCTGTGTGCAACAAAAACGTGCATTAAAACCAACACAGTCAAACTGTGGTGAGACCAGACACCAAAAAGTCACAGTGGGTAGGGAGAGAGGTAGGCCGCAGTGGCAACAGCCTTTGCTGCCATTACTATCAAGACTGTGGATAAGTCACTTAGCCTATGTGTGCTTCCATTTCCTCATTTCTTAACCGAAAATAATAAGTGTTATCGTGAAGACCAGCAATAGAAGATCACACTGTGCTAGTTACTTACATACATCGCCTACTCTGATTCTTATAGAAGTAGGAGCAGGGAGGGTATATAAAAGATAAAGACCCTGAGTTTGAGGCCTACCCATATCACACCATCCTAAAGCTGCTGGGGGTCCAACAAATCTAAGGAGTGTTCATAAATATTTTGTATATCTTAAGTCCCAGCACTACACCTATGAGTAGGTCCTCCTGACACTCAAGTATAGGAACTTTTTTCCTTATCAACAATATAAAAGTCACTCATACTTCCTCTTGCTCTCATACCACCCCACCCACGAAATTACTAACAGTATGTACACTTTCTAAACTTCAATATCTCCTTCCATGTGCAGCCCATCAGCTAGAGAAAACCCAGCACAGAGTTTACATCTAACTGTATTTACTGAATAAATGATTCAACATAAATTGCTCACCAGCTCCTAGTATTAGGTACGTACAGATATTCTCTAATTTAATGTTACAATATCCATAAAATGATGATCAAGCCCATTTTGAAAAGGAAGAGGCAAAACGTCACAAAGGTTGCAGAGCCTGGGTCTCCGAGCTGATCATGTGCAGAGCCAGGGCTGGAACAGTTTTGACAAACTCTGCCACAGCCTCATGCTGTTCCCACTTGGAATTCATAGAACAGTTTTATGGAAAAAAAAAGTACGACTTGAGACATCGTGAAGGATGGCCAGGACTTTAGAACGTGGAAACAAGGACACTGTTAACCCAAACGAATGAAAAGAAGCAAATCACAGAAGACAGGTGCCAAGGAACGCTATCTAGTAACTTTTACCTAATACAAGCATTTAACTTAAGAGCAGGAATATAGGTATGTAAGAGATTCGGAAAGATTAACATAGTAGCAAAAATCAAAGTAAGAAAGTACTAGAATGGATAAATTTGGAGACATAGAAGCCAGGTCATATTTCATGAGTCAAGGGGTAGTGAAGCTTCGGGTCTTAGTGATGACAGAAAAATGGAAAAGAAAGAAAGGATACCGGGAAACAAAGAACTGACAAGAATCAACTAAAATAAAGGAATAAAAGAACTACAAATTTGATTGGAAAAATGATGATGCCATTAAGAAATTTCATTTTCTACATTCAATAATGTGGTTAGGTATATAATCAGGAAAAAAATTTTTTTAATTTTTTTTATGTTTTTTATTTATTTTTTGAGAGACAGAGACAGTGAGATCAGGGGAGGGTCAGAGAGAGAGGGAGACACAGAATCGGAAGCAGGTTCCAGGCGCTGAGCTAGCTGTCAGCACAGAGCCCAATGCAGGGCTCGAACCTACAAACCGTGAGATCATGACCTGAGCCGAAGCTGGTCACTCAACTGACTGAGCCACCCAGGTACCCCTAAAAATTTTAATTTAATCATTTAACTTAAGAAAAAATAGGGAATCAAGGAAAATGGAAATGTTTCAATTAATTCCCAGACATCTATGCCTTTATCCACCTTTAATATATCAAAAAAGTCACGTACAAAAATTAGAAAGGAGTCTTGCAAGATGTGTCCAATATATATTAAAAAAAACTTATTAAAATGTTATTTTAACACTTAATGACAAATAACTCAAATGTCCATAACAATAAACTGAAAAACTTGTGTACCTATCAAGTTGGCTCAAGTGAGAAAAGCAAATGACTGAAGGTTACCAACATAATCATTATTTTATAAACCAAATGGTAAAATTAAAAAATATCACATACTGCAAACTAAACCATATCACACCTCTGCACCAAAGTACTAGAATTTATTAAAGTTTTTGGTATCTCCACTTATGTTTAAATTTGTTAACTTTACCTTAATGTCCACAATATATCCATGTTCGTAATTATACATTAAACATGATTTAGCAGAGATTAAAACGGATGTTTCAAAAATATGGGTCGCTTTAATCTCGTGGCTTTTGATTATCCCTGGCAGAAAGCCATAAAAACCACACAAGGACGAAGTTTAGACAGCATCCAAATAAAAATGTTTTACAGAAATACATTAAGCAATGATATTAAACTGATGACTACTTAAAAACAAAAGCAGTATCCGGCTCTAAAATAGGTTACCTCTGAAACAAAAAAAAAGTACTACGATAATTGAAGATTCCAAATACAAAAAGACTTTAAATACACACACACCCCAAGAATAGAGAAGTAAAAGTCCATCTACATAAAAATGCTATAATAACCACAATAAGAAACACTATACAGTCACTAAAACTGATTTTATAGAGATTTTGATATATTTAAAAACACAAATCATGTTAACCAAAAACATTAAATAAAATCATGTATATGCAAATATATATATATTCCAAATATATACAAAAAAATAAAAAAGCTAATTTAAAATTGTCATCTCCAGGAAAAATAATTATAAGTAGTTTTATGTTCTTCATATTCATCCAACATTTACCATTTTTCTAAGTTAGCTTACAAATATGATTTACAACAAAGCAAAACAATGTTAAGTCTTGGTGAAAATGGCTCTTTTCCTAATAAACAGGCACTGAAAATAAAAGATCCCTAACCATTTTTCTTGCAACAAAACTGCATAAATAACAACATTTATTAGGGAAGCCTGGGTAGCTCTGTCAATTAAGCATCCGATTTCAGCCCAGGTCACAATCCCCCACTTCGTGAGTTCAAGCCCTATGTCAGGCTCTGAGCTGACAGCTCGGAGCCTGGAGCCTGCTTCAGATTCTGTGTCTCCCTCTCTCTCTGCCCCTCCCCTGCTTGCACTCTGTCCCTGTCTCCCAAAAATAAATATTAAAAAGTATTTTAAATAACATTATTAAATATACAGAGAGATGGGTAAAAGCTTAATTCTATACACCTAAATTAGCCTTCCCCATGATCTACCACACAATTGAGTTTTGAGGCACCTGGGTAGCTCAGTCAGTTAAGCCCCCGAGTCCAGATTTCAGCTCAGGTCATGATCTTACAGTTCGTAAGTTCTGAGCCTCACGCTGGCCTCTGTGCTGACAGCATGGAGCCTGTTAGGGATTCTCTCTCTCTGCCCCTCCCATGCTCACTCATTCTCTCTCTCAAAGTAAATACATTGTTTTAAAAATGAGTTTTGTGATTCTTTCTATGCAAGTCTTATGAAAGAACACACCTATCATTTACATCCAATTTCCATTCAAACTGGGTATCAGGACACAAAAAGTAAAAGCATCTGTATAGTGATTGTAATATGCCAAATATTTTGTATACCAAGTTATTTGATCCTCACAAAAATCCTAGGATGAGCGTTAGCTCAATCTTAAAGATTTAACGTCCACAGCCACTAGGTTGGACATTAAAAAAAGTACTGATGAGGATGTGGAGAAGCTGGACACTTGGTAT
This sequence comes from Suricata suricatta, assembly GCF_006229205.1. Lineage (NCBI taxonomy): Eukaryota > Metazoa > Chordata > Mammalia > Carnivora > Herpestidae > Suricata > Suricata suricatta. The sequence goes on from NC_043706.1 coordinate 41,836,310, forward strand.
ATTGCTGGTGGGAATGTGAAATGATACGGCCTCTATGAAAAACAAATGGCAGTTCCTCAGTAAGTTAAAACAGTAACTCCAGTGTGACCTAGGAATTCCACTCCTCGGTACCGCCCAGAGCTGGGGGCAGGGTGGGGGGTTTCTCAGGGGTAGGAGAGCGGCACAGTGAGGAGTGATAGGAAGCAGCTGCTTAATGAGTAGGGGGTTACCCTTGGGATGATGAAAAAGTTATGGAACTAGATACTGGTATATAGTAACTAGATAGCTGCACACAACACTGTGAATGTACTTACTGCCAGTGAATTGTATACTCTAAAATAGTTAAAATTGTATCTTAGGTGGAGTTCCTGCGAAGCAAAGGCCAAGGTAAAAATTCTTTAAAAGTGACTGAGGGACTCCTTTTACATAAAAAAGTCTAGAAAGTGAGTAAGGCAAGAAAACCAAGGTGCAGCGGAAGTCTAACCTCATCCTGACCCCAGCAGGAACTTTGGAGTCTAAACAGCACCAGGAAGGAGTGCCTGGGTGGCTCAGTCGGTTAAGCGTCTGACTCTTGATTTTCGCTCAGGTCATGATCACGTGGTTCATGGGTTCAGGCCCTGCATCAGGGCTCTGACAGTGCAGAGCCCGCTTGGGATTCTCTCTGACATTACCCTGCTTGCTCTCTCACTCAAAATAAGAAACGTAAAAATAAAGAAATAGGGGCACCTGGGTGGCTCAGTGGGTTAAGCCTGCATCAGGCTCTGTGCTGACAGCTAGCTCAAAGCCTGGAGCCTGCTTCCGGTTCTGTGTCTCCTCCTCTCTCTGCCCCTCCCCCTCGCATGCTCTGTCTCTTTCTGTATCAAAAATAAATAAAAAATTTAAAACTTTTTAAATAAATAAATAAATAAATAAAAAGTGAATGGCACCAGGGAGTTGTCCTGCCTTAAGACATGACCATGCCCCATATCTCATAAAGTCAGTCACTGGCTATAAGTCACCCACCCAACCCCTTGGCAAGTGGGGAACATCCTGTCCAGGCATCTCTGGTTAAGACAACTCCGAATACATCTGTGGAAGCATTTGCTGCTAAGAGCTGTCAGGCACCAGGTCTACAGGTGTGGGACAGGCAAATACCCTATCCAGGTAAAAGGATCTGGGTGTGGCACCAACAGCACCTACTAGGAGAAGGAAATAAAGGCTTGAGAAACTTGAGTGATTTATCTAAAATCACAGGGCAAGAATAACTGAAACTCCAGACTCTTCTCATCTTATAATATGTGATATTCTTTCCCAGTCTAGCTTTGGATAATTTCAACCCATTAACACATAATGGTGAATTCATTTTGTTTGCCTTTTCTTATCCCTTTATGTTTTTCTTATTCTGAGTATTTGCTTCATCAATGCAGTGATTCGTTTTGTTTTGCTGAGAGAGGGCGAGGAGATGGTTCCTTATGCTCTGCTGAAACGGCTTTTGCATTAGTTCTGGTCCCTACCCAGCAAACTCCTGCTTCACATCACATCACCTGGCAGAAGGGGCTTCTCTCAATAAGGTCTCCCTCAAAACTCTGTTCAGAGTTAGAGTCTGTATTATGTTTTCAAGACTGTTTGCTTTTTAACTTCTCCTGCACTTGACAGCAAGAATCAATTGGGTATACCCTCTCTATATTACTATCTGACATCTAGTAGGAAGCTGATAAATGTTTGTTCAATTGAACTCTACAGGCACACCCCATTTCATTGTGCTTCACTTTATTGTACTTTGCACTCTGTTTTTTTACAATTTGAAGGTCTGGACAACTCTGTGTTAATCAAGTCTGTTGGCTCCATTCTTACAACAGCATTTGCTCACTGTGTGCTTCTGTGTTGTGTCACATTTTGGTAATTCTCAGAATATTTCAAACTTTTCATTATTATTATATTTCTCATGGTGATTTGTGTTCTGTGATTACAACGCACTAAAAGCTCAGATGATGGTATTTTTTAGCAAGAAAGTATTTTTTTAATAAGGTATGTACATTTTTTTTTTTGACATAATGCTACTGCACACTTAAGAGACTACAGTATAATGAAAAGACAACTTTTATAAGGACTGGGAAACCAAGGTATTCATTTGACTGACTTTATTGTGATATTCACCTTGTTACAGCGGTCTGGAACCGAAACTGCAATATCTCCAAGATACGTCTGTACTTTGTTTTAAGAGAACTTAAAAAGAACGAACTAGTTTAAGAGAACTAAAAAGAAAGAAAACCTAAAATATAGAGTTTTCTTTAACTCAGTATTTTAAGTGCCCTTTATTCAAGTGTATTTCATTATTTATTGCAGAAAGGTTGCTTGAATCTCCTGCTACAAGGCAACTGACCGCCCATACACCACAGGTCAGCATCAATGACAGGCTAGAGTCACCAGCATGAATTGGATGCTATGTAAATGGAAAAATAATATATACTTTTATCCAGTTAAACGTACAAATGCCAACATCTAATAATTACATTCCACTTAGAATAAATTAAAAGACACTTAATACGCTTTCTACAGGAAAATGTTACAGATAAAAGTAACTTCTCTCTACCCACCCATCCAAATTAAAGAGCTCTAATTCTGAAAAACAATTTAGCATAGTGAGGAATTTTATTTATTTTAAATAATTTAAAGGAAAGATAAATTACTACAATAATTAGCCAATAATTACACTGAGAAAGAGACACATTTCAATATAATTAAATCTAAAAAAACTAAACTACTTAATTTTTCCACAATTTTATCATTATGTTTGGCATTAATGATACCATTGCTATTGCATGAATTCCATTGCTCTAAAAGGCTAGCTAGTATCATTTTCCTGAAACCAAACAAACTATTAGCAGAAGCAATTTCAAAGCTATACCAACAGACCTCACAAAATTAAAAAAAAAAAAAAAAGTTCCTAACAAGAAAGGCTAAGTACGAAGAAGTCAATTAGGAGAAAACAGAAGGTGAGAAAATAAAAGAAACAACATTTAAATTCAAGTCAGAAAAACACAAATAGAACAGTTTCCAAGATGTTTGTTTTTAATTGTCAAGTCTACTAACAAAATCATTTTAATGGGTAAGGTCAGAAAGATCTTAGTAATAAACAATGTCACTAACACCTCATTTTCCTTTTTTTTTTTTTTTGAAATGCAACCAATGGTACAAAATCGTCACCCAGTTGCTAATATACTTGTCATTAAAATATACTTTGAGCACTAAAAGAACACCAACAGGAAGCAGAGAAAGTCAACGAGCTGAAATTTTTTAAACTTATTCGTTCACTTTTCAGAGAGCGAGAAAGAGAGCGCACGCAGGGGAGGGGCAGAGAGAGAGAGGGAGAGAGAAAATCCCAAGCAGGTTCCGCGCTTTCAGTGCAGAGCCTGATGTGGGGTTCAATCCCATGAACCATGAGATCACGACCTGAGCTGAAGTCAAGAGTCAGATGCCTACCCAACTGAGCCACCCAGGCGCCCCAAAGCTCAAATTTTTATTCTTAGAAAGAGCTGATTACAGAGCCCAACTGAGAGCAAAGGCTGTGTTGATGCCACGACTATTCTATCCATGGTCTGATCTTCCTTCGACTCTGAACACATTTCCAACAGAAATCACTAGTGAATAGGCTTCTTCTTCAGGTTTTTGTGTTTGCTTGTTTGTTTGCTTTTCAAGGAAAAGTCCAAGAATTATGGAGGCAATATTTATCTTGAAACGTAAAGCCTGAAAAATAATGTAGCTAATCATGGCTCACAGATATTTCCAAACTAAGATTCAAGGCTACCTCCATTATTTAAAGTAAGAAATACCAGCCTTTAGCTATAAATAAGAGCGAACAGCTTTCACATTACTGGAACATAATTCATTTTATCTCACCACCTGCATTTATAAATAACCTTTTGGAAAAAAAAAAACCAAATATCATGGTCTTTTCATACCAGCTCCAATATAACTGCAGTTATTTATTGTCTCCATGCATTTACTACATTTCATGATTTAGCGCTATGACAGAAAATATATGTGATCTGTCATGTTTTCAATTTATTAAGTAACAAAAAACTTTTCACAAATACATTCACCTAAATTCAGTTGGATACGTCTAGTATAACAATGCTTTCCAAAATGGCCACTCTTTCAATTAGTTTATGAACAGAACTACATGCCACATAAACTATCAACTTCCATCAATGCTGTGGAGAGTTTGCCTTCCTCCTATCATTTTAATTCATGGAGGCCTCTTTCAACTAAAAAATCCTACTGGTCCCACTGAATAATATATTCTCCAAACTGCTATCAGATCATTCTACAATTGTATCATGTCACTTCCTTCTCCCAAAAAAACCCAATAATGATTCCCCTTAGTTTTGAACATAAGGTTCAATCAACTTAAATAACTTACCAAATAAGAGCCTTCCTGATGAGCCTCTACCTTTCCAGACACTTCTCCAGCCATTTTTTTTTTCACCCAATTCTTGATCCGGCATCTTTAATTATATCTTAAAATTGAGTGCAACTCACAGAATGTGGTATGCTGTCCCATGTGGTCTTGGTCCTTAACATTCCTTCACTGTATTCCCTACTCTTGCCCTTCCAACCTATAGGTGTTGAGTCAACTCAAAACAGTCCTTCCCGTTCAGCTAATTTTCACCAATTCTGAGTAACTTTCACTGGTGGTAAAGTAATTTCAGTCAGAAACTACCACGTTTATATATCATGTTTATACATCACAGTATTCAACACACAGTACTATATTCATTGACTTGTGTGCTCCAAATAGCTCCTTGAATATAAATTCACTTGATTTATGAACTATACTTTATTTAACTCTATAATCTCAGCACTAACACAGAGCTTAATACATAATTAGCATTCAATAAATGCTGATAGAATGAACAAATGAAAATAATACTATATATAAAGATAATACTATATATAAAATTGTTGTAAAAATAGGTTCTGACTCCTAGTTTCCAATTTGACATGTAAACAGATTGGAAGGTGTCACTCCCTTCCCTCAAGATAAGAAAAAAAGCTAAACAAACTGAAAATCAACCAGTCTTCTTAAATCATCAAAGAGCTGAGGTCACAGGGCAAACCAGTGAGGTAAACATGGGAGGAAGCAAACAAAAGAATGCAAAGGGGTTACAGTTTATCAGAAGCAGAACCCACAACTGGAACCAGGGAGGAACACTTAAAGGGTAAGTATTCATTAATTGCTAAAGATTAAGCATGGACTAGCAAGAAAGACAGAAACTCAAGGTAGCCCAGCCTTACTGGAGGGCCCTACACACTCCTCTATTTTACCTTCCAGAAAAACACCATGTTCTCACAGTGAATATCAAGGAAAAATCCCCTCCAGCAGGTAAAGGGGAAAGTAATCATTTTGAAAAAGCTCCAGGATTCTGCTGAACAAAAGCCCTTAGAGGGAACTATTTACCAAAATCTAACCAACTTGTATTACATCAAAGACTGATGGCCCTAGAGAAAGGAAAACACTCAACTCCAGCACCCACTACTCTTTGGAATGAGAGAAGGGAATATACAACTCCAGCCTGCATATGGGGAAACAAAAATATTCAACCCCTGCTCCTCTAGCCTTCTAATTTAACCCACTGTGAGATGAACAAGAGAAGCACCTAGGAAAGTCACAACTCCCAAAAAGATTAAAACTAAAAAGACTATATTTCCCCTTCTCCCACAACTACTACCCATCAATCAGCTTCTCCCATAATAAGAGGAGAACTGAAAGATCTACAAGCTTCAGAATCTACTGATGAAGGAGTCTCAAGGGAACCCCAATGACAAGAGAAACAAAACCAGAGACATCAGAGAAAAATTTTATCTCTGACACTATGGCTACAGGAACAGTAAACACAGCTAACTACTAACCAGATAAACATAAAAACTTCACACTGACTGCCTACCTCCCTGTTTCTTTTACCAGATATACCACATCTGATGTTCAACAAAAAATTACAAGACATACTAATTAGGCAAAACATCCATCTGAAGAGATGAGCAAGAATCAGAACTAAACTCAGATATGGCAGAAATTTTAAAATCAGACTAAATTTTACAATAACTATGACTAGCATAAGAGGTCTAACGGAATTAGTGGACATCAAGTGAAAGCATGGGTAGTGTACGCAAAGAGATGAAACACTAAGAAAAAATGAATAAAAAGGAAAAGGGGGAAAAAAATCAAGCCACTGTAAAAAAAAAAGAGAGAGAGAGAGAGAGAATGGACTCATTAGGAGACTGAACATGGTAGAGGAAAGAATTACAGAACTTGAAGATATGTCAATAAACTTCCAAAACTGAAAAGTGAAGAGAAAAAAATTGAAAAGAATTTAAGAACTCTGGGAAAATTACCCAAAAATTAACATATATGTAATGGATGTAATGGTTCAGATCAAAAGGAGAAGAAAGAGGAAAAGGAAATAAATATTTGAGGGGTATCTGGGTGCCTCACTCAGGCATCTGACTCTTGGTTTCAACTCAGGTCATGAGCTAACAGCTCCTAAGTTCAAGCCCCATATCAGGCTCTGTACTAACAATGCAGAATCTGCTTGAGACTCTCTCTCCCTCTCTCTCTGCCCCTCCCCTGCTTGTGTTCTCTCTCTCAAAATAAATAAGTAAATTTTATAAAAAGAAATGTTCGAAGTAAAAGAGGTTGGGAATTTTCCAAAATTAAGAACGGACACCAAACCATAGATTCAGGAAGCTCAGAGAACACCAAGTAAGATAAATACTAAAATGTTGACACCTAAGCATATCATATTCAAACTGTAGAAAATCAAATAAAAAATCTTGAAAGCAGCCAGAAAAATAAATACAAACACACACACACACACACACACACACACACACACACACACACACTCACACACAAACACAAACCTTATCTACAGGTCAAAGTCAGAATCACATTGGACTTCTCATCAGAAACCATACAAGCAAGAAAAGAGATTAATAAAATTATTTTAAGTGTTGAAAGAAAAAAAACTATTTAGAATTTTGGGTCCAGTAAAATTATTCTTCAAAAGTAGAGAAATAAAAAAGACATGGAACTTTAAATGAATATTGCTAAGTGAAGGAATTCTGTCTGATTTTGTATGATTCCAACTATATGACATGCTGAAAAAGACAATACTGTAGAGACAATAAAAAGATCAATATCTAAAATGGTTAAGATGCTAAATTTTGTTATGTGTATTTATTTAAAATGTCATAGAGATTTTTAGGGAAACTATTCCTGTAGAATACTATAATATGATTAATATGCATAAACATTACACATTTGACAAAACCTATACAACCACACAACATAAAGAATGACCCCTAGCGGTGCCTGAGTGGCTCAGCTGGTGAGCCTCCGACTCGTGCTTTCAGCTCAGGTCATGATCTCATAGTTTATGAGTTTGAGCCCCGTGTTGGGCTCTGCACTGCCTCTCTCTCAGTCTCTCTCTGCCCCAACCTTGCTCATTCTCTCATTCTCATTCTCATTCTCATTCTCTCTCTCATTCTCTCTCATTCTCTCTCATTCTCTCTCATTCTCTCTCTCTCTCTCTCTCTCTCTCTCTCCCTCCCTCCCTCCCTCTCCCTCTCTCAAAATAAATGAGCCTTTAAGAAAAAAAAAATTGATCTCTAGGGGGACCTGGGTGGCTCAGTCAGTTAAGCAGCCGACCTAGGATTTCTGCTCAGGTCTTGACGTCATGGTTCCTGAGTTCAAGTCCCAAGTAGGGACCCTGTGTCAGGCTCTAAGCTGACAGTGCAGAGCCTGCTTGGGATTCTTTTTCTCTCCCTCTCTCTCTCTCTGTCCCTCCCCTGCTCATGCTTGCTCTCTTCTCAAAATAAACAAATAAACTAAAAAAAAAAAAAAAATGACCTCTAATGTAAACTACTGATTTTACTTAACAAATATGTATCAATATCAGTTCAACTGTAACAAACAGGGCACCAATGCAAGACATTTAATAACAGGGAAAACAGGGCTTTGAAGAAGGAAAGGGGGTAATATGGGAACTCTGTGCTTAGTGCCCTATGTTTCTGTGAAATTGAAACTGCTCTAAAAAAAAAAGCCTATTAATTTTTTAAAATAGTTTTTTTTGACATTTTACAATATTGAACTTTACAAAGATTTCATGCAGTAAATGACTACATAGCAGTGCTGTCACATGTATCAATTACACTGAATAATCTGTTATTTCAGAAATACGCAATATTTAGGACTCATTTTTTTTACATAAATAGCTAAAAGACAAGAGTGCTAGAGATTTTAAATAGTACTAGGAACAAAATACAATAATTAATTCTGTATTTAACCATTAATTATTAGGCCAATAATTAAAAGGTTAATTTTCCTAATAAGTGAATATTATAATTTTAAATGCCAAAACTCTCTTTTAGATGAAAAGCTTACCTGCGTAAATATTATTTTTTTAAATGAAGTATGCTTAATAAAATGTTCCTCCTATCTACTTACTTAATAAATTGTTCTAACACAGCAATACCATTTCATTTTAACTTTATTTTATTTATTTATTTATTTATTTATTTATTTATTTATTTTTTGAGAGACAGTGAGCGAGAGAGAGAGAGAGAGAAAGAGAGTCATCCAGCAGGGGAGAGGTAGAGAGAGAGAGAGAAAGAGAGAGACCCCAAGCAGGCTCCACACTGTCAGCACAGAGCACGATGCGAGGCTCAAACTCACGAACTGTGAGATCATGACCTGAGCCAAAGTCAAGAGTCAGACACTTAACTGACTGAGCCACCCAGACTCCCCCACAGTGATATCTTTTAAAATTTATTAAGGCAGGGGCACCTGGGTGGCTCAGTCACTTAAGTGTCTGACTCTTGACTTCAGCTCAGGTCATGATCTCAGGTCAGATTCATGAGACTGAGCCCTGCATTCAATTCTGTGCTGACATTGCAGACTCTGCTTGGGATTCTCTCTCACCCTCTCTCTCTGCCCCTCCTGTGCTCTCCCTCTCAAAATAAATAAATAAACATTTAGAAAATAAAATAAAATCTACTAAGGTAGACAGAATAGTCTCAACTCACATTAATGACTCTGGTTGCTTTTTGAGTCTCCATACATTAGTATTTCTATGTTTCATTTGCAAACAGGCTATTCTTATTACTTATGATGATTTATGTGTCTTTTTTTTAGAATTGAGTATTGGAGAAAGGGGAGAAGTATAAAAGCAATCATGTTAAAACTTTATCATAAATGAGGACAGACAATGACCAGAGCTTATAAGGGAGAAAGAAAAGCAGAAACTGCTCCTTTGTGATGAAAGTATATGAGATTTATACAATAATAATTTTTCAACTCTCTGGTCCTTAGCTATGTAATAACTAGAATTGCTTAAAATGCTCACGGATAAAGTAAGGTGTTCAATAATATAAACTTTTGCTTAAACCTATCTCATTTGCATACAGCTCAATTATTCAAAACCTAAAATGTTAATACACTATAGGTCTCAAATTCAGATCAGAATATAGGTTCATAGGTTCCCTACCAACTTTAAAACCTGGCACTTTTCCTGTTCAGTAATGATCCACCGCAGCAGCCAATAAACATTCAGTCTACTAATGTAGGTGCCTCCTCAGAAAACTAATTTACTTTGGATATTTACATCCAATGATAGATGCAATGAATGTTCTGGAGATTAGTACAAAAATAACTCATCCCTTTTTCTACTCAGATTTAAACTCAAACATAAATGGAAAAGAGGGGAAATAGCTCATCACCATCATTAATCAAATTTCTTTGCATCTTTCTTATTAGTAATAATGAACTAGATAAATTAAACATTGAGATTTATGATAATGTGGGGATAGTCTATAATGAAGATTTATCTGGATTCCAACCTTATCCCTAAAAGGGTCTCAGGGTGCCTTATAAAACTATTCACAATACATAGTAATTACATGATCAAGATGAAAATGCACTGCTCAATTCAACACGGCTCAGAAGACCCATACATGTAATCTTTAACATAATCAACTAAAAACAAAAAACAAAGATTTTGTAAATACTTTTATAATTCCGTTATAAGTAAATTCAAAGTTTGATCACTATTTCAAACACTTCTTGCCTGCTCTACAAGAGAGGCTATCCACTGGCAACCAATTTCTGTATCTAAAGTACAGGTGGCAGGAGTTAGCAACGGACGGCAGGCCAGCTGTCCGTTGATGTAGATGAAGTTTTACTGGAACACAGCCACGGACAAGGATCCACTTACTGTCTAACTTGCTCACTGTCTGCTTTCAGACTACAATGGCAGAGTTGCGTAGTAGACAGAAACCCTATGGCCCATAAAGCCAAAAATACATTCTATCCGGCCCTTTATAGGAAAAAAATGTACCCTGGCAGGGTATTAACTAGAGTAACACAGATTCAGGATTGATAATTTGCATGTAGAGATAAGAGGCTTCTGCTCATTAAAATAATTCTTGACAGACATAATTTAACGGTATAAACAAGTTAAAAGCAGCAGCAGAATTCAGTCATATTTTTTAATATGACTGAATTTTTTAAAGTACTTTTCATGTATTTTGGAAGTCCAGTTAAGAATAAACAAATGACACACTAATAAGCAGTGCCTGTTTTAATCCTCTAAGAATCTCTAGTTTATTAGTTAGACTTGCAGTACTGTAATACAAATGTGAAACTGCAAAAGTTGGCACTTTCAAAACACCATTTCCAATTTATCTTTTCCATATATCAATCTGTGAAAACTGTGTTTGTGAACAGCATTTAAGTATAAAAAATAAAACTATAAACTAAAATCTAAAATTGTTTGTATAGCCCAGGCTACTTATACTGACTTTTTTTTTAAATTTTTTAATGTTTTTTAATTTTGAGAGACAGGGAGAGACAGCGCGAGCAGGGGAGGGTCAGAAAGAGAGGGAGACACAGAATCCGAAGCAGGCTCCAGGCTCTGAGATAGCTGTCAGCACAGAGCCAGACGCGGGGCTTGAACCCACAAACCGCGAGATCGTGACCTGAGCCGAACCTGGATGCTGAACCCACTGAGCCACCCAGGCGCCCCACTGACTTATTTTTTTAAAACTGACTCTACAAATAAAATTTCCCACACCTCTCTATCCCTATACACCTTTCCCACAAAATGCTTCACCTTTGAGAACTCACTATTTAAGGTGAAAAATAGTAAAACGAATGCCTATATATCCCTTGTCTGGCTTCATCAATTGTTAACACTTTGCCACATTTGTTTTGTGTAATTTACTTGTATTTGACCTCATGAAATGAATTCATCATGCACCTCCTTTAAAAATAAGGATATTTTCCTATATATGTGTAATAGTATTATCACAATAAATATTCCATAGTATTATCAATATTCAGGCCATTTTCAGGTTTCCTCAAGTATCCTGCAAAAGATTTATAAAGCTCTTTTCTAAAATCTAGCATCCAATCAGGATCCACATTCATAACCAATTCCTCAGAGGCAAGGGCCAAATTTTTCTTTAAATAATCTTTGTGTATACTATGTTCTCTCTTGGTTCTAGAAGTCTATTCTCCAGTGAAGCTGTAGAACACAATTTCCCCAGTACTTCCCAGCCAGAACCAGGCAGCAATGAAAGGGGATCATGATAATAGTGGGCAGGAAACTAAATTTCCAATTATCTTGGTAGATTATTTTCCTTATGAAAATATCTAGAATGAAACTGAAATCTTATCTTAGCTGGTTACAACTTTTAAATAAGTCTAACCAACATTCGATGATCAAGCCAAAAGTCTTATGGCTAATTACCTGCTAGGACTCAAGAATTTTTAATATTCTCACTAATAGTAAGAATGACGAATAATTATCCAAGAATATCATTTTATAAAAAACATTTCATCAAAGTTTAAAGAGTGCTCTTTCTTAAAAAGCCAGTTTTAGAAAACTAAACCTACTCTTTTTTAAATGGATAGTCAATTTTAAAATGAATAAAGTTTTAATCATCCCATAAAGACTGGACAGCTTGCATATTACGCCTACGCATTTAGAAGTTGATCTGTTTGGCAATCTTGTTTCAATGCTTTCAAGCTTTTACTAAAGTATAACATATTTTGAACAATGCCTTATTATATCAGTATTGTAAAAATGTGTACTTCTGAATAACAAGAACCACAAATTTTTTCTATTCATATAATAAAGTATATGAATATTTTAACCTTGTCTAATTTATTTAATCTTAAAGTTCAAAGTAGAGCAACTCTTGACTACTAAACTTCCTGGGAAACTGAGATTTCCAATGGGAATACTGTTAAATTTATAAAATCAAAAAATCAGTATTTTAAGTGATTCATTTTCAATATATTTTCTATACTGTTAATTATGGTTGAACTCAGAGTACTTTCCAGTATAAATCACACGCAAGGCTTAACAAAGTATAGATCTAAATCTACAATCGCCCTTACTGAAGCCAATGAAAAAATCTATACACAGCAATGAAATTGGCATGCAAATAAAAGAACTGTCAAGACATGTATCCCTAAAAATAAGCCTACAATAACTATTTTAAAGACTGTGTGTGGTCTCACCCATATATTTTGGCAAGATGCACTTTCTCCAACCGCAGCTAGATTCATCCAAAAGCAGTGGCACTGGAGAGCCTCTGTCTCACCTGTCAAAATTGAAGAACGTTGTTCCAAAGACCACCATACGTCCACGGAGGAAAGCCACAGTACTACAGCTGTTATTGATAAGCAGTCTCTAAAGGAGAAAAGACTTCAAACAATTAAGCAAATCATCCTTAACAGAGATACAGACAGACAGACAATATATTAATGTTTCGATGATGAGATGACAAGGTATGAAACCTTGCCAGGTATGAAACCACTTGATCCACTGGAACACCAAGAGAGGACCTTTCATAAGTAACATTAACCGCATGGTCGTTTCTATTCTCCCTCTGATAAAATTTCTATACATTATCAATTCAAAACCTCTCTTATGTCCCCTTATTTAAATCTCATGAAACCTCCTTTGTAAAATGTCAAAATTCATCTAAATTACTACGGTCCTAAATCCATTAAAACTGCTGAAGTCTCACAGCCTAAAGCACAGAAGATTACGATTTATAAACAGAAACCCTCAGTATACTGAAATCTCACTTTTTAAAAAGATACCCTAATATCTTTTTCAACCACATTATAAAAACAGTTTATATTTTTGCTTTAAACTAACCTCCCTACAATAAAGCATACGGATCAATCAGGTAAGCTACAGGTAGGTTAACAAAAATAAAAAGGAACAGCAAGAAAAACAGTGACTTTGAAAAGAAATATGCCTCAGTGGACAATTCGACCCCCAATTTAAGCCCCAATTCGGTAAAAAAACAGCTTAAAACAAAATGTAAAGAAAGGACACTTGGCTGGATAAAAAGCTTAAATAATCATGATGAATCTCATAATTTTTCCTACTAGATCATAATATCCTTTAACCCTTTTTAATACTGCAACAACTCAATTGAAAAAGAAAGCAGTATCTTTTTGTGCCTTTTTTGGTTAAGCAAATACCCAAAAGGTTCTCTTTATAAGACAGTCACACCTACGACCAAGTCTAACAGCACAAAGGCAAAGTTACCCAGGCCTCCAATGTATTCTATGATGCCCCACGGTTTCATTTACTATATGCTCCAAGTACAAAGGTTCCAAAGAGATTAGTTTCACTTTTCCCTAAATTTAGTACATTAAACTAGTACAGTTGGGGTATTATTTTTCTTTGGTTTTGTCAGGAGCATGTTTGATATAAATTTTATTAAGTGGTAGTATATGTAACATTGCATTGTGGGTAGTAGTTTCCTGCTTTAGCCTCGCCACATCCTCAGCTGTCATATGAGCATATTTCCCATATTTTCTGCAAGTTCTCGCCTTTTTTTCTTCTTAGAAAAATGACAGCATTAGAAGATGAATTGTCCTAATAATTATAAGAAATATGATTTATGTAACTACATTAAACAAGTATGGACCACTCTGTACTTCAAAGAACAACGGGGGGAAAAGTAATACTCATAATTAAAGTGTTAAGGTCATGTGAAACAGTGTGTTACAAGTAAATTAGCATAGAGAAAAAAATTCGAAACTATTAAAAGAAAGAAAATCTCTAATCAGATGCCAATCCCACCTAACAAATGAGGTGTACCGTATCAGGATAGAACAATGATTTGCCTTGAATGTTAGAGGCTTCAAACCTACCAGGTTTTCATTAGTGAGGATTAATGTCAGTATCCCCTACTAGAACCTTAAAGAAACTACTTTGAGCCTTTATAGAAATGCCAAAACAGAGAAAGAGAAACCCAAAAAAAGCCTGAGGGAAAGAGGGAGGAAAAAAAGGGGAAAGAGAGGAAATGGAAGGGGAGAAGAGGGAGCGAGAGGGAAAGTTTAAGATCTTCTCTTTGGGCATCCAATTTCTACACAACCTCACATTTACAGATAGCTGCTACTACTAACCAAATGAAGTTGTTCAAACAATTATGGACATGGTGGTGCTTTGGGTTTTTATATAATTTAATTAAGACAAACTGAGGAGGGAAAAAAAACAAAAAATACTCTCATTACAAGAAGTACCACAAAATAACACCCTGTACAAACACACAAAACCATGCATGTGCATGCAGTTGTATACATGAACATATACCCCATTAAAGTAACAAATTTAAAACATTAGTATAATTATACATATCTTACTAATATAAAAATTTTTTTAATTATCAATATAAGGCCCAATAAGTGTTATGTAAAGTTAAACAGTTATACATTAAATCCAAAAAAAAAATTGTCAAAAAATACCAAGTTGAAACAAGAGATTAAGAAAGTTCCTTTTACTAAAAACCACACAATCAGGGAGAACATTTTAAGCCAAATCAGGATTTCTACAATTTATAAAATTCCTGCATCAAACCATTTGCTCCTATTGTTTTCAATTAAAAGAAAAATAGAAGAATGGCAAATAGAAGTATAAAACAACTTAAAACAGAAATGAACCCAAGATTGATACTGATAACATTACTGTATTCAAACAGGATCATTAGTGCAGAAATAATAATTCAAAAGGTAACAATAAAGGTATATGCGGTATTTGAAACACGTTTTAGTATATAAAATAAAAAGTTCAACCAATGTTGACCAATTTGTTAAATACAAAGTAATGGGGAAGCAAGGTAATTGCTTTACTTTTCATTTCCGTGGCATTAGAGTACGTAATTTCTAGAGCCGACCTAAACTTGTTACTTACTTCACATAGCAAATAAGAACATATCTCCCAAAAAAGGATGAAGTTTTGAGGGCCTATGGCTTCCATCTCTAATTTTAAGCATAGTATAAATCTATAATCAAGAGCTTTATTTGCAGTCGCTTTTCTGAGTCAGTCTCTTCATCACAGGTAATATTATTTCTAATGAAAGAAACCATCAGTTATCAAATGCATGCCAGTTATCACTGTTATTTTAAAATTTTTTACCACAAAGCAATATTTGGTGCAAAGAAGATATATTTTCAATCTAGAAAAAAATATGTGTGGATGATGAATACATACAAACTCTAAAGCACATGACTTCTCTTCCTCTTGGCAGAATTTGATGGGCCTCACAGGGAAAGAAAGAGTATAATCAACAACATCTATGAAACTCTTATGCAGTACGAGTAATCACCCTGACCAAAAAATTATGTGCAGGGCAGTTACCTGCAAAAAGGTAACAGACAATTAATAGACTCACAGATGTAAATATTATTCAAATACATGTTAGTCAACTTGGAGGGCCAAAGTATGCTTAATTAAAATAAAAATGTTTTAAGGGCCAAATATTTAGCAAAGAGTCGGGGTCGCAATATGTTGAAGAATTCTTCTGCAGAAATGAAAATTTCATTAATGAAGAAGAGTGTTTACTTACCACACTACAACAGCGACCAAAAATTTCTCAATTACCTCATTCTGCTATTACACATACATATATGATACTATATACAAATCCCTCCTTTATCTTACTCTAGAAATTAATTCAAAATATGGATCATATTGGCACACCTTATCTATGAAAGAGAATAATGGACTAACTTGCATGTTAAATGAAAGGTTTTACTTTTCCTTATAAATCCTGTTTACACACACCGTGAGGCATAATAAATCTATATTTAAAATAAGACACTAAAATGTGTTTTTGGTTTTCTATCACTGAAAGTTTATTAAAAGATAGTTATGGACATCTGAATAATAAAGGATTAAAGTCATGCTCATGTCTTTTCAGTATATTTTGGGCAAATGAATTTTTATTAAAGAAACTTATGTGCTTGGATATTTATCTAATGAAAACCAAAAGCAGATAATGAACTGTGCTAGGAAGACCATCAGCAGGAGTATCTTGGCTGTCACACATCCTCGGTGTTTTCCAGCCCTAACCCCGTTATAAGCCCCAAGTGATGTTTTGTGATTCACTGTCTCCGCCCACCCTCCCGGCCATTTACTTCACGCCACTCCTAGTTACTATCATACTAGGAAGAAATCTAACATGCAAATTCAGAGTGGCGTGGATAAATGGCAAAAATAAAAAAATAAAAATAGCCTAGAAAATTGGGTCTGTTCGGCTTTATAATTTTTGTTGAAAAATACCCCATCGCTCCCAACTGATGAAAACAGGAAGCTCTATTCATAAATATGAAATTCTCTGCCTATGATATATAATCATCCTAATAAGAAAATGAGTTCTATACATACATGTCCAAAGGGGCAAAAAAGGAGATAGTTTCACAAAGATGTTTCCAATTTTCTTCTGAATCAGAATTAGCAAATCGAGACGGCTAACATACTCTGTCTGTGTGCATTATTCCTTACTACACACAGCATTTTGTAATTTATTTCAAAGCTTCCATTATAAACAAAAAATACAGCTTCTGTTAACCCACTCCATTCTGAGCTTATAAAGCCAGTAACATTGAACAATCTAAGTTACAAGAATTTTACTTTTTAGATGTACATATAAGATTTGCCGTCAAAAACTCTGTTAGAGTTAATATCCAAATAAACTATCCAAAGAATTATATAAAATGAATATATTTATCTGCAAAATAAAAATTACAAGCATTAAAAAAACTAAGATTCATCCAATAAAGTATAATTATTGCCATTATTTTTATAAGATTTTCTAACTGGTCATGAGATAAAGGTATACATAATACAAAAGATACTAATTACATTTAATCTTTATTGTAGGAGCCGGCATCTAATACTGATCATACATGAACTAGACAGACATGATTTAGTATTTGTAAAGGAATCTCAAGACTAACACTCTCATGACAGCCAATTACAGTCAAGCCCAGCAAGCAGTTTGCAACCAGACCTTAAGAAAGGTAAACTTTTTTACAATGAGTTACAGATTCACAAGTTTAAAAAGACAAGAAAAAGAAAAACAGAAGGACTCCAATCACCCAGCAAATATGAAGCAGACCCCAGAATGTGATACAATCCAAAGATGTAAATTATTGTAAATCATCACTGTTGTTCAGAATTTCACACAGCCTCTTGAGCCAATTTTGTTCCTTTCCACAGACACAATAATGAACTAAATAAAAGGAGGCAAAAAAAGAAAAAAAAAGTGGGGGTAGGGGAGGAGAAAGGAAAACCGTAAGTGCAGAGCTCTGTTCTACAAATGCTTAACCTTACAGGAGTTTGGGCTCCTTCAGCATTTGTGTTCTATCCAAATCCTCATGAGTCACAAACATTAAAAAGCTATATCCTTCTGGATGCCAGGAAGGGCCTTACCACAAGCCTTTTGTCAGAGAGAGAGAGGGAGACAGTCAGAGAGAGAGAGAGCAAGAGCAAGGGGGGAAAAGCCACAGTGGTAGGCAGTCCCACTTTACTTGGAGTACTGTGAGGTCACAAACCACATGATTCTGTCTCTCCAGTAATAGTGCTTGCAAAAAAAAGGAGTTTTAAAGCTTTTGCTTTTTTGGATTGTGTGAATGCTTCATTCGCCTCACAAACAACCACAGAACCACAAGTGCGGTGCAAACTTTCTCCAGGAGGACAGCAAGAAGTCTCTGGTTTTTAAATGGTTAATCTCCGCAGGTCACTACCAGCCACCGAGACCAACAGAGTCAGTGAGTGCTCTCTAACCACAGTCTATGCAGTAATAGTAGGTCCTTCAAATATTTGCTCATTCTCTTTTTGTTTTGTTTCCTTGCTTTTCACATGTTACCAGCTACATAATTTCTTGACAGAAAAAAATAAATATAAAGTCTATGTACTCCAGGCATACTGTAAAACTAAAACAAGGTTTGGGTATGGTTTGTATTTTCAGTTTAAGGCTGCAAGCAGAATTTACAACAGAGGGTACAAGTTCTGTCTGAAAAAAAAGGAGGGACTATGGCATCAAACAGCCTCTTCAGCACAGTGACACCATGTCAGCAAAACTTCTTTTGGGGTAAGTGTTACCGTATTTTAAAATCCTGTAAGAGATGAACCTGTTAAACAAAAAGGTATGTTTCTTGGATAAACTGCTAGCTTTTCCGGGGAAATGTATTATATTGAAAATTATGATAATAATGTTATTTTGCTGCACTAAAAATTGAAAAAATGAAATTGCTGCACATATTTGCATTTGGCATCTGTAACTTATCTACTTCTCGAAGGAATGACTTGAAACAGAAAAAATTACATTATCTGGCATTAGTCAAAATGTTTTCTAGAGTTGTAGAAATGAGGTAGTTAAAAACAGTAAAAGAAAGCTTAATCTTCTCATTAACCCTGAGTGAAATACAATGGAACACTAAATTAATCAGAGTGTTATGAAGTATTCACCCTGGCAGCTCCCAATATTTGAGCAAACTTCAAAAAGGAAGCAATTTTACAAAATAACAGACCACGGAATTATCTCAACATTATGCTCTACCATTATGCTCCACTGCAGAAATAAACCTGCAGTGCAGTTAACATTTTAACCAGCTCCACTAAAAGAAATCTATTTGTAAACTTACTCTGCATCGTAAGATAGGCGCACAAGTTTGGTCCTACACATCTTCGTATAACTGAAGCATATACTCCTATATAAAATTATAAGCATATAATAGCCATTTTTAAAAGATCTTTATAGTTACCCAGGACATCCAGGATATTAAACAGTTCACAGAAGCCTTTAAAAACTCCCATGCCATTATATTTTTCTATGTAATTTTAATTTTACATCTATACACTATTATCCATATGGAAAACTTGTTATAAACACACGGCAAGCACTGAAATGTCTAGGATTCTTTTAATCATATTCTTGGACCTACCAAAATGAATACCGTTTAGTCTCATGAAAAATAAAACTCTGTAAGGATACCATGCATGATTTTAAAAAGCCATACCTATTAAATCATGCTGCACTTTAAAAGAAAACAGGCATAATATAGTCCCCTAATATTCTATTTCAAATTAATGTTGATACACAAAAGTAAACTACTTCAACATTCATCAGCTGACATGGTATTAGAGTAAAATATCTAAACACTTACAAGATTTTCTTTATGATGTCCAGCATTTCCCAACTACAAGGCAAGTTCATAAAATTTTCTTTTACCCTTTAAAATAAATCCTTTTGCTCTGTATACCTGTATTAACTTTGCTTTATAACTTACAACTAACGATTGGAGTTTCCTTTACTCCTCCTACTTCACACATTTTAACTGGCTACCAGAGATCAGTCTTAGTTTAGGCCAAAGAGAAATAATTAAACTTGAAAGAGAAAAAAGGTTTCTCTTAAAAAGGTAAGGAAATGCAGTTTGTATTTTACAAAAAAAAAGCAAAATTGCTGTAGTCTCTCCCTCAATAGTTGGAAGTGGGCCCCCTCAGTTATGACACATATAAGACAATAATCACAGATTATTTTCTTGAAATATAATGGTAGGTAATAAATGTTACTCCAAAGAGTTCTGCATTCGGGAAGCAGAACATACATACAACTAGGCTGCATTACAGCCCCTATTATAATCACAGCTTACACAAGGTAATTTTTGCTGTTCCTCCACAAGAGATAAGAGAAAGAAATGTTTAAAACTATTGTTACAGGACGAGTAACTTGAAACACGCATCTCAAGCAGTTAACTTATTCTTTCACAATATTACTGTTTGAAAACCAATACATTTTTCTAACCTGATGGGGGACAGTACAAGTTTCAAGGACCACTTGAGCCTTTAGAAGCAAAGACATTAATATTGTCACAAATAATATGCTAAAATGCTCTTTATCCTATCATACAAGAGATCTTCTATTTCTGTGACATCCTTAATAGCTATTCCTACAGTAAAATTTTCAAAACCTGACCAAGTTTCTAAACCAGGCATAACAGTGAACTAAATAGATAAAGATCATCTATTGCATGTCATATATTTTTAGACATCGTAACTAATTCTCTCTCTTCTAGAGAGTGGAATTTGGCCTCTCCCACCCCCAAATAGCACTTTAGCACCCGGAGACAATTTAAGACGAACCCACTACACCACACTAATGATAGGTGTGTAATGAACATTATCTATATGCTGTCATCACACTGCAAACATTTCCCCCAGCCCATCATCTATCTGAAGTCTTAAAACCTCACTTCAGGCCTTAAATTCTTATAAATGATTATCACGACAGCCTAATGAAAAGTCAAAAGTATGTGCTCCAGTTTTGTAAAATAATTTTTTACAAGTTTAGGCTTTTCCTAGGTGAGGGACAAAGCACACGCTGACCAATTGCCTCACCTCAAATAAGAGTGAATGAAGAGTGTGTGAGAGTGTGTGAGTGTGTGCACATGCGTGTGAGTGTGTGTGTGTGTGTGTGTGTGACAGAGACAGAAAGAGTTCCAGTGTCCTTGCTCTCTCAGCACACCATTTACCTTGAATTAAACAATTTTCCATCTGCATTCTTCAAAATCTGCCCATTACTTATCATAAATAAAGTCTCTTGAAAATGATAGATCTGACTCATGGAATACCTGACAATTAAGAACTTATTTATGACAATACATCAGCTAACGGGATTAAATTTCCATATAAAACCTTTGTAATTGATCACAGTGACTAAACATGATGTGTAAACACTGATTTCCAAAGTAACAGTTGTGGTCCATATCAATGATTTTATAGTTTCAAGATTCACTAATGTTAAAGTGGTATAACTAGCTTCTAAAATAAGACAGCTAACTTCCAAAATCCAGGGAGATGATTTAAAAAATCAAGAACATTCACAGGAGACCACTCTAACATATATTAAAAGTTAAAAATGTCAATGCAATTAAGTAATATAAATTACTTAAAATTATAATAGTCCGAATTTTACATAAAAAACAAAGATTTCACTTTTAAAATTTTAAAAACATTTTAAAATGCAAACGAGCTAAAAGAAATCACAGAAAAATATTTTGTTAGTCTGTAAGAACCTCCCGATGGTCTCCAAATCACAAGGCAGGCATGAAATATACACGATAACATTATGATACATTTTATTTTACAAGAACAAAAAATTTATCTATTCAATTACACCCTTCAAACTAATCACTGATAGTTTGACTTATTTAAATCAGTCATGCTAAAGTTAAATTCAGTAAGATAGAAATGTTCCAGTTTGTTAAAAGAACACTGAAATATTTGATGGTTAAATAAACTGCAGAGGGAGGAAAAAACTAACTCATTGAAGGCACTAAGATTTTATCAAACACACAGAATTAATCTTTATTGAATAGAACCATTCACAAATCAAAACTCACTGTACTTCAATACTTTCAAGCAGCGCTAATCAATTACAAACCTTTTCTAGTGCTTCAAAACTCATGTGCTTTCAATTTTATACACTGGTGGTCTTCAAGTACTGTATTGGGGCA
Organism: Suricata suricatta; assembly: GCF_006229205.1. Taxonomy (NCBI): domain Eukaryota; kingdom Metazoa; phylum Chordata; class Mammalia; order Carnivora; family Herpestidae; genus Suricata; species Suricata suricatta. The sequence goes on from NC_043706.1 coordinate 41,858,157, forward strand.
GAGTTAAGACATTCTGTATCACAACTTTTTTTTCCAACAAATATCCATCTAGAGGGCTTTTTTTTTCCCCTCTCTAGAGCTGCTCACATGAAAACTGTGGTAATATTTTTATACTGTACTTCTTTGTTGAAGCTAAAGGTTAGGGGTTACCTAAATACCTCAACTGTATATACAAAAAAGGGAAAAGGTAAGTATTCATATAAAAAAATCCAATGGGACTGGATTATTTATTTTTGCATTTCCTATGATTAATGATGCACCCGTACCTACTTGAAAACTGATGGCAAAACAGGGTAACATCTCAAATTCCTCTCCAAAGCATACAAATATCAACCTTCCATGCTGTTCTAAACCTTGCTCCAGGAGACTAAAATGTGACAACTCTAACGTGAGGTCATGCAAAAGCTCCTCAAAAGCATCAAGATCACAAATGCTATTACCTAATAAAAGGCTTCAGAGATATTTTTACATAGAGGGTTCACTGGAACAGTCTATCTCTAGTGTCTCTTTAAAAAATATTACACATATGGTCAAATAGACAAATTAATTTTATAATGAAAAAATCCTGCAAATAATAAAGCTGTAAATGGGACAAAAGAGTAACCATTTTTTCTAGTCATTTACCATTTAAGACTTATTAAATAGGTGCTAGTAAAACCAATGCTAATTTAGGCAGAGATATCCCACTAAGTTACCTGTATGCATTCTTTTTTTCTCCTATACCAAAGAATTCCACTGAAGATGACATTCTACCAAAAAAAATTTTTAATATTTAAAAAAACATCCGTCATTGAACTCCAATAATAAGGGTAACAATAAACTCCAATAGTATTTTCTAAAGAGGAAAATAGTCTAAGCTGTTTCAAGTATAAGGAGATTCTTCACGAAATCTAAAATGGTTACTATTTTAAAACAAATATTTAGAAAAGAAAGTCTCGCATAATGAAAATACATACCTTAATACAATATACTACCATTTCAGAGACTACGGAATTCAGTGGGTATGTATTCTGATTAATGTGTTATAATTCAAAAAAATAATAGGGAAATCCTATACCTTATTCAAAGGGAATTTCCTTACAATTTTCACCACAGTTGACCACAAGCTTTTGTCCTTTCAACAACATCTAAAACAGTCTATACGTTCCCACATAACTTTTTAAAGATCTATACCGAAACTGAGCTACAACGTCCTTTTATTACATTGTATGTTATATCTTCATCTTACATTGAATTCTTGGAATTTTCTCCCCTTTATACTATTTTTTAAGAACAAAGGATTCAAGGTTTGGAACCACTAATGTTAGATGGATGTAAGTAACACCATATCAAACATTCCACGTGCTTGCTGTTATTACTGAACAGGATGTTAACTCTAACGCGTTTTTTTCCATAAATATGCTTGCTTCAACTAGTAAATAAAAACCTCATCATTCACCATGATATACAAAACAATTTCCAGATAAAGTTAGCTGTAGAACTGAGAGTCCTTTAAAGGCTAATTGATACATAAGCATTCAATACTTGCAGTGAAAAAAAATTCATCAGTGCATCTCATATAAACACCCTATATTGTTGTTAATATTCATAAATTCAACATCAAATACATATTCTAGGACCAAAAATCATACCAAATGTGATTTTGGTTCTAATTAAAAAGAGGACAAATGTTAGTTTATCTTGATTAATTGGCTTTGATTTTTTAAATCAATTGCCCACAAGGAATTCTGACCATATAGACATATTAAATGAATGCAATTTTTAATAATATTTAAGATACCTTAAAATTATTATATTGATGCCAGAAAATTTACCAAGTTAACATTATTCTCAAACATGTATTTACGACTATGGTCACAATCAGCTTAAATGGTCTGTTATCTGCACTATTTCTACGGCCATCCCTTAAGAAATAACACATGAGTTACATTACAGAGGTGACATTCTTAACAAGGTACAGCTAACTATCCTGGGCAGGGCAAATAATTTTGACCACAAAATCAAATAAATGAATTTTATTTTACTTTTCATTTAAACTGGCTTTTTTACTTTTTTTACATCAACAGGAGCTACTAAAATCATTATGCCATCAAGTACAATTACATAAAACACTAAGCTTAAAACTCAAAAATTTACACATTTATAGGTTGCTCTAAAATTTATACGAACCATGAGTGTGCCAAACCATTCTTTATATATTCCTTACCGGCAGATGTCTTACAATTAAATCCATTTTCTGGTGCAGTATAAGTAAAATATAATAATAATAATAATAATAATAATAAAGGGAAAATGCTACCCAAAGCATAGTTAACAATCAATAAGGTTAGAAAAACATAACACACAGGCTCTCTGGAAAAATTAGAATAATGATGTTGTGATATTCCACAGAACTTTATATGAACATGGACACATTTTTATACAGAAACAAAATATATGCCACATAAATATAACTTAAATCTCTTTCAACTATCAGTCCACTCAAAACTTTAGTATATAGTATTTGCATTTGCAAGTGCACACAAACACACAGGTGGCTACAGAACTTGAGATAATGATTGTAAACAAGGAAAAAAATAGTAAATTACTTAACTGAGGGGCTGTTAGTAGTTTTTTGTAATAGATAACCAATTACTTTTTGCATGTATACGAACAAATGTGAAACAGTACAACCATTAACAGTCATCAAGCATCTACTGGGAAATTCAAGATAAAAATAATCAAAAACTATGCTTGTACAACCTAAGGACATTATTTTCCAGTCATAAATTTAAAATAATTAAACACCAACTATTAGTTGAATTACTACAGTTCACAAAGGTAAACATGAATGTAACTCATCTGCTAATAGATACCTATTGACTGACACTCTCTCAAAGAACAACTCTGGCTTAGAGCTGAACAAGTAAATTTTCTATATATTTACTCAGTGCCTATATAACCTAGGTAAACAATTTAAATTAGGCGTTGTGATTTGCAATTTGCTTATTTTGTTTCAGCAGTAATAATTACAATTAATTCTATTTTTAAATTTCTCTACTGAACTTCTCAATTTAAACTTCAAACTTCCAGGATAATCTTTAAATGAAAAGGTATCATTATTTCTATCAAATGATTAAAAATTACTTAAATGGATCTAAGCAAGTCTATTCACTATGAAGCTAAAAAGATAGTAAGTGCTATATTTTATAATATTTTAATCCACTGGTTTTATTGTATTGGTGTAATCTGGTCCTAGAAAATAGACATATATGTATCCAAAAGATAGAGGGAAAAGATTCCCTTTAATCAATAATTGTATTATAAGATATTTTGTGAACATAGCTCAAAAATAACTGATTTTTTAAGAAAAGTGAATTCTCACTTTATTTCATAAAATTCTATCACATTACAGAAATCTGCAATATAATATACAGTATTTTACTACATTATATGTAATACAGAAAGAAAACTTCTTTATGTTAACAATCTATATTATATCAATCGGTATATGTTTTCCATAACATGAACAGCTGTAAAAGTATATAAGCATTTCATACTAAGGACTTTATCACCCAATTCGAAATACTACAACATCAAAAGAAATTTCTAAAAGAAAACTTCCATTAAGACAATAACATCCTAGGATTGGGCAAGCTAATTAGTTATAAAAAGTAATCTAGTTAAGATTAATTTTTATTAATTAACTACTCATGAAATTTGTAAATCTTTCAAAGTAATTCAATTATTGACAAAACACATGAAAAAATCTACTGCTCTTTCAAATAGAGTTCAATGTGAAAATGAAAATATTTAAGATAATCCATAAAGCAGACAGTACTTATACAATGTACTACAGTACCTTTGTAAAGCAATATAAACATAAAATTCAATGTAATCCGAACCTTTGATCATTAATCCAACCTCCTCTCCATAATATAAACTCTACTTTTTCATATTATTAAAACCTAAGTGTTTACATAGAATTCTTTACATTCCTCAAGTTGTTAAAACTAAACACATACAGTATGTTCTCTCTCGCTCTCTCTCTGTCTCTCCACTCCCAACTCTTGCCTCCCTCCCTGTCTCTGTCTTTCAGTCCTTTTATCTTGGGAGGAAAATTTATAAGATCTTCAAAGCTTTTTGCCACTAGTATCCACCTAGTTTTAAAAACATTATCTAAGCTAGAGAGGACAACTGGTATTGTCAAAGGAGCACCATTCTTGATTTAGTAATAAAGATTTAACAATGCATTTCCTTTATAATATGCATATGTATATTGCAGAATATTTTACTGTACCAATAAGATCAGAAAAAACATATAAAGAGATTTTTTAAACTACCATTCACAAAGATCCAGAAAGAAAACGGAGCCAGATGCTGATTAGGCTTTTTAAATTTTTCATAAATATTCTTATTTTTTAAAATATAATAATAAAATCAAAATCTATCAAGAAACACTGCAATAACTTTTTTTATAAGAGTGAAATATCTGGCTTAAATTGACAAATTAATTACTAAATGGTTAAGCCACTCTATATTTATACATTTATAGATATAAAAAATTTTACTGAGACATGTTTAAACCATTTTCTTGGCTGTGAAATAAAATAATGTGCTCCAACAAATAACATGACAAAATATTTTTCATTAAGTATTTATTCACAAAGTAATTACATATTACATGTAGAAAATGATAGGAAGAGATTTTCTATAATGCCACTACATTGATATATGTAACTCAAATTTGCCACCTTATTTTACCCCTTAATCAGCCAAATACATGATCAATTCATTGAGGTCCCATTATCCAAAAAAATCCAATATCACAATGCTGCTTTAAAAGAGATTTTAAGAAAAATCATCATATTATAAGCTGACAAAAGTATTTTTTGAAAAGTAGCTGTGAAAATAATGGGATCTGAAAACTTACATATAACCTTAAACAAACTTACATATTGAAACATACAAAATGACCAAGAAAACAGCAAACAGATGCATGAAATAAAACTCTACCTAGCAACGATATCACACTAAAAAGCCAACCCTAAACACAAGAGAAATACATATGCTTCTTAAAATACATGCTTAAATTTAATGCTTTTAAATACATGCTTGCCTTTTGAATGGCTCAAATGAATAGATAACACAGTGACTACATAACTTTCTTGTAAACTGGCAAAAAAAAAATCACATCTAATTCCTAATTTTCCAGTTACAGTGTATGATACTTTCTTTAATCGTAAGACTACTACTTATTCTAAACTGGCTTGAAAGGCTTGCCCACTGCATTTTCCCTGTACGTACCTCTTCCTTATCAATTATGATGTATCTCCAGCATTCGGAAGAAAAAAATAAAAAGCTTCAAACTTTAACTGAGTTTAAAACCCATCGTTAAAACAGTATACACAGGGCTACATTAAAAAATACTCGTTTCTCGAAGGCCAGAAAATCTTACTTTTTTTAAGCTGATGCATCTACACATAGAAAGCAATTTTAGTAAGTTCTTTTGCTACGCCATAATGATCTGCTCCAGGAACTCAAGGGTACCTAAAACAACGGACTACCTGTTCTAGCCATGCTTAGGAATGTGTCCAAATCATTTTTATTGATTTAACCTTTATAGGAATGCTGCATATCCTCAGAGCAAAACATTTTGAATGTATTTATAATACGACACACTTCTGAGAAGCCATGAAAAAGAAAGCTAAAAACCAATATAGATACTCCTCTACCCTTGGTTGTTATGGACGTTTACTTTTTTCAAGCACTATCAGCAGACCTAAATATTAAATAATGCCATTTAGAGAAACTTACTTTGGCACCACTGTAAGTAGAAATAAAAATTTATTTTGGAAAAAAAAGGCACATTTCAATAAATTCTAACTTTTAAGAAATAAAATGTCTGCCTTGACAATGATGTCACATCTACAAATTTTAATGGACTCTAAATACTCACTTTCATATTCTAGTTACACATTAATCATGGATCCTAGAAACACATCAAACTTAAAGAATTCAGTCCTTATTGAATAAACTAAGTTGTACTCTAGTTTACATTCTGAGAGTTTATAGAGCAAGTTCTGTGTTACCTATCTCTCTAGCTTTCTACAAGTGGAACTTTATTAATGGCTTCAGCAGCTAATGCCTGCATTAGTCATGTTTGCCAAATAATAATTCACAATATTATGCTTCCTCACATTATGGTTCATCATTCGTTAACTTGAACCTCACCTCTAAAGGAGTTATACTTTCACTGCAAACTGTTCTCTCAAAAAGGCAAACAACTTTTGAGCATTTCCAGATGTAGCACGCCAAAAAAAAAAAGAAAGAAAAATCATAGGCAAATTCTCAAAGAATTCTAAAATTATTAATAAAAACGTAGTAAAACTGGAGTCACTACTTATTACTTCAATGATAGCCATAAGTTTAAGAGCTGAATGTACTGTGTATCAAATTAAGAAACTTCTGACAGATTTCAGGTAGCTGCCAGCAGATAAACCAACCAGGCACATTTCAGTGTGAGACAGGATTCTACTGAACTGGAATTTCTGAGGTTCTGAGAATCACTGAACATGCAAGAATAAAAGGATAATGTTATCTTTTTCTCAAATGGTTAACTTTTTTTCTGGGTAATATAAATTTGGGCTTGGCTACATTATTTTCATTTTGTCATTAATTTTTTATAAAACATCCAAGCATGCATGTGATTATGCTAAACCAGAATTAAAATAATTTATATGCAGCCTCCTCTCTGAAGCAGGGCTGGAACTACAGCAAGGCACGCAGGAGTCTAGGGCACAACGTTTAAGGAGGTCCTCACTTGTACACAGCCCTGAAAGGGAGTGCCCCCTTAAATGCTGAGCCCTGCCGCACTTTGCTTGCCTCACCCAAGGCCCTGGTCCTGCTGAGGGCACACTAGTATCAATCATTTCATGAAGCAGGATATCATAAAACAGAGAACTTTGGTAATACAAAAATAAAATTAAAAATAAATTAAAAATAAGAAAATTCTAACAGCCTATCTGATTTATAGTTTTCTTAAAAAAAAAAAAGAACCTACTTGAACATAAATGTAATTAAATATTTAAAAAAACAATCATTATAATGAGTAGTCTGAGTTCAGAGATGGCACAAATAGTTGACAAATTTTCTTAAAAGGAGACTTTTATTTGCCATACATCTCCTATCTTTCAAAGTAAACCCAGTGGCCTTATTACTCAACCATAATGCGTTAAAGAAAATAAATTTCAAAAAAGGACTGAGCAAGTATGTTGCATTAAAGGGCTCACAGCGCTACACAGGGTTTGTTACAGCGCAGATCAACAGAATCACCTGAGGAACACGCCTTGAGGAGGAAGGGGAGACCAGAGGGGCTTGGGAATTTTTTTTAAACAAAGCTCTACAAGTAAATTAGCCACATTTGGGGATCAAGAGAGAGCCAACTTTTAATACACCCAGAAATAAGTTAAGACAAGATGTATATACAAAATACATACATTTCCAAATTGTTTCCCCCTCTAAACATTTGCAAAGCTTATTCACAAGAATGAAAACATTAAAATTTGAATTTGTTACCTTCTACATCTAGTAGAGATGTTAGATGATGATAATATGTCCAACAAGTAATACTAATAAGAAAAATTGTATATTGCAATTGATTTCAATTACAATAGAATATTCTAAAGTATATTTCTAAAAACTTAGTATTTTAAACTTTAAGTATATTTCATTAAGTGCCTATTAATGTCTTTTATGAAAATATATGTGCCCAACATACCTCCAAGACTATACCTTGAAATGCTATTTTGTTTTTATGTTAGCTTTTCTTTGTGTCAACTATTTATTGTGCCAGGCACTGTGCTAAACCCTCTACAACCATTATTTCCTTTAATTCTCAGAATTCCTTTATATGAAATGCGGATTATAATTCTTTACTGATGAGGAAACTGAGGTACTTTGCGGTAATAAAACCTGCCCAAGGTCATGCATACAGTGAAGAGCAGAGATCCAAACCCTAGCTTTCTCGCTCTTTCCACTACTACCTTAGAGTGGTATACAGAACCTTAATGAAGTTAAGGTTATATGAAATCCCCAATTTCATCTATACATGTATCGATTATCAGAAACATCATTAACTTAAAGTTATTAAGTTGACAAAATACAAGAGATCATCTTTGAGACTCCAAACTCTCCCAAAGCAAAGAAATTAAGGAAAAATAAAACTAAAGAGTGTACCAAGGAATAAGATTTCGGTCGGGTTTGATCAGAAAATGAAGATTTCAAGGAATTAAATCATTCTTAACCAATCATCATAATCAACAATCTTATTCAATATCCACACCATACCCTATATGCTTCATCTGATATGAAAATACCATTTTAGGAGTTAAAAATAAAACGGTTACATTAAACATAGGAATTTATAGTCCTTCCTTATTTGTAACATTAAAACAATAATGATTTCAGTCATGGCCTTTACGTCAGTCAGACGTGGAATCAAATCCTAGTTTCTATAATAATCCATAACATTCCCTTTACTATGGTCTCACTGTTCTACCTAAAAAGTCATACTATACACCCATACTCATGCTAAGTAAACAAGACAACTTTAAACCCTAAATCGTAATCTCTAATTACAATTTCTCAACTTCTTACTCGCTTAAATCTTTGATGTTCCCAAAGATCCACTGATAAAGGTACATGTTCTTTGCCCACCAAAGAGATTATGTACATGATTCCAGGAAGTAACTCTTGGACATGTACTATTCATTCCAATTCATCCACAACCATTTCTCCACTATCACTAAAAACAAAAATTCTTAGAGAAGCCACAAAAGAGTTCTGGCTGCTGGTTTTCTGACAGAAGATAGGAACAAAGCTGTGAGATTGTAGTACTGCCTGTATGGGTCCACTGAGAAAAGATGCCCTGGCCAGGAGCCACAGGTGACGGTAGGTAGCTGAGACATTTGCTTAAAGAACAAGCTGGGGAGAAGAAAACGCCGTTTAAACACCTGCAGACGCCCACCGTCTTCCCCAAACACGCTGCCCCCGTTTTTAACTTGGTACATAATGTCATAATGGTCACACCGAGAACCTTAGTAAGGTAGAATAAAATAGAACCATTTATCAAAATTAAATAAGTACATATGCAGGTATAAAATCGTAGACACCACATTTCAGAAAAGGAAGCATGCAAACTCCCTACTCTTTCTGGCTGGCATTGGACAAGACAGAAAAAGATCTGGTTCGAAAGACAAGTTGGTAGGGTAAGAGCTTCGCTGGCTTCAGCTTACACTCTGCAGGGGTTCACACTCATTTCATCATAAGTCACCCACGAAAAAGATGGAAGAAAAGACAAAAGGTTTTATGCACAGCCAGAACAATCAACCAGTGAAGCAGAGAATAAATTGAGGATGGCATGGTCATGTGCCAGTCCTTAGTCCACTAAGAAAAAACTCAGCCTGAATGTGGAAAGCATGGTTAAATTGAAGAGGGATTAAAAAGAAACCAGCAGCAGAATTTGGCAGCTGGTCTCTGGGATAAGCAAGGACTGGGAAAAGGAGACTGCAGCCTAGGAGAGGACAGTGGTATTGCCGGTAGTTTGGAGAAAAGCAGGGGAGGGTCAAGTAGGAAGAGTTTTGACTTTGTCCTTATCAAAGTTGTGCCTAGTGGGGGAGAAAGAAAGATCCTGATTGTAAACAACACAATCTCAATATTTTGTTTACTTGTACAGGGGTGTACCTGTTATCAGAGGAACTCAAAATGGTAAAAATCATCATGTTTGGATAAGAGCAGAATTATGAAATATATTTTTTATACTTGCCAGTATGATTCAACTAAAAATATATAAATATTATTATATTAAAAATGTAGGGGGCAGAACGCTTTAATGTTTAACATGAACCCATACAACAAATCTGATACTGGTCATGGTGCTGGTGTTTACTTCCCATGCTCAGGTTTAAGAAACAGAGCAAATTCCTACAATTAGAAATTATTTTTATGTAGGAAAACCAGTTTCACAAAAACCAGAGAATCTCATAAACACAAGAGACCCAGAAAGGGTTTTGGTGTTAGGCTGAAATCTCCAGTTACACAAACTATTCTTGTCCTGATGAGCACTGGGCCGATCACAGAAGTGCTGAATCACTACACTGTGCACCTGAAACTGTATTACACTGCACGTCAACTGGAATTAAAATAAACTTTAAAGAATGTAAGAAAATAGAAAACTAAACCCCAGTTACACCAGTTTTAAAAACTTGAGCAAGTTACTTAAGCTCCCTGTGTCTCAATTCCTTCATCTTTAGTAAAGATATTTAGCACCTACCTTGAAAGTTTTCCATGACAATTAAATAAGCTACATGTATGTAAAGTGTCTACAACCCAGTCAGGAAAAATCACTGCAGTTACTACATACATACAATAACCTTCCAATCATGAAATTCTCTTAAGAGGCTAAATTTGATGACCAGTAATAGTGCGGTCCTCAGATTGGCAGCAGCAGCAGCAGCACCTGAAAGCTTGCATAAAAATTCAGAACCTCAGGCCTCACCCCAAACTTTCTGAATCAGAATCTGCACTTTCACAAGATCCCCAGGAAAAACAAAGTCTGAGAAAGTCTGTTCAAAACAACATTCAATTAAGGGAGTGTCCAGCTTGTTCATATATTACCGGCTCCCTGAAACTGTCTACTTCATCTCAGTTCCAGAGTTCTTTTCTGATCCTGAGTGAAGAGCACCTGGTAGTTTACTCCTAATTTTTAATTCAGAGAAACTTTTAAGAAACAGACAGAAAACTCTAGTCTACTACTACTTCCAAAAGATGATTGTCAAAACTAAAGAGACCTCTCATGTTGACCGCTCAGTCGATGAACTCCGCACATGAACCAGGGTCTGTAAGCTGCACAACTGTATTAACTAGGAACGAGTCTGCGTGTATCCCTGATGTCGATGATGTCTCACCACAAATTGGTTAAAGGTTTACTGAAGTTCAAAACCCATTGTATTTGCCCTCTGTTCTGGAGACAGACACCTAGCAGCCCTAACAGAGTTTGTGAAGCATGGCTACTACTGAGTAAAACCATTTGGCTTCTGATATTCAACTTCTAGGTGGCTCACAAGTCATGCCTTTCATAACCTTTTCTAGAATCTTAGCCAGCAGAGGCCTCAAACTGACAGGACTTCAGACTTTCATTTTCCAACTAATCTCCCTCTTTGAGATGTTACAATGATTTTTTTATTCTTAAGTATTTATCTTCATAGATGCCCATTCCTATTGCTTTTCCACTCCATGATTACTGTACTGAATAAAAGAGGAAATAGAGAAGACATTTGTACACAATAAAATTGTCAGGCCAAATAATAATTCAAATTTCCTAACAGAGAAATAAAAGACGGTATGAAATAGATATGACAAAAAAAAACCACCTGCTGGATTCCACAATATTCTACGAGTGTGATGAGCACAGAGCTCCCACAGGCTTATCTCCTCTGAAAGGATTTCTTAGACTGCAGAACTTTTAACTTCCTTTTAGTTCTTACCCAGTTTAGTTCATGAGCCTACACTGTCTCTCACCTACATACTTATTCTTGCTCTCTCCCCTTAAAAAAAAAAAAAAATGCTTGCCCTCACTTGCCCGCTCATGCACTACTTCATCCTTCTCATTCTGCCATCTCAACTTTCTTTTCATTTGTGTCCACATGAGCAGTGCCCTCGATTCTAAACTTGGGTGGAGAGCCCAGAGCTGTAGACGTAACTCCCTGAGAGCATCACCGAGAATAGTAACATAGTCAGTTAAGCTCCAATGGCTTTCTGATAGGCACATCAATAATAATTAAGAGCTCACAGAAAAATATGCTTATCAGGAACTTTAAATCCCGTGAAAATTAAGAACAAAAAGGTGTCAAATTTTTCTGTAAGAAGCTGTGTATGAACCAGCACTTTACTCTTGGCTGGAAAGGCCTGGAGAAAAAAAACACCTGAATATAGAAGGTGAATTGGCCTTAAAGACAAAAAGAGAAATTTACTGAGTGAATGGAGAAAGGAAGACCATTTAAAAAGTAAAGGATGCGATAAACCAAGACTCAAGACTAAGAGAGGGAGACACTAAAATAAGTGGTAGGAAAAGAATTTTTAAATCTCTTAAGTATAGGGACTATTTATGAATAGAGTGGTTTAAGAGTTGCCATCTACTTACTATTCTTTAAAGCAGGCTTCATTCCTATGAGTTTAGTAAAGTCTCCACTACACAAAAGGAAATCAAAATCTAGGGAACTGACATACGTGAACAAAAAGGGTAATTATGAAAACATTCCTCATGACCAGTATCTGTTTGCTCAGACCACCGAAGTATCTAAAAGGTACCCTATAAAGAAAACAAATTTAAAAAGAAAAAGTAGGATAACCAGGAAATCAGAAAATATAAAAGAAAGATTGATCCTAGAAGGAATATTCAATCCCCAAATCACTACTCCAATTTCTAGAGATGAACACTGTGATTAGTTCTAATCACAGAAGTCTTAATAAATTATTCCTCTGGACTTTTTCACATTTAATTTTCTGGGTTGTCTCCAAGCTTCCCACTTCACCCCAATTTTTTCCAGTATTACCATATAAGACTTTTAAAGGGCTTTCAAAGGACTGAGCTTCAAGTAGAAAGAACTCTGACCTAGTTGTAGAGTTACAATGATATAAAATGACAAAACACTTTGTCTGCACTTCGTTTACCAGTCCTGAACTACACAATGCTCTCTAAGTCCTCTCCAAATTCTATGATTCTGCCATATTTATCATATTCTAGATAAAAGACTATTTCCAATAATCAACATAAGGTCAACCAGAGTGAAGGCATTTATCCCCACTGAGACTCTGAAGAACCATAATCTTTCTCAGCTCAGGTCTTGAAGGAGCTGCTGACAACCAACGAATAGTAATTTGCGAATAAGAAGAAAGGATTTTTTTGCCATTTGATGCCTCAGTGTTTAATATTTTCATTCAAAATTCAATTTCATCCTCCCGACTTTGATCTCACCATGTGTATTTCTACTGAATCGTTGACATCTATCTTTTACTTTGGGTCTTGGCTTCTGTAGCCCTAGATCCAGGTTTTAAGAAGGCACTTACAGGGCAATGATTAAGAGGCACAAAATGTCATGAAGAACTTTATTCAAGAGCCCTTTTACTTTCCTGCTTGGCTTTATGAAAAATAACTTCACCTCTTCATGCTTTACTTTCTTCATCTGTGAAATAAGAGAGAAATTATCCAGCTAGCTGTCCTGCCTCACATGGATGTTTAGACACTGAAAGGAGAAAAGTATGTCAAGACACTAAGAAAAATCACAAGTATATCCATATAAATTACGATAATTAAGTACTACAAAAACAAAGTTCAAACTTCCATTCACTTGACTAGAAGAACATGCTCATGCTTTTGCATGGGAACATAAAATATAAGCTGACCAGGTTTTCACCAGAGAACGAAACTTTAAAATCTTGAGCAAACCAAGTACTTTTGAAGACTAAACTTTGTGAAATAATAATATTCATTAAAATATTATCTCCAGTGTTACTGCCTTTTCATTCCTCTAGCTCAGCTCACCTTTTAATATACTCTGTCAGTAAAATACATGTGTGGTGACCACAACGGCCATTTGTTTATAAATTAATACATCTGTTACCTAACATATTACGTACCTTAAAAATTCTTCATGAGAACTGAAATTTTAAGGCTTAAATTTGAATTTAAGTTCCCTGATCTCTGTTTTGGAGACCGCTGCTGTTAAGGCAATGGTTTCAAACCTTTGTAAGCTATGGAACGCTGCTCAAACACCAACTTTTAAAACGCACACCCAATCCATAAGAGAAATACATGTAGAGCTGCTCTGATTAAAACGGGAATAAGAGAATAGGAACCAGGAGTTCCATGAGGAAACTCCTATGGCTCCCAAAAATACAATTTGAAAGCACTAATCTTGAGATCAGCCTTTCCATTAGCCTCTTTACAAAATAAAGTGAATGAATGAATGAATGAAATGTACTTAAAAATGCTATTCAACGATTCAACTAAATACTCCATGCTGTATTTACTGTAGAGACACTGTTGACTACATAATTAAGTGGCGCAACAGGCTTTCATGGAGGAAAATTCTCACAGTCCTTATCACCAGAAAATGTTACACTCCTAACTGCCATGGTTATATCAAAGACTGCCAATCTACTTTGCTTTGAGACTGTAGACTATCCAATTTATGCTTTCCTAGTTGCTAGGAGGCTTGACAGTTACACTTTTTCCCTCATCTTAGGAACCAGGGAGCACCTTTATTTTATGTATCTCTGCATTTTACCCCCTGGATTGATTTTATAGCTCCACTCCTTTTAGGCTTCATCTTGATTTCCTGTCTTTTCTATCTTATTATAAACAAGTACAATGAACTCATATACTTTTGGAATCACCTAAGATACCAATGATAAAGCTCAACACTCAAACTTGCTACTTGGCACCATCAGCGTCCCAGTTGGTACCTAATTCGCTAATTCTATCAGTCCCCAATACTAACAACCCAGCCTTACATTATCGCTTATACTTGTCTCCTATTCTTCAATCCCACTGCCATTACCCGGACTGATAAAATAGGGCTGCCCATAGCCAATCCACCTTACATAAAGCTTATAATCAATCCTCCATAATCAGTATCAACACATGTCATACCTTTATCTTTCCAAACAGTCCAAGCATTCAAACCTTTCCATATTCTGATACCAATGAACAGTTTTGCCTGTATTTCCTATAAACAAATTTCTCTCCAAACACATTAAACAATTTGCCCATATGCCTCATCCTCACCTGTAGGTCTTCAAACATGCTGTTTACCTGCAGTGTTGCCTACCTATCCTCACTGCCACCTTCCCCCCAACTTTCCATGGTGCCAAATATTACCTTACTTTGAAGACAGAACTCACATGGCATTATTTTCACAAGCTTTCATCGTCCAAATTGAAAATCCTCTAACCCACTTCTATATTCCCACAGTAGTATATTTGTAACTCTTTTCACATATTTGTCTCCATCATTCTCTCATATTCGTCTATCATTCTGTCTCAATTTCTATCTGCATAAGAGACCATCTCTCTACATATAAAAATCCCAGGCCAGTGACTGAAGCTTTCTTTAACTGCAAAATCCATTTTTCACATGAAATGCTATGAGAAAACCCAGGAAGTGAAATGGATTTTTAAAGGAGACTCTGGTTGCAAGGGAGAAGGACTGAGAAGACAGCTAGAACCTCCCCTGAGCAGCCCCACAGAGATCTTCACAAAACACAGACTAAACTAAACTACACACTCTCTGAAGACTAGAAGCATACTTTATGTACATGTTGACTCCCATGTCGGAAGTCAAGCAACACTGCAAAATCAGATCCTCCTGGAGTCAAATCATAGTTGTCACTTATAAACTATGTTCTCTATACAAATCCTTGAACCTCCCTAATCTAAATCCTCATTTGTAAATTAGAAATGATAAAATTTATCTCATGTGATATCCACATAAAAAAAGATACAGAAGAGCCATACTTCACACTACTGCTAGTACAGATAGAGTAATTCTCATTCTCTTAACTTTCTCTCCACGTCATCAACCCTACCATAGAACAAGAACTAAATAAATATTTCTGGAAAGAATTTATGAATGACTGGATGGACAGATGAATGAACAATTGTCTAAACAAAAATCAAAGAGACAGAAAAGGGATTTAATAAGAGATACAGAAAAAAGACATGCTAAAGAAATACTATATAAAGGAACAAGGAAAAATACTTTAAAATGACTTATATGGCTGGAAAAGAAAAAAAATGGTACTTTATATATTTAAAAACTAGAGACATTTTCAATAAAAATTTACTGCCAAAGAAAGAAGCTAAGATGAAAGAATTATTTACACACATCATTTTAAGGCTTGCATGTGAATAATATGATATCTGGCTAGTATTTAAACTCAATTTACATTCACAAGAGTTATAGCAAATTAAACTACAGTAAACGATTATCATGCTTTTTAAAATGAATTTTATTTCACTGATTTATGTATGACTGTTATGGAATGGTGTTCTGATTTTCTTTTTAAAACGTGTTTCCTTGTTTCTCAAGTTACAATGTAAAGTTCTGCGATTGTATTTAAAATCTTTTGGAGGTAGATGTGCACAAAAGAAATACCTCAACACAAATCACTGTGACACATAATGAACCCGAAAGGAATAGGCATATATCATTTAAGGCAAGATGTTAACTTTGATAAAAACAAAATCTGACTTTTAATATTTTTTAAAATTGGTCAATAAACATAAAATGCAGTAAGGCTTATATTCCACATATTTTTAAACTCTTCTGGCATCCTTGGGGTCCGTCTATAAAAGCAAAGGAGAATGCACATGGCAGAGACTAAAAAAGTCAAATGAAAAGAACATAATCCTGTGGGACTGTCCTTTAAACAGAAGGCTGAAATCCAAATGGCTTCCTTTGCTGTTTTTACAAAACTAATTTCATGCAATAGATGAAAATCAGTTAATGAAAAGTAATGGCATAGAAAATAATCAGTGACACAATTAGCACAATATTCTTGAATGGTAAACTACAAGTCGAGATTAGGTCTTATTATTTAAAGTTATTTATAGTCCTTAAAAATGAGAAAAACAGAACAGAAATTAGATTATAAATATCTCTTATAAAAACGTCACTCCATCAGACCAACAAGGTTAAAGAATGATTTAACAAATCTGACTCCCAAAGAGGGCTAGAATAGAGCGCCTTTCATGTGATTTCATAAAAAATGTGAAACCCTCTTCCTTCTCACCTTCCTATATGAAGGCCAAATCAATATGTTATAAAATGAAACTATTAAAAAATCATGAGACTTCTAAAAACATGTATATTTCATTTGAATGCTGCATGTCTATTTATCAGTAATAATTTTGTATACACAGTTGGATTACCATTCAAAAAAAATCAAAAATGCCTAAATACTGAAATAATAAAACATAATAAATGTCAATATGGATATCTCTGGATCATAACATCATTTCCTTCTTTTGTTCTTCTAGAAATTCTTAAGTCTCTCAAATGTGTTAATTTTAAAACCAGAGAAAGTTAAAGTTATATAAATATAAATATATAGATATGTATGCACATGTACATATTTGCATATTCATAATATGTATGTGCGTATCCTTCAGGCAGCATACTTAAGTCTAATTTATAGAAAAAGAACATAGGGCTCTGGTGTAAAAATGTGAAAAACTAAAATAGGAAGGTATAACTTATTATTTAATAATTAAGAAAATATTCTCAAATCTCCCTAATGTAACATGGTAGTTAAAACTTTGGCTATGGAGTCAGAAAGAGCTGATAAAATTCCAGCATTGCTGCTTAACAGCTGGGTAACTTTAGAATAAAGTCACTGAATTTCTTTAATCCTCCGTTTTCTTCATCTAAAATTTGGGAATAATATTATCCAACTAACAGGGCTATTAAATGGAATCATATATGGAAAGATGTTAGTGCACAATGCCTATTTAGTGATGGTAATAGTACTTCCTCTTCCCGGAACTCTTTGTGAGGCCAACATTCCTACCAACCCTTCAGGTTTCAGCTCAAACGAATTTCCTTAGAGAGGCTTTCCCAAAATTAAGTTTCACATTCCACTATTTCATAGTATCTTTTACATTTCATAGCCCTTATCAAAATTTATGATTACTTATGTGAATATATACATAGTGCATAGCATACTATATGTGCTTAGTAAATTATGAATGAATGTATTTATGAATAAAGACTTTTATTTTTTCTTTAAGAGAAAGAGCATGAGCAGGGAAGGGATAGATGAGGAAAGACAATCTTTTTGAGAAGGAGAGAGTGAGAGAGAGAATGAGAGAGAGGATGTACATAAGCAGGGGAGGGGCAGAGAGAGGTACAAGAGAGAGAATCCCAAGCAGACTCCATACTGTCAGTGTAGAGCCCAATGCAGGGTTCGAACTCATAGACCATGAGATCAAGACCTGAGTTGAAACGTCCAAGAGTCAGATCCTTAACAGACTGAGCTACCCAGCCACCCGAAAATGTTTAAATTTATGATCTCATCACTGATATCATAAAATTTTGTCTCTATATAACCAGTGTGTCCTTGATTACAAATGTTACTAAATGTAATATGAATAGGGTATCTAAATTTGACATACTACTTCTGAGGACAACTGCACTAGGAGAAAAAAAAAGAACATATTTACAACCACAATGATAGAAGCACAGTAGTTCTCTACATTTTATCCCTCAGTCTCCCATTAATGAGTCTACTAAAAATAAGGATTAAGAAAAATGTTAAGCTTCTTGGCTTTTAGTTTACCTGCTGAGTTTCCTTTAAAGCACCATTTGCTTTAAATTAAATTAAATCTGTGATTAAATCTGTGATTTACTAATAAATCAAGGACTCTCTGCTATCTGCTAGGCAACATTACTGCACTGGCTCTCAAACTGTAGTCCTTAGACTATTAGCATTAGTCTCACCTAGGAAGTTACTAGAACTGCAAACTCATAGCTCACCACAGACTTACTGAAACAAAAACCCTGGAGGTGCAGCCCAGCAGTCATATGGAGCAAGGATCTACGCTAATTCTAAGGCGCACTAAAATCTGGGGGCCAGTGCATTATAAGATTATTCTTTATAACCAACAGGCTGCTCCATTGGTTTCCATCAATTTAATTTGACAGCCTTTATATTTCATCATTAAAATTCTAATATTGTAATAATACCTCTAAAATACTCTAAAGTCTGACAAACAGGACATCTGTCAGTACTGTAAGACAAGCAACCGAAGAATGATTGCTTAACACACTGTTCTACCCATATAGGCTACATAATCAATTCATGTTGTTACTGTTCTTTTATTAGAAATTAACTCCTTCTATATGTCCTTCTAAATAAAAGTTTTGTCCTTGCTTCAGAAACATTCAAGCAAAACCGGAAAATGACTCCAAATTAAAAGTACTATTTTCTAAGGTTTTAGAAGTCACAGAAGAAGAAAATGATCCAAGCCAAAACTGTAATTCAAAGTAGTATTGGCACTATATGTAAAGATACACACAAGTCAAGTGGGTTCTGGGTTACTATTTTACAACTAGAAGTGGGTTCTAGATTAGTGTCTATTTTAGAGCTATAATTCATTAATAATATAATAAGCTGCCACAAGATTGTAAACATGGCTTAATAATGGGAAATTTGGTAACAAAACACATCAGTAGGTTAAATGTGAAAAGAGCATACACCATGTCAAAGATCACCTTTTTAGCACTTGATAAAATTCAACTCCCTTTCATTTATTTTAAATTCAAGAATAGAAAACTACTTCTTCAAAGTGATTTAAGCTACTCAAAAGACATCATCATACTGACTGATGAATATGAGAAGCATTTCCATTAGAATCAGGAATAAAAACTTGTATTATCCTCACTCTTAGCTATTAATAGTCTGGAAGTTCTGATTTAAAATAGAAATAACCATTATTTGTGGACAATATAATTCTATACCGAGAAGGCTTAGGAGAATCCACTAAAAATTAAAGATGACTGAAGTGAACATGTTCTTACATTTTATACTAGATGTAAAGGAGTTTGCACTGGAAGGTGAACTAACTGCACAGCTACGCACATCCTTTAACTCCACTCTTCTCATAGTAACACTATCTCAGTGAGGGAAGCAAGGACCGTTAACGATCTGGTTCAAGCTACTTATCTCATAAAAGACCAATGACAACAGTCCACGTACTGACTACACTGGGTGGCACTGCTTTAGACTAAATGTTGGGAGTTGATGAGAGAGAAAAAAATCTAACTTCAAACCAAAGAATAATTTGTAAAAATAACATCTGGCTGCTGAAATGTGGTTGTAATTAGGTCATTGCGTCTCTTAAAGGAAGCTTATGAAACATATGAAAGCAACAAAAAAATTTTAAGCATAAGCTCTTTTTGTCAGTTAAAAGTCAGGTTCTAATCAGGAAATTTAGGCATTCTACATGAATGAAGTCTTTATACTTTCAGAGCAGTTTACAGTAGATGATCATAGGAAGTAAGGCATATAAAGAAGTTATGCTTCAAATATATACACTTCAAGTACATACCTCACTCATCACTTTAAAGTGGGTCCAATATTGTTGTGTCATCTCAAATACAAAAGTAAAACAGAGAACTGAGTCATGCTGGTAGTCTAATGAAGAATATGGGACAAACAGTTAAATTAACACTAATTTATAACAGAGAGGCTCTGGGAAAGTGAATGGAACTGATAGTCAGAACACCAGGTATGTGATCCTGAAACCAAAACTCACCAACTACACATTCTAGGGCAAACCACCCCCTCTCTCTGCTCTTCGGCTTCTTCACCAGTAAATTAAAAAAACTGCCTTAAACAATTTCTAAAGACTGTCAAATTTTCCATTCAGTCTAAGTAATTGATACTGCCAGGCTGCTTCGTTTCTGACCGGAGGTAGACAGGTGGTTCTACAAAGGTATGCGGAAGGTCAATTCTCTCTATGATCCTATGGAGCGAAACTAACTGAAAAGGCTTAGACATTTATACAGAAATCTGCACTGAACACCTACCAATCTCGTATGTAAATGACTGACAGACATGATCTAATTCATTCACATAAGAAATCTGAAAGATGGATGTTATCATTTGAATTTTATAAACAGTAAAGATCTCACAGAAATATAAAAAAGCAAACTAATAAAAAAAGAAAACTAAAAAGGATTCATTCATATTTGTATGACTCCACTAAACAAACATCTCCTTCTACAAACTTCCTTCTACAAACCAAACACCACATATACCTTAAAATTTTCTAAGGACACAGTAGAAATTTCAGGCAAATCAGAGATGCTCTAAATATAAATAAGAGTGTTACACCTAAAAATGTTTCTCATGAGGCAAAGATGAAGAAGAAACTAGAGTTAATGTAAGAGAATAATAGGATGGTAACACTTCAGTTCCAAAGTTAAGAATAAGGAAGCAAAATAAATACCTGATGCATGATACACAAATGTTTGAAACCTTAAAAAATCAGGGGATGACCAAAATAAAGTAGTAATTTGAATTTCTAATATGAACATATAGTAGGAGATAGATTACCCATACCCCTATTTCCTCTCTGTTTTATTTTGAAGACTTCTAACCTCTTCTCAGCATTAGCAACTCCATTAAAGATTATCTTCCTAAACTTTACTACCCACTATGAAAACAACTTCCTATTGATTCTATTCAACACCTACCAGGCACTCAGGGGTCCCAGGGTACTGAAAAACAGTTTAAAGCAAACTGTAATTTAAAGCAATCTCTACAGCCATGAAGCTTACAGTGGGGAACAGAAACAGACAAGCAAAGATCCCTGCCATACAATAAGGACTTCTGTAAGAGTACACGAGGTGCCACAGCACACACAAAGGCAATTAACAAGACTGAAGAGGCCAGGAAAGTCTTCCTAGAGGATGAGATGTCCAAGCGGATGCTTCTATTTTGTTGCATTTTCTATTCCTTCAGCTCTCTATTTTCTTAAAATGTTTTAATGTTTATTTATTTTTGAGAGAGAGAGAAAGATGGAGCATGTGCAGGGGAAGTGCAGAGAGAAAGGGAGACACAGAATGTGAAGCAGGCTCCAGGCTCTGAGCCATCAGCACAGAGTCCTATGTGAGGCTCGAACTCACAAGCTGCGAGATTACGACCTGAGCTGAAGTTGGAAGCTTAACTGGCTGAGTCACCCAGGTGACCCCTCCTTCAGCTCTCTTAATTATCATTTCCAATCTACTTATTTTTATACCTCACTGAAATCTCCGTACCTTCTCTTTCTCCCATTTTTCTACAAATAGATCAACTCGTTCATACTTTCTATCCCTCCTTCCCTACCAGCCTAGTCTCAGTGATTAGAACATCTTAAATTTCCATATTCTTCTGCTACATCTCTGCTTCAAATCACTAATCATTTTCTTTCCCAGTCCCATGCCCAGCAGCTAAGCACTGCTATAGAAATATACCTCACTGTCAGAGCCCTTGTAAATGCAGAGTCCATGACAACGTAGGCAAGACTAAGCATATTCCTAATGGGCTTTCACTCCCTGACTCCCTTTACCAATACAAACCATTACCCTCCCCTCCAGCTTCCCTACTTCCCATCTTCACCTACTCCAGTGATCTTGCGTACTTATTCAAAATGGTCTGAATAATAACTAGGTATAGCTGAAAATATTGCTTTAGGCATTTTTTATAGGTAAAAGAAAAAACGTTGTGTGTACTGAACTAATCCACCAACCTAACTAAAATTCCTCACACGGATTCATTGGGGAAACAGATTTAGTCCTAAACACAGGACTTACAAATAAACTTTGACCTGCCATCTGACAATTTCAGCTATTAAAAATACAGCCAAAACCAGAACTAAGAAGTAAGTAAACTAAGCTCTCAAAATTGATACTAAGTTTATGCACCAAAGATCACAGGATTTTTCTCAGTAGAGTGTCTCTGGCTTTCCGAGCTTATGAACTCTTATTTTAAATACAAATCTAATAAATTTGACTGCTAGTCTATTGTAGACTGGTGAAGCAGCATTAAAAAAAGGGGGAAGTGAAACACTGCCAGAGTGGGGCACACTGACAGCAAGAAAATTAGTAGCTGCAAAGAGAAAACGCAAAAACTCTATAAAAATATGTAAAATCAAAGAGCGTAGCAAAGTAGGACCATTTATCACAGGAGCAGAGTACCTGTGCGGTGCCCTGGGGCATCACGACATTACAAGTGGACTGCAACACATGATGTTAACAATGAGATTTCAGTTTAAAAAAGATTATGTTGGACCTGGTATTCCGTTTATAAATGGTAATAAATGTGCATAGATCTACTGTAAAATATGTTCGTTAATATGGTCAAAATAAAATCCATTTGATGGCTTAAATTAGCTCATGTATTTGTATAATAAATATATTAACTACATTTATTCTCTAGAACATATATTGCAAATATACCCTTACATATGAATAATTCCATTAGTCAGAATACAATTTTACATAGCTATAAAAAAACTGAACAAGTCTTTTGTTTCCAGTCATGTTCACCATTCAAAAATAAGACAATAACTGCATGATTTTAAATTGAGGGGCTCTTTTGGCTGATTTTTACATACTGCAGGCACAGCACAATTCTACATTCAAGCAAGAAAAACAAATATTAAAGAAAACGGAGAAGTTCTTCAGAGTCTCTAATCATACACTTGTTAACCAACTCATTCATTAGTTTCCATCCAGTGTTGTTTCAAACAAACGTTCTAAATGTAAAAATATTTCATTAATCAACTTTAAAAGTAAAATGAACTGCAAAGACCAAGAGACCAATGTCTGAAATCCAAATCTACAGCAAGAAGGAGCACAGAAAGAAAAGAAAAATGAAACTACTTAAAATTTGCACTTAGAATTTGTTTTGGAACTTGATAAAATGATCCCTAAAAATTCATCTGGAAGAATAAAAATAGGAAAAGAGACAAGAAATATTTTAAATGGAAAAGTTATGCGGATGACCCTGAACTATAATACCAAATTTTAAAACATATTAAGAAGCTATAATAACTACAGTAATGCAGTACTGGCAAAGGAATAGACGATTTAATAGAACAAAGCAGAAAATTCAAAAATAATAATTTATTATCTGATAAAGGTAGCATTTCAATTGAGGAAAAAGGAAGGCTTATATAATTTATGGTGGTTAGACCACTGGCAATCCAATCTAAAAACTGTTTTAACTTAGAGCCCTCCTTGACACTACTCAACAAAATAGTGGATTAAATATTAAACTGTAGGAATTAAAAACCTGAAATATAAGTACCAGAAGATATGTACAAAAATTGAGGGTAGGACTTTCTGTCAAAGGCAGAAGCAATAAAGAAGTATATAAGACTGATTTAGCTACATTAAAAATGAAAACTCGCGTATGAAAAAGAAATCACTCACTGTAAACAAACCTTAAAGAAACAAAAAGATGGGGGTGGGGTGGAGAGATTTCCATGCATGATCAACAAAGGGCCAATGCCTTTAATATATTAAAAGTTTCAGTAAACAAAAGTGAAAAGAACTCAGTAAAATTGTGCTAAGAATATGAACACATGCCCACAAATACAGAAATATAAATGGCTAAAATATTTTCAAACTCAGTAGTCAAAGAAAAGCTATAAAATAGCACAACTATTAAATATCAGAGAGAGATGGAGAGGGATACTCTCACAACTGCTGATGGAAATCAGTCCAATTTTCCTGGAAGAAAAATCAGGAAGTTACTATTAAAAAAGCTTTTAGATTCAAAAATTCTTCTAAGACTTGAAGGTAATAGGTATCAAGATGTTTTTATATTATTTTTAATAAAAGTGGAAAAACTGGAAATAACCAAATGGTTCAGTAACAAGGAATTAGTAGCATAAAAGAGATCCATATAATAAAATAATTGTCTAGTAACACAGAAACTGTTCACAGTATATTAAGTTGGGGATGGGGAGAAGAAGGGTACCAAAATCACAGCAATAGGTAAAAATTACTAAAAACTTAAATAAATTATATCAGACACATAAACACACACCAAAGTATAAGACTCATTCTTGGTAAGGGATTACAAATTGCTTTTGTTTTCTTCTTTTTGCTCATCGGTATGAAGATCTTATTACCTCTTCTAAGTAACATTTAGAAGTTGCCTCAGTTTCCTTTGAATAATAAAGGGCTCCCTTGTGTTTATTTAGGTCTCAAGTTCATGAAACAGTAACTCAATGAAAAAAATACTAGGAAGACTTTAAATACATTCTCTTTCTCCTGTTTATGCTGCTATGAAGACATCTCCCAATGCATTTTTTTAAAAAAGGTTTTTTATTAAATTTTTTAAGTTTATTTTAAAAGACAAGAGAGATCAGAGGAGAGGCAGAGAGAGGGGGAAGAGACTCCCAGGTGGCTCTGTGCTGTCACTGCAGAACCCGATGCGGGGCTCAAACTCACATGCCATGAGATCATGACCTGAGCCAAAACCAAGAGCTGGACGCTTAACTGACTGAGTCACCCAGGAGGCCCCCAAAATTTTTAGATAAACAGAAAAGAATGTCTGTAACATGTTACTCCATGTGTAAAAAGGAAAAATAAGAATACGTTTTTATGTGTTTATATATGGACAAACTCTGGAGGAATACACAAGAAAGAACAGAAGTTGTAACTCAAAGGGGAAAAACCAGGCAACAAGGATAGGAGAACTTTTCACTGAATAACTGTAACTATTTTTAAATGTGTCAATGTATTACCAATTAAAAACTAAACTGAAATAATTCTTTCATGACAATATGTATATTTAAAATACATAGGAATAAAAATACATATAAATATAAGCATATATAAATAAAACCACAAAAGACCTCAAATACCCAAAGCAATTTTGAGAAAGAACAAAGCTGGAAGTATTATAGTCCCAGATTTCCAACTGTACTACAAAAAAGCTATAGTAATCAAAATAGTATGGTACTAGCAAAAAACACAGACACAAAGACCAATGGAACATAATGAAGATCCTAAAGATAAACCCACATCTGTATGGTCAATTAATCTATGACAAAAGAGGCAAGAATATGCAATGGAAAAAAGACAGTCTTTTCAATAAGTGGTGCAGGGAAAACTGGACAGCTACATGCAAGAGAAATTGGACCACTTTCTTACATCATACACAAAAATAAATTCAAAATGAATTAAAAACCTAAATGTGAGGCCTGAAATCTTAAAACTCCTAAAAGAAAACATAGGGAATAATCTCTCAGACACCAGCCTTAGCAACACGTCTATATATGTGTCTCCTCACAAAGAGGAAACAAAAGCAAAATTAAACTATTAGGACTATAATATATAAAAAGCTTCTACACAGCAAAGGAAAAGATCAATAAAATAAAAAGCAACCTAGTAAATGGAAGAAGAGATTTGCAAATAATATATCCAATAAGGGATTAATATCCAAAATATACCAAAAATTGATTCAATTCAACATCAAAAACACAAAAATCTTATGAAAAGAATAGGCAGAAGACCTATTTCTTCTCCAAAGAATTCATACAGATGGCCAACAGGCACATGAAAAGATGATCAACATCAATGAGCATCAAGGAAATGCAAATTAAAACCTCTGAGATAACCTCACACCAGTCAGAATGGTTTGTATCAAAAAGATAAGAAACAGCAAGTGTTGGCAAGAATGTGGAGAAGAAGGAACCCCATGCACTGCTGGTAAGAATGTAAATTGGTGCAGCCACTGGAAAACAGTATGGAGGTTCTTCAAAAACTTAAAAACAGAAATATCTTAGGATCCAGTATTTCTACTACTTGGTATTTACCCAAAGAAAATGAAAACACAAATTTGAAAAGATATATAAGATATATGCACCCCTATGTTTACTGTAGCATTACTCACAACAGCTAAGGTGTCCACCAACAGATGAATGGATAAAGGAGATATGGTGTATATATACAGTGGAATATTACGTAGGCACAAAAAAATGAGGTCTTGGCATCTGTAACAAGATGGATGGACCTAGAGGTACCATGTTAAGTAAAATAAGTCAGACAAAGACTGTATGATTTCAAATATATGTGGAATCTAAAACACAAAATAGGTGAATAAGCAAAACAACAGACTCTTAAATATAGAGGAGAAAACGGTGGTTGCCAGAGAGGAGGTGGACTTGGGGATGGGCAAAAAGACAGATAAAGAGATACAGACTTCCAATCATAAATTAGTCATGGAGAGAAGTATGGCATAGGGATTACAGCCAATGATCCTATAACTATGTTGTATGGTGCTAGATGGTGTCTATGCTTAACATAGATGGTGAGCACTGAGTAATATACAGACTTGTTAAATCATGTTGTACACCTGAAACTAACGTAATACTGTCAGTTTACCTCAATTACTTATATATAAATAAATGTAAACATTTATGTCACATTACTCAGTATTGGCAAGGTGTATATTACATATACTATTGGTGGAATTGCAGTTCATTAAAGCCTTTATGGAAGGTCAACAAAAACCTTAAAAGAATCAGTCCTAACAAAATATCAGGTCACGTGCTCAAAGATACACACATGCATGTGCACATGAACACACACACACAGAGCACAGAGAGGAAACAGTGAGGGGGGGAAGAAGAGAAAGGAGGAGGGGATCAGATCTGTAGCTGTATATAAATAATGTTCATTACAATCCTATCTGTAATGCTGAAGTATTAGAAAAATACACACTACAGCTATAAAGATAATGACATATATTTATCAATATGGAAAGAGCTTATACCAGTAAAAATCCAAGTTATAGGATAGTTGTTATAATGTGAGCTTTTGGTGTTTATTTTTCATATGCATTGGAAAGGAACTAGAAAGTTAAATACCAAAGCATTAATAGTGCTTTAATTCAATGAATTTAAAATGTTATGTTCTTTTTAGATCTGACTTTTTTTCAGAAAAAAATACGAGCTGCTTCTATAATAGGGAAACACAAAAGACATTTCATTTTAAATAAAAAGTAGATATAACAATTCCCCCTACCCATAACATTTCCATGATTTTAGGGGGGTTTGCGAGGGTTGGGGAGGTTATTTTGTTCTTAATATATAAAACCCACCAAGGCAGAGGTGAACCAAGATCTCCTGGCTGCAAGTCTACAATCCTTCCCACTGTTTCATGCTATCTGAATCACTCAGATGTGGCCTCACTGTCCTTTAGATTAATTTACCCTTTAAATAACTGATATTTTATATTATAAATTCCAGGTAAGTTTTACTATATATTAAAAACAAGTATTATCTCTGTTCATATCCTTCCAAAGGATTAGAGATATACAGGATATTATGAAACCCAAATTCTAGGTTGGAAGAGGAAGAATAAAAAATAGAGTACTTGACTTAGAAATGGGTTGTCCTCCAAGTTTGACTGTTTGGGTATAATTCCACACAAAAAGAATGTTGTTTTTGTTGTACAAATAAGTATCAATTGATTGCCAGACCAACCCAAAATTTTACTTTAACTTAAACCATAATCGGCAGAAACATATTACCAGTGCATTGTTATCCCTACTAGACACACATCCCTAACCCATGTAAAACAGGAGCAGGGGAAAGGCACAAAAGGCTATGAACACTGTTCCAGCTGTGGCAAAACACGTGGTCCTTTCACGACAGAGAAATCGATGAGGAAAAAAAGAGGAAGAAAGCGCTCAAAGATTAAGTGCTTCTCTTCCCAGGAAAAACGGTTTGTAAACTATATTCTATCCCATGAAAAAAAATGTTATGCCAGTTAGAAAACCTAATGACTATAGTGTTCTTAAAAGGGCATAGATTATTTTAAGATGTTCTAAATATCTATACAGAGATGTCAGAAACCATATATTTGCAATGGTAACACACTCATACCAATACAGATTTTTGGTGACGTATCTTAGTATGTCAAAAACATATACAAACATGTTAATATATGTAACATGTTAACATACAGCAGAGAATAAGTCAATTCTCATTTCCTTGGATGGATGACAAAACTGCGTATCCATCTCACACCTTAAAGAATCAGAGCTATGTGTCAGCCATGAAACCTGTCAAAATAAAATAGACTCATTCCCCTATATTAACAATCTATCATTCTTTTATATAAAATTATCTCTCATTTTAGGAGTCAGTTAACATTCTGTATCAACAGACTTTATTGTCAGGAGGCAATCAATACATAATGGTAGATACCACATTTTCATTTCCTATCCAAAAGTACTAACCATTTTCTGATATATTTTCAGTACCCAAGAATCCATTTTTATCCCCTACCATTTTTAAGATTTTTGCTTATTTTTTTAAAGTAATCTTGACACCCAACATGGGGCTTGAACACACAACCCAAAGATCAAAAGTCATACACCCTACCAACTTAACCAGCCAGGCACTCCCACCCACTACTGTTCCTAAAAATTAATGTTGAATTTGGTACATTTAACAAGTTTTCAAAATCTCAGCATGTTAAAAAAAAATGAACATAATACTGCATAACATAATGTTACCACTGCAGCTACCAGTAATTTTGCAAATCTAGCTAAATGCACACTGGCATGATAATCAAGTACAATACAATATGCACAGAGCTACAGTCGTGAGATTTTCAGTAAGATGAAGAATAAATACACACGTTCACGAAGGAACATTTTTAAGAAACAAACATACTTCAGTATTATCTGTAGTTTCTATAAAATGGAACATGAATGTAATATTAAACCTCTCAATCAAATCTGACCTGTCAAAGTAACCAGAAATTAATATCCCCAAATCTTTAAAGAACTGTGGGACAATGACAGCCAAAATAAAAGAGGAAGAAGTAAAAAGTAAAACGGTAACAGCACTTTTTTAAAAGTAAATATTAAATCAAAGTCGTAACACGTAATATGTATTTTCCCAATTGCAATAAAAATACAAGCAACCAGAAAAGAAGTAGTCATATATAATTTGCATTTTCTGTGTTTCTTCCATGTTGTCAAATATACTCATTTAATGTACTCAGTAGGCACATGTGGTTAGCGGCTATCATACTGGAGAGCACAGAAATAGAAATTTCCATCACTGCATAGAGTTCTACTGGACAGCAGGCTATAATGTAGGCAAATTATTTTTCCCCGTAATTATAAAAATTATTCCCATAAAACTGCAAACACTTGCCCCTGCACTTGCAACATTTTTATAAGCTTCCTAAGCATATGCTGCTGGTAACTTTTTTTAAGATTGGATTTATTTTAGTTTTTTTTTAATGTTTATTTATTTTTGAGAGAGAAACAGAGACCAAGTGCAAGCAGGGGAGGGGCAGAGAGAGGGAGACACAGAATTTGAAGCAGGTTCCAGGCTCAGAGCTGTCAGCACAGAGCCCCAGGCGGGGCTTAAACCCACGAACCACGAGATCATGACCTGAGCCAAAGCAGTACACCCAACCGACTGAGCCACCCAGGTGCCCCAAGTAATATTTTTTGTAAGATGATGGCAACAACTAACAGGATAGTGTTTACTATGTGCCAGGAACAAGAACCATGTGCTTTGAATGAGTATCTCATTTCATATTCAAATAAACCCTACGAAGCAGATGCAAGCTCACAATCACTCATCTGAGAAATGTTATTTCTAAGTTTTCAAGCTTTAGAAAGTTAATACTGTACATAAACCATATGCTAGATTCCCTCTCTCTCTTTCTCTCTCTCTACCCCTCCCCAGCTCACACATGCTCTCTCTCAAAATAAATAATATTAAAAAGGTGGGGTGGGGGACACCTGAGTGGCAGTGTTGGTTAGGTGTCAATTTCAGCTCAGGTCATGATCTCACAGTTGGTGGGATGGAGCCCTGGGTCAGGCTCTACACTGACAGCATGGAGCCTGCTTAGGATTCTCCCTCTCTTTGCCCCTGCCCTACTTGAGTGCACGTGCTCTCTCTCAAAATAAGTAAATAAACAAAACAAAACCATATGCTATATAATATGTTTTATATAAATATATAACACTCTCAGAGTCTAGGCAAGCACTCAGGAACACAGCGGAATGAATGAATGTTCACCCTAAAGACAAGTGAAGTCTATACCTAACTCTGTATCTGCTAGTCCTGGTTCACCTCCAGGCTAGTTCAGAACTAGTATTCCCATTCTCCAGCTATAATTTGCAACTACACTGCAATTTTAGAATGATGAATCTATGAATTTTTACCTATCCTTCCTAAATTACTAAGGATTTTCATTACAAAATTACCAAAATGACCATTTCCCTGAATTTTAAGGATTCACCTGTGAGACTGAGCAACATATTTTCCTCCCTGCTAACTATGGACATACTATCCTCGACTCAAAGGCCTACTTACTTTCTTTTCATGAGATAACTGATAGAGGTGTTTCAGCACAAATTCAAAATTGTATTTTGTCCCTTTTATTTTTTTAATAGTTTCTTGTCAAATTGGTTTCCATATAACACCCAGTGCTTCTCCCCACAAGTGCCCCCCCCTCCATGACCATCACCCCCTTCTCCCCCCCAGCCCTTGGTTCATTCTCAGTATTCAATAATCTCTCATGATTTGTGTCCCTCTCTCTCTATTTTGTCCCTTTTCTAAGATAACACACTTGTTCAATGCAAGCATTCATTCAGTTGGATGTAGCAACATAAACATTTCCTTATTTTCTTTTCTGAAACACAAATAAGTGTAACCAACTTTCAGTTACATGGCACTTTTGTGTTCTCAATCAGCTTTAGCATTTTCTCACTTTCAAGAGGAAAGCCTGTGACCCATTTTAAATAATTTGAAAATCCTCATTATTGTTTTATCTACAAACTAATGTATATATTAAAATATTTCAAATAGATGCATTCCACAAAAAGTACGAGGATAAGGTCATCACATATTTTGGTGTAATTCAACTTATCAGGAATCTAGAATTAAAGTATTATTTAATAGTGATCAAATATAAAGGGTACATTTAAATATTCATAGTATGTTAAATATTACATTTAATATTCAACAATGTAGCCTTATCCAATATTATGGCATGTCACAAACAGGGGCATCCCATAAGGAGCATGTAAATAGTAAGTATACAGTTTCAATGAAAAATTATACTTTTTCTTCGTTACTGACATGGCCTTGCTTAAAATGATTTGGTGGTCAGGTATAAAAACTAAAATAAATGCTATTATTATAGGAAAATAATAATCCAATACTTCTTATAAAAATTAGACCTCATTACTAATAAACTAACGATAATTATTCAGCTTTCCCATTACTTCATTACAGTACATTACTCACACATAAATTAGTAAGCATTCATTTGTAAACTAAATTTCATAAGTCAGAATCAAAGTTTTGTTGACTGAAATATAGTTTAGAATAGTACGTCAAAACACGGACTCTTAGGGAGTTAGACTTCCAGGCTTAAACACCTGGTTTTGCCACTTACTACAGTGGCAATTTTTTTGCAAGTTAATAACTTTTGTGTCTCCATTTCCTCATCTAATCTATGAGAGGGGAGTAACTGTATTAACCTCATGGGGTTGTGTGAAGTATAATAAAATGGGGGGGGGGGGGCATGCCTGAGTGGCTCAGTCGGTTAAGCATCCAATTTCAGCTCAGGTCATCATCTCTCAGTTCCTGAGTCCCAGCCCCGCATTGAGCTCTGTGCTGACAGCTTGGAGCCCGGAGCTGCTTCAGATTCTGTGTCTCCCTCTCTCTCTGCCCCTGCCCTGCTCGTGCTCACTCGCTCGCGCAGTCTCTCTCTCTCTCTCTCTCAAAAATAAACATTAAATTAAAAGAAAAAATGGTAGATGGAAGCATCCAGGAAGTTCCTGGTACACAGTATGCTCTGCACAAGCATTCGCAATTCTCAGTATCATTAAAGCATCTCTGAAGCTGTAATCTATTAATGTCAGCACCGTTTACCTTTAAGAATTTTTCTCCAATTTCCTAAAAAACTTGAACACAGCAGGGAAACTCAATATTTGAAGGAATTAAACTGTGTCAGTTTAATGAACATCTATGATTAATTCCTATGTTTACATATCAGGTCTCTTTAAAGTCAGATTTACATGAGGATAGAACTGGGAACATAATTCTTTCACAACTCTTAACTTACAATGCTAAATAATAACCAAAAGATACCATTTCACACAGACAATTCTGCCCTAGTCTAATGCAGCAATAATAAACAGTTTTTGCTGTATATCCCAAAACTTCTAGGAAAAGAAGGAAACCTTACTGTACTAGTTCAGTTTTGGACATACTGAGTTTGAGATGCTCACAGATGCTCACAGCTACTTACTGGACATTCTAGGAAGAAGTCAGAAGCACAGACCTCAGGAAGCTTACCCTCGCAAGGTCATCACTCCCTCCTTTGTGCTACCATGAAATTAATTGCTCACATCCTATCACATGACAGTCACATGTCTCCACAACCCTTCTCTATTGCTACACTGTTCTGAAGGCATTTGGGCACTGCCAGATAAGAGGTCAATAAATGTTGGTTTTTTAAAAATGCAAAACTTGCAGAACTGTACTGTGAAGGGAGTGAATTTTACTGTACATAAAAAAACACTCCTGATTAAAAAAAATTTCTTTTCAATCTATGAACTTTAAATATGGATATAGCTTTCATTTGGAAGAATTCTTACAAAATATAAGTAACATGTAAACACAAAATCTTTATTTTTTTAACATAGTTGCATGAGAATTACTAAATGCGACCAAGCAGCGAAACCTGGCATCATCACCAGGCCAAAAACCTGACAAAGTACAGTATAACAAGGCAAGAAATATATGAGTAAAATAAGAAGAAAAGAGCTCTTAATCACAATTCTTAAGAAGTCTGTTAAAATCCCTGCAATGTGGATTGAAAAGATGTCACTCTGTAATTTACAGGCCACTTGATTTCAGTAACTTAAAAATGAAAAGCGTCTTGGACCCTCCCAGCACACGTTACTCAGAGAGCTGTGATAAGAAGCACATAGCAAATGTGCTGAGTTACACGCGCTAGGTAAGGGAGAGGTGCGTGTCGTGCCCGACCCACCAACTGTTTGCTGGCTCTTCCTTTGGTTGAAAATCTGCAGGACACCTCCTAAAGAATGCTTCACTGGTAGAATTTACAACACAAACTTAAAACATGGTCAATTCTCTCAGGGCTCTAACAGCACAGGCCAGCTGCCAGCTCTGCATTTGATAGCAGATCATGAGAATTTCATTTGTGTTTCACAATTAGACACCTTTCAGGGCAACTATCCCCTGGAAATGACACAATATTGTTACTTATTGAGAGGGCAGGGAGTCAAGAGGAAAACAGCATTAGGGATGAAATGACAGCAGAGGATTAAAAAACA
Organism: Suricata suricatta; assembly: GCF_006229205.1. NCBI lineage: Eukaryota > Metazoa > Chordata > Mammalia > Carnivora > Herpestidae > Suricata > Suricata suricatta. The sequence goes on from NC_043706.1 coordinate 41,892,101, forward strand.
GCAATCAATATAGGGGCACCTGGGTGGCTATCAGTTAAGTGTCTGACCGGCTCAGGTCATGATCTCGCAGGTATGTGGGTTCGAGCCCCCATCAGGCTCTGTGCTGACAGCTTAGAGCTTGGAGCCTGCTTCAGATTCTGTGTCCCCCTCTCTCCCTGCACCTCCCCTGCTCACACTCTCTCTCACTTTCTGTCAAAAACAAACATTTTTTAAAAAATTTTAATTAAAATAAATAACAGCAATACAATGGAAACAGGCCTAACAGAATGCGGGGGCGGGGGGAGCAGGTGAGGATTCACAGTATGAAATTCCTCCAACGCAAAATAAACATGAACACTTAGGTCTGCACTACACATGTGATATAAGCAAGAATAAATGTACACTGATTCTTACATAATAAAAAACCTGAAAACCTTACACCAATAGAAAATATTAGTAAATTTGAAAAGATTCCCCCAATTTGGGCCCTTTTTTCCTGTTCTATGAAGCAATTCATAAGAGAAAAAAAGTAACTTCAGACTATAAATGATGAATGTAACTATTAGGAGTGGCCTCTCTAAGAGGTCTGAAATAGAAGGAAAATGTACATTTCTTCCAAAGCTGTAGCCAACAATAACTTTTGCATTCTGAATCCAGCTTAAGCACATTAGTTGAGATGTTTGCAAAAGTATTTAATAAGAAAGTGCTGAATTTAGCTTTTATTTTTTTCTGTTTTAAGTGGCCTGCAGTCTATCAACTGTACTAAGAAGAGCCTCTCTAAAGTATAAATAACAAAAGGAAATACAGCCTTCTTACGGAGAGTTGTTTCTATACACCACGAAAACCTTCTCTGTAAAGGGCCATACAGTAAATATTTTCAGCTTTACAGGCCATATGGTCTCTGTCACAAATACTCTGTCATAGAACATGAAAGCAGTGACAGATAACAAATGGGTATGGATGTGGTCCAATAAAACCTTATTTTCCAAAACAGGCAGCCAGTCTGTGGGCTCATAACCATAGGGTGCTGACCTATGCTACAGAGCTTGTTTTGTATTTACAACAAATATATTGTTTTAATAAATACCACCAACTTTAAGATATGATGTCTGGGATCTGTTTTAAAATACTATGTAAAAAGTGGAGAATAGGGAGAAAGGCTAAATAAGACTAGCAAGACACAATTATTCTTAAAATTGGATGATGGATGCATGGGGTTCGTTGTCCTATTTTCTGTAATTTTATGAGTTTGAAATTAAAAGCTTTTAAAAATAAAATGTAAATCAATGAACCAGCTCTACAAGAAAATGAGTTTCTCACTTTACTGTAAACATTCTAAAGCATATTTAGTATTCTGAAACATAAATAATATAAAGCAACATAAAACATTCTTAACATAAAGCCACAAAACTAAAATGAAAACGCTTATCATATAAAAATGTATACCAGCATAAACCCTTACCATTTCCCATAATTTAAAACCCAGGTTCACCTCATACAACTCCTAAATTAATATATTGTTTATGCTCATTTCATCTAACAAAATATGTTACCAATTTCTGGTTTAAGAATATAATTATTTTTATAAGGGATATGAGATTTTTGTTAACATATAATTGGTTTGCTATTTTTCAAATAAATTACAGATTTTTATTCCTCAGTTCTAAACTCTAGGCAATAAACATTCATGGGTATGACTCACATAAACAAATGTTGTCTAAGGTCTTCGATAACTTAAGAGTGTAAAAGGATCCTCACACCAAAAATTTTGAGAACCTATGACCTACACGTTCTTGGTGTTGTCTAAAGTATGTTTATCAAGCATATGAATAGCATATATATCTGAACGATAATCGTCAATATACACCCACAAGAGGGAGATACTTACACCGTCCACAGACACATTCTTTTCACATTGCCCAGTATGTCATGAATAATGTCTCCATAGGAAAAGAAGAGCTCTAATGTGTTGTCCCACTTACGCGGGTAATTGTCTCCTGAACTAGTAATAAAGAAACAACTAGTCTATGCCAGCAGACATTTCTAACAAATAAGCTACATCCCCTCAAATCAAGATCTGCCATGTCACTCAATGCAAGAAGCAAGAAATTAAGCTGAAAAGAGTCTTAAGGAAAGAATGATTGTGCAATTTCTCAAAAAGAACACGTGTTTTTAAATGTTCTGGTTTTTTCTCAACATTCAGCAATACAGTGATTTCAAATATTATCAAAACTAAAAAGTAATTTAAATTAGGCTCATGAAATCATTACCATCCTTGAGAAAAACAGAGAACCTCTCTGTGAAAACATTTCAACAACTATCCAAGAATAAAATTAATCTCCAAGTCCTCTAAGTCTAAAATTAAAATAGTAGAAAACAATCCTTAACACAGATTTGAGCAGAGAATAATGAGAGCAAAAATATTTATGTGATTGCTCATTCTTTTATAAAGGTGAACCAATATTTATTACTTTTCAAATACAGCACTACTGAATCATATTAACCTATTCCGCCTCTTCTGCGTGTGGCTCTTTAAACTATTAAGAGACTCTTCCATTTTTCCTTCGTTAAGTGCACATTTCAAAGTTAAGTTTTAGAAATTTCGTTATTTCTATTGTCTTTGATCAACACAAATAAATCTGAAATAGTACCAAGTGTGGTGCAGACATACTCACATCATACTCTGTAATTCTGCCGCAAAGCTTATCGACTTCCCTGCACTCCTTCCGCTGCTTGAAGTGGCCGTAGACATTGGGCTGGCTGCAGTATTATTCATCTAAATAAAAAAGAAACAGGGCTTACAAAATGTATTTAACTATAAATAAATGCTTGGAGAGTGGAAGCAATTATAAATTACTTCAAAAGTGTAGAAAATTTTATATTTCTAATTTTTACATAAATCTGATCTGTTCATATTGATGTTCTTTACTAAAATAAAATAGTAAAGAGGAAAAAACTGCTTGGTCGAATACGACATCAAATCAGTGACCTGAGTGATAAACATTTTAGTACACATCTTACAATAAATAATGGAAGAAAAAGACTCATTAAAATAACAGAACTCCATGGTCATCAAAATATGCTACGGGGAGCCCTGAGGTTCACTAGCAGTATTTCAGGGAGCGCCCAGGGCTTTCCAAGCTCACCCTCCCAGTTCCAACCAGACCAGAACAACTCTGATTTTTCTATTTCATGTGCTGAGGCTCCAAGTAAGAGTTAATACAAAGAACTGCACAGCTGCAAAACACAAAGTGCATAATCTAATTCACAGGTGAACCAAAGCCTAAGATATAAATAATAAAAATAAAGTCAATCAGTACATCACAAGTAAACAGTGTGATATTTTATCTTATGGTTAAGTAACTCATCAATTTAAAATGTGACTTTTTTCCCTCAATATAATTAAGCTGATGCATAATGGAAAAAGCAGATGCCAATCCTAATATATGCAATTTTATTTAATGCATGTGGCAGTAGCATAAACAAGAATTAGTGAAAATAACAGCACAATGAAAGTAGATAAAAGCCTCAACTATTACTCAGTAAGTGCTCAATAAATGTTAGCTATTATTTTGTATGTCCATATAAATGTTGCAATATAATTTTCCTTCAAAAAAATAATTTGCAGATTTGAACATACGATTTAAAAAAGCAGCACTGGGGCAGCTGGGTGGCTCAGTTGGCTTGGTGTTCAACTCTTGGTTTTTGGCTTAGGTCATGATCTCATGGTTTGTGAGATCAAGCCCCGCAATCAGGCTCTGTGCTGACAGCATGGAGCCTGCTTAGGATCCTCTCTCTCTCTCTCTCTCTGCCCCTTCCCCATGCACACGTGCTTGTTCATTCTCTCTCTCAAAATAAACATTTTGGGGCACCTGGGTGGCTCAGTTGGTTAAGCCTCCGACTTTGGCTTAGGTCATGATCTCATGGTTCCTGAGCTCAAGCCTCACATCGGGCTCTGTGCTGACAGCTCAGAGCCCGGAGCCTACATAGGATTCTTTGTCTCCTCCCTCTCTGCCTCTCCCCCGTTAGCACTGTGTGTGTGTGTGTCTGTGTGTGTGTGTGTGTGTGTGTGTGTGTGTCTCAAAAAATAAACATTAAAAATAAACATTTTTAAAACATTAAAAAAATAAAGTAGTACTGGAAACTTTAAAGTATACTATAATAAACAAACTAGAAGTCAGGAGTCAGAATGCCAAGGTTCAAATCCCAGTTCAGCTACTTAACTAGGACTTTGGAAAAATTACTTAGCTTCTGTGTGCTTCAGTTTCTTCATCTTTAAAATGGGAATAATATCCCACACTCTTAGGGTTGTTGTGAGGATTAAATGAACTAATATATACAAAGCATTCAGAACACTGCCTAGCATACAGTAAGCACACAATGTTAACTATAATTATTATACACAGAAAGACCTTAAGAATTTTCCCTTTATTGATCAGCTAAAAGCTTTTGTGTAACAATCACAAGTTTAAGAAACCTGAGTATTATCACTAAAATAAGGTCTCACTAAAAGACCTTAATGCAATTCAACAAACATTAAGTACTTAGTTTCCTTATAGAAGTTTTCAGTACTGCCATAACTACCACTTGCGGTCATCCTTGCTCAAAATCTCCATCGTCTTTGACCCCTTCTCCAACACCCTATAGTTTGTAAGAAACCAAATAAATTCTACACTACGGCCCTCTCCGTAGGTGCGGTTTACAGCTCCGGTCTTTCCATCCCAGTTCCTTCTCCACACTGCTACAAAACTTAGCTTCTTAGTACAGCCTCTAATCTGACAGCTCCTGTGGCAATGCTGGGCAGTGGAGGCTAAAACTGAGCATGGAAACCTGAACCAGGGCTATCTATTCACCAAGGACCAAGATGGAAGGACTGGACTCCATGAAAGATGACTGAAAACAAACTACTATCATCCACTGCCTGAGACAGGCCATATAAGAAGCTTTTGAGGGGCATCCGGGTGGCTCAGCCGATTAAGCTTCCAACCTCAATTCAGCTCAAGTCATGATCTCAAGGTCTGTGAGATCGAGCCCTACATCAGGTTCTGTGCTGGCAGTGCCAAGCCTGCTCTCTCTGCCCCTCCCCTCTGCATGGGTGCTCTCCCTCTTCCTCTCAAAATAAACAAACTTAAAAAAAAAAAAGAAAGAAAGAAAAAGAAGCTTTTGAGAAGTCAACAGGACAGAGAGCTCAGAAGAACAGTAGGCTAGCTGGTTAGCTAGATCTGGAATATCCCCAAATCCTTCCGTGGCAAAGCCAACTATCTGCCAAGATAAGCCGAGGTCTAGTTAGAGAGCCCTAAGGGCCAGGCCAAATGCAAGAGCAAAGAAAAACAAGGAAACAAATTTTACTCAAACTGAGCCTGAAAACCAAAATTCTAAAGCACATAAAAAAGCTAATGCTATTAAACACCATAAACTTGTTTTAAGCCTAATTTCTTTTTCACAAAGATTTTTAAAGTAAGTCCTTTTTTCGACAAAAATATAGGAAAAGAAGCATCACCATTACAACTCAGGTTTAAAAAATATATAAATCACCAAATCTAAGAGTGGGGGAAAACACACAGGAACCCAACTACTTCTAGGAACAGTCCTACGGAATCAGGGCAGTGATAAAAAAAAGGAACCTGGCTCTCTCAAGGACCTCAGAAAGCGTTCCCCTCATCCCATCAGAATACTGGCAAAGATATGATATCCTCGAGAAAACGTTACACTCAAAGACTGTGTATTAACCCTAGCCTCCAAAAACAGGATTTAAATTGACTCATTTCCGATTTGAAGATCTGCCGGTCTGCGGGATTATCCTCTGGAGCAGTGTGCCCCTTCAGTCACCCTGCTTTGACACTCTCTGCAGAGGAGACATTGCAGAACGTAAATTCCTATTTAAACAGCTTTCTTCACTTGTCCCCCTACTGCAAATGTTTCACATCAAGAGCATTTATTGGTAAGAGGTAAAAGGTCCAATACTAGTTTATTATAATCATGATCATCCTTCCACAGTCATGTTATTTCATTTTTAAATCAAGCAGGTGAATAACATTTTTCTGACATGATGAGCTGATAGCTCATTAGAATCTTTAAAATAATTATTTCCCATACCCACATTTTGTTTGATTTTTAGATAATTAACTTCTTTAGACAAAACTTCTTTACACATCAAAGTCCTATCATCCCAATGCTTTATTTCCTTTCTCCTAGACATTAAAAAAAAAAAAAAGCCAGTTAAAAGCAGAAGCACTCAAGTCAATTTTCTCTAATAAATACAGTTAACATGGAACTGAAAACCTACTGTAATCTTCTCAATGGGTTAATGTCCTGCAGTCATTTTAGCTTTCGATTGAAATGCAGCTGTTTGCCATATTTTACAAAATGAATTCAGATGTGCAGATGGAGATCGCGATTATTTCAACATGCCACAGTTTAAATGTGAACCCGAGGAGGAAGTTCATCTCTGATTAATACACATTTAAACCCGATCATCACGTCAATACTACGTCACACCTGTAAAATCTTGTTCCAGGGTAGAAAAATTGACATCTTTTATTTTAAAACAATGGAACTTGAGGATATACCCTTTTCCTCAGAATACACCATAATGACAAAAAATGTTTTAACTGTAGTAAAGCTACATATTACAAATGTGAATTAAACAAAAATGTAATGAACATGCGACCAGGTTTCTAATTACAGCTCTCATATGTTTGGTGCTAAATGGCCAAAGAAGGAATACCGTGAAACATCTTTGGCTTAAAATACCTCAAAGAGTTGAAAACTTTATCACGAGTTATAGCACCATCAAAACAACATAAATATCTGGATTGTGAAATCCATCAGTCTACCCATTTAGTAAAAGACCATGGAATGTTTTTATCATTTCTTCTATTACATCACTGCTGAGGAAAATTAGTTTAGCAGACCTATGTACTGATTCTGAGTATAAACAGTTTCAATTCCAACCATTCATAACCTGAACATCCCACATACATAAATTAATAGAAAACTGTTACAGTCAGAACATTCTCATTTTCATAGAACTCCAAAGGCAGGAAGCAATTAAGGTTAAGCTAACACTATTATGCGCTGCATTTTGGTTTTGTTGTTAAAAAAAAAATTCAAGTTACATCATGGCATAAATTTCTCTTGCTGTGAAAAGTAATACCAAATGATCATCCAATCACTAAGAAAGTAAAAAATAAAAAATTTTAATTATACACAATTTGAAAACTTTTATACCTCATATTTTGGGATAACACATGGTAATTCCAATATATTAAATAGGTGGACCTCAGAAGATATAAAATTCAAATGTCCATACAATTACCTGCTAAAAGAGTGGCAACATCCCAGGAATAACCCAAGGAACAGATGACTCACATGTAACTGTTTGGAAATCAACAGCAATTCTCCTGAAACTGCTAATTGTGTTTTAATAACTAAAAACCATTTGTATTCACTTACTACATAACAAATGAGTTCAGAACCTGAGATAAGATGCATCAATCATAGGACTTCTCACACTATAGTGTAACTACTTCCTCATCATCAAACTGTTAACTGCTTAACAACAGGGACACTGATTTTTCTGTAACTTTGGTGCCTAATCTACTGCCTAACATTGCTGATGCTCAGTAAATGCTGGGTGAATGAGCAAACTACTGACTGGTATAACAAAGGACACAAATATAAGAAAGACGTGTCTCTGCGACTGAGTCACTTATGGCCTACTGATGTTAACTGATCAGGTGCATTCAATGGAATGAGTTTGGAGACAATGCACAAGATACTGTGGGACAAAAGTAGGAACTAAGCTGGTCAACTATTATGGAAAAACTGTCCTAAGATTTAACACTTGTTAAAATCTGAAAATAAAGCACATTTGGCCACACTAAAAAATAAAAAATAAAAAAACTACCCATATGCCACTGTAAAATCAAAGTGCAGAAGTGAAAAGTACTCGGAAAATTATGAGGCACCATAAAGAGCAACATATAATAGTAAATATTTTTCCTTAACGTTCATTCACTGAGCAATTATTTTTTCTTAAAAACTATTAGAACAGGATTAAGTACTTCCTAACCAGTCAGTTTGATTCTAATTAGTACAGATAAGAAGCTACAAATATTCATAAGGAACACTCCATGATCAAAATGACAAGTTATCAACTCTAAGTAGAGAATCGCCGTCTTAATATAATTATCGAAGACTTCATATTCATTAAAAAACTCTCCTCTGTAATATACTATTTCCGGTACATTTTCCCCACCAAACCTGCTTCTCTGTCCAACATCCCAATTCTATAAGAGCAACACTACTCTTCAGTCACATAAGTTCAAATCCTCCAAAGTATTTTTGATTCACCAGCTTCTCTCCTGCCTACCTCCATGCAATCTGGTCCTGGCATATTTTCTCTCAATAAACCAATTATAATTCAATCCCTTCCTTTTCAATCTCACCTTAATAAATACCTTTACTAGAGTATCTTTTAAACCCATCTCCTACCTTTCTAATTAACTCTGCATACCAGCTCCAGAGTACTCCTCCTAAATATTGGTTACTCCTTGGAGCGTCTGGGTGGCTCAGTCAGTTAAGCGTCCAACTCTTGGTTTCAGCTCAAGTCATGATCTCACAGTTTATAGGTTCAAGCCCTGCATTGGGCTCTGCGCTGATAGCACAAAGCCTGCTTGGAATTCTCTATCTCTGACCCTCCTGCTCTCACTCTCTCTCAAAAAACAAACAGAATAAATAAGTATTGGTTCCTGCTCTACTCAAAGCATCCAATAGCACTCCCTCCCCCGGAGGAAGAGCAAACTTGTCTAAAATCAGTCCCACAGGACCTCTGCGGCCTCTTTTCCCTACAGCAGTTAAAGCAAACATCCAGCATCTCCCGAACCATCCCAGGTTCTTCTGAACGTTTAGCCTCCAGTTCGTCCTACTTGCAATAGGTCTCCTCTCCACCTATCCAAATCCCAGCTGCCGAGAGAAGCCCAACAGAAGCCCGGTGTCTCCAAGATGTCCTAGACTCACGATCTTCAGGAATTCTCCTTTCCCTGACATTATTGTTTTCATTTACTAATTCTTTTAACATTAAATACTTCAGTCCATGCACATCATTGTAGTTTATTAATAAACTTCACCAACTATTGGCAGATGGCTGTCCCTCCTCCCTCAGAGAAATGAAAAGCCCTTGTTTACTTTCTCCCTCCTCTCTCCTCTACCAAAGCCCCTGTATCTTCTTCTGATTCCCTCCTCTTACAACATAAGCACTTTCTTCTTTAAAACCGATGTATGACCTGTGCTTTGGCTTATCTATCTATTTACTGGGCACCTACTACTGGCCAAACACTTGTGAAGAGCTAGGAAATATGATAGTGGCTAGGCTAGACAAAAAAAAATACGTAATAGTGTAGGAGACAAGCATATAAATATAAAGTGAGGTAGTGACAAATGCTATGAAAACAAATTCAACAAGCTGTTTTCAACCAGGAGGTGACATTTAATTTAAGATCTGAATGAAGCCAAGAAAGAAGCTCTGGAGAACTTTCAGGCAAAAAGAACAGCAAAGTACCAAGATCTTGAAACCAGTATGGCACAAGGGAAGGGAACAAAGGGGATAAGCAGTAGAAAACAGGTCTGACAGCAAGAGGCCAGCTGATATAAAGCCCTTTAGGCCATGGAGGTTGAATTTCAGTTGAATATAATGTGAAGCTAATACAGAATTGTGAAAAGGGAAGTGACTTGAAATATTTTAGGTTTTAAAAAGATAAATGTCTGGCTGCCAGACATTATACTACGAAGAAGCAAAGGTACAAGCAAGAGACCAGTCAGAAAGTTATTGAACTTGTATAGGCAAAAGAGGATGGTGGCCTCAATTAGTGGTACAAGTGGAGATGGTGAGAAGTGATCAGACTTCCGTAATATATTCTGAAGACAGAGCTGATTGCCAATGGAGTAGACACAGGGTATGAAAGAACAGTCAAGAAGGACTCTGAAGTTCACTCTGAAATTTGGGGACTGAGCAACTGGTTGGATGGTGTGCCATTTGTTGAGATCGGGAAAACTGGACCAGGAATCCAGTTTATGCCACAGTAAGTCTGAGAAAACTATTAGTCATTCGAGGGGAGATGAAATCCTGCAGAAGTTTTGTGACAGATGGTTGTAAGACAGAAAAACAGACATAATTCATGGCCACAGGGTTGTGCTAAGAACCTTAGGGTGTGCTAAGAAGGATAATTAATCAATACATTAGAACCTGATAATAAGGACTAATCATCTCTGAAGTTCAGTTTCTCCATCTGTCAAGAATAATTTCTGCCTGTCTCAGAGGAGGGTTATAAAGAAGACAATGGCTACCACACAACAACCATTCAAAGAATATATCTGAATTGAAATAAATATCAAAACATCTGTGAACTATGAAAATTCCTGATAGGCAGATATAAACTGTGCATTTACTTATCCTAATTGGCCACATGAGCATTTTTTTTTTAACCTACAGACACAGGAGCACAGTCAGACTGCTCAGAGACTTGTGAAGTTATATTATTATGTTTTTCTTCTTTAATCTCATATTCATTTAAGTTTCAATTTCAAGTGCTTTCACATCTAGTACTCACTTAGTTTCAAAACAATCTTTATTCTTTGGAAATACGGTTCTCAAAATGCACTGCCAACACGCAGATCATCCTAAAATACGTAATATTCAACCCCTAACAAAACGGTCAGCTTATTTCTCCCATATTAAATCGCTGTTGTCTTTACATAAAATGTCATATAATTGAGTGACTTAATGGATAACTTTTCAGATAAGGGCAAAATTTTTAGTCAGTTAAACTTTCAATAGTAAGTGTATTTGACAAGGATGTCAAAAAAAAGCCCTCTTAAATATCAAGATTCTTTCCCACTCTAGATTCACACTCTAGAAATATTTAACCTTATGAGGAGTCTATTTTAAATACAAACAAGTCAATAAACTATCTGATGTGGTTAAAAACAGTCCATGTGACTAAAAAGAAAAAGCAATTGGAGATATACTGTATGCATGTAAAATAAAATCGATGAATTTGTATAACCATTTCAGAGTTTATAAAGGGTCTTTTGCCTGTACTACCTCGCATTTTTTCACAATTACCCTCCAAGGCAATTATTATCCCCACTACCAATGAGGAAGCAAAGAGTAAAAATTGGGGAAATGTCACAAATCTAACAAAAATCAGGCTTTGATCCTGGGTAGCTGACAACCTGAAATGTTCCATCCATGCCCATACATTTTTTTAACAAAAATCCACTAACCTCCTCCGATTCTAGTGCCTTGGGTTTTTTTCATTTGTAAACGATGCCCATCTCCTTTAACACACCAAAATAATGTGAAATCACTGAGAGGTTGTACACACAGCAAGTAGTCAGGGGACTTGTCTTTAAGTGTCTGAGAGACTTGCTAACTTTAAAAAGTTCGCAAATTCTTTGCTTAAAAGTAAATCTTAGGCAGACGGATAAACAATTACGATAGACAAAACTACAACTATACCAATTGGCGGGACGGGAACCAAAGACATCGGAGGTTCAGAACTACAGTTTGAAAAAAGCTAATTTCATCCAAATCCCTCATTTTTCAGATGAGGAAACTGAAGTCCAGAGGGGTTTCTTGAACTGTCCAAGGACATATCACTATTTAGTGATACAGCTGGGACTAAAACTGAGGTCCCCTGACTCCCGGTCCAGAGTTCTTTCTACTATCCCACAAGGAACATACAAATAAAAGTTGATCCTAATTAACTCACAAGACCTCCACCATGTGTTCGTCATAGCGAACTTTTTTGTGAATATCTGCCTATGCCAACTCACAGTTTAGCAGTAAACAGCTAAACTCTGTCATTTATATTCGTATAGTATTTTGCATTTATAAAGTACATTCACATAGACGGTTCCAATTTATGTCCTCCAAATTCCACAAACACGCCATTTTTTTTTCAGCAACTACTACATACCATGTGCCAGGGAGCATGCCATCTTCCTATTCATTACCTTATTCAACCTTCAACATCCATTAACTATCAGCCAGATATTATCAGAGGCAGTAGTGTAATGCAAAAAAAAAACCAGACAGATCCATTCCAGAAAGTGAGAGCCGCATTAGTATCACCTATTGAGGGGGAAGAACATGCCTGGAGAAATCAGTGAGCTACAGCATTTAGCACAGGAGATGGAACACATCAAATGCCCGTGAAAATGCTGGACCTCCCTTAGCAGTATGTAGCTGTTTAGTGTAGAAAACTTATTACAACCAGATCAGTAAAGCGCCGTTACCAAGTCTCATAGTAGTGTTAGGGGGAGCAACCTCAAGTAGAGCCTACTACACTCCATGCTGTTTTACAAAGAAAATTTACAACTTTTGAGGATTTAAGATCAGTCTTTACTAGAGGTAGTAGGTGGACAAGTTGAGGCAAAACCAATTAAATAAAATGTCTGTAGAGTAAGACCATTTGGGTAATTCTCTTCTGCAGTATTCAACAAGCCTGTGAGAAGGCTGGAATGAGGTGATATTAATTCCATTTTACAGATAAGGAAATTGAGGCTCAGAGAAGTTAAACACCTTAACTGAAGTCACAAAGAAAGAATATGGTAGAAAAGGGCTAAACCTAGGTTTAGAATTAGTCTCAAGTATTCTCCGCACCTATCACAATGCATCTCAGAACATTAGTACCTCTTCCAGATGATGTTATTCAATAAACTTAAGGCTAAAACAGCTAATGTTTACTGAGCACTGACTTCTGTGTTTTGCTGAACCCAACACTGCACCCAACACATCATGTGGATTAACTCATTTAATCCTCAACAGAGTGAGAACTCAAACCAAATGTGTTTGACTCTCAGTAAAACATTTCACTTACCACAGTAGAAGTTAAATTAATACAATAATGCATTCGGCTGAATTATTTTTATTATAGAACTATAAGCAAAATCCTTCTTGGACATTCTAAACACATAATAAACAGATTTCTGACTTCACTATTCAACTTCACCATAAAATGAAATGGGTATTATTTTCAACAAGATTACTCAATCTCCTGATTTGACTGACATAGCCTAAATCTCTTTGCAGCCTCTTACCCCAAAAGATCACTTATGGAGAGAAAAGCTAAATCAAACTGCCCAAGATTTCCATCCAGTGTAAGGAGAAAAGCAAACATTTTTAACTTCAGTAGTTTAAGTGGACAAGTCACTTGCTGGCCTTACTGCAGATATCTCATCTATTATTTACGCACACAAACAATAATTCTCTCAATACTTTAGTACATTTGTGAGGCTGCAATAAGATTAGTCTCCCTAAAAATTACATATCACAAACTTCAACAAGCAACAAGACTAAAAGCAGGATGGCCATATTAGTATGTGATATAAAAGGGGCTCCATTAGGAGAAAGAGGCTCTAAACAATGACCGTCCCAGAAAAGCTGGCGTTTAGAGTCACGCTTCTAAGAGCAACCCATTTTGATTTGTATGTAACAGGCTATTCTAATGCGTAATTCATGGGCTTTAAGTTTTTGGCCCAGATCTAATGATTATCTTCAGCCTTGAGATCAAGGGCACCAGCCCAGAGTTAAGGGTGCTATCTATAAAGTTTTTTGCTGTTGTTGTTTTTAAGTTTTATGCTCAAGCTTAACTTTACAGACATTTGCTTGAATAAGAAAAATAAGTCTACATAACTCAAAGAAAGAAATCTTACCAACATCACCAAATTTCAGACTTCTCTCTTCACAAGTTTTGAATATTGATAACCACAAAACTATTTCTAAAATGATCCAATGCTCAAAGGTTACTACTATAAATTATCAACTTGCTTTATTATACAAAAAGTTATGAAACAAACAAAAAACACTATCTTTCAAATGGAAAACAACTTTACAAATAAAAAAGTATTAAAGTTTTCACTGAAACTCAACCAAAGTGATAAAAGATAATGAAAGTCCATAGCCACAATACGGTACAATAATGATAAAGGAAATGCCAACTAGTATTGTTATGCCTCTCCACATGAATCTCACATTAGCTGTACAACCCAAGGAGTCAAAAGAATAAATAATTTGCTTTAATTTGTCAAGCTGTGAATAAGTACTAACAGACCCATGCTTTGAACTACAGTATTTGAGCAAAAGGCATTATTTGAGTATAATTATGATTCCCTAAGGCAATAAATGTTCCAAGAATTGGCTTCTTTGACTTAAAATTCAACCAAATGAAGAACTGGAAGGGGTCTCAAAGTCGAGATTCTAGACTTAAGCTGCCCAATAAGGTAGTGGGTATTTATATTTAAGTTAATTAAAATATAATTGAAGTTCCTCACTGCACTAGCCACATTTCAAGTGCTCAAAAGCCACTTGATGCTAGGGGATCCCATATTAGTAGAGCACAGATTACAGCATATTTCCATAATGGCAGAAAGTTCTACAATACTGGGCAGTGCTGCTATAGTCCTAGGCTGCTCTATATCTTTGCTTGAATACTCCCAGAGATTAAGAAACTTGCAATAATGAATTAAGTGCAATGAAGTGCACTCTCTTTTTGCAAAGTACCATAAAAAAAAATTGTTCCTCATATTCCGTCAAATCCAGTCTCTTTGAAACATCCACCAGAAATTCAAGGATTTCCATCCTCAATTTGATCTTGAAGTAAATCTCTGCACAGCTAACTCAATTCCGTGTCCAAAGTTCTTATTCCTAACATATACTACGACCCTATGTCCCTTCCTCCTCTATAGATATATAATTTCTTTCAAACTAAAGTTAAAAATTTGTATTAGCCTCAATGAGTTACGCTAATTGACCCTCGTGTACATTAACAACACATGTAAGCAACACGTTAATATCGCCGGTCAGATGGTACATTCCACTATTTCTATGAATCTACTCTTATCAGACTGTCAAGTGTCTTGATTTTTAATTTGCCAAACAAGGTCACAGTCATTCTGAATTTCTTAGAACACGAAGATTAAAATTAATTACCGTTAACATGTAATTTGATCAGTGTATTTCCTCATATAATCCTGACAATTCTGAGCTAGGCTACTACCACCCCCATTTACAGACCGGAACACCCAGGCAAACGCAGTCTGGATAATTTCCGCAGGGGGTCACAGATGTGGTGGGCTCAGCCCACAGAAAACAGTCGATCTTTTCCTTTTCCTGGATGCAACGCTTCTACTAAGGCTACCTAACTCTTCTTCCGCCCCGCCCATAAAGCACTTTCCTTCTCTAACGATCCTTCCCCGCAAAACACCACCCAGATGAGGCGCGGAAGGTGCTTCTTAACACGCCCCAGCCACGCCAGCTCCAGCTCGCCTGCCCAGCTCCCCTCGCCCCACGCCCACCCGCCGACGGGGAGGAGTCAAGAGCCAGCTCCACGTTCGGCGGGGGAACCGGGTGCCGAGCCCGGCCAGCGCCTCACGCTAGCGTCCTCCCTTCAGCCCTAGGGCGCAAACGCCAATTCCTTCCCCGCGGCCACCCCCGGGCTGGGATCAGGGCGGGGCCGGGGCCCCCGGACGCGGGGCTCGCCGCGCGCGTTCCGTCCCGACTCACAGACCTCTCCCCGCCCGCCCCCCACCGCCCCCAGCACCCCCTACAACCTCTGCTTTAAGAACACTTGTAGGCACGGCTGCGCGTCCCGCGTGGAGAATGTGGGGAGAGATGGTGCGGTTTCTGCGGCGGCGGCCAGGGGCACGCTTGGAAAGGGGCGGGGTGGAGGGCTGAGAGTGTAGAAAGGGAGAAGGTGGCTCGGCGGGGGCTGTGGTGGGGGGGCACAAGATGGCGTGAGCCCGACTCTCCGTGGGGCGGGGGCTGCGGAGACGGAGGAGGGAGTACAGCAGACGCCCCCACCACTAGCTGCGCGGGCTCTGGCGCATGCGCGCTCAACCAGGTGGCCGTGGTCTCCTTTCCCGAGCAAGCAACTTCCGCCACGCTCGCCGGGGGCGGAGCGTAGTGGTGAACACCGCAGCCGCCTCCGGGCCACCCGGGCAGGGCGGCGGGTCTCAAAGCGGTGTTTGCTGGGAGAAGAGTGGAGCAGAGAGGAGAACCGAAGGGTGTTCAAGGGCCAGGACGTTCTTCAAAAGTGGAACTGGGAGGGCTAGGATTTTCGGGGGCTTGGGTGACCGGCACTGGAAGTTTGTTTTCAACTTTAGGGCAGAGATTGGCCGTGTAAGGTTCTGTCCAGGAATTGGGGTGAAGGGGGATCTTACCCGGATTGTGCTTTTAGAATGAGAGGGGAAACGGAGAGCTCAAAAAGGCCTGCTCCTCCATGGGAACCGCAGTGCCGGGGTGTGGACATGGAACCTTTAATGGACAGTGAGACACCAGCTCTTCTTGGAGGCTCACGCACAACAGTCTTCGGAGAGGCGCTGGGAAATGATCCGCAGTGCATACCCCTCACTCCCACCGCCACCCTCATTTAAGCAAGTCAGGCATTTAACCACCACGTTTTTATAATTAAAATCGTTTTCTATTTCAAGGATGGAGGAATGACCCCGTTTTTATTTTTCCTTAGGGTTTTGGCCTGTTCCTCGTTCTTAAATCTTGGACCCCACTATTAAAACTGCACATCCTGTGCTCTCGTTTGAGAGATATACATGTAGTTCTGTAATACAATCATTAGTTACTTCAATTGCTTCCGCTGTATATGAAGTCTTACTTGTTTTTAACATTGTTTTCAGCTGTTCAGGGAAAAAAACAATTACTGATGCTTACGTCCACTCCTATGATGTCAAATATAAAGTATTTCATAGAGATTGAACTACAAACCAATCGGGTCTTTAAAGCATTACTACTTGTTATTTTCCTGCCTAGGAATATTTGTGTTCTGAAATAATCTTTTCTTCCTACTTGCTTACATTGTTTAAAATAGCAACTTCTTTGATATTTCCTCTAAATCATAGTTGTCTTAATTGCGTGTTTAGTTCTCTTTAATCTCCCAAAGACTTCACTATTTGCCAAAACCTTAAAGTTCTAAGATAATATATTTAGGATATAAAGACTCGCCATAATGTGTAAATCAGGGATTAATGCAATGTTGGGCAAAGTATGGAACATAAGGAAGGGAAAGTAACAATTGTTGCAATTTTTTACAAAGGAAAACTGATATACACAGCAGTTGAAAAGCCCTTTCAAGTACATTACCAAGAAAATAATTAGGAGAAAATTAAGAGAAAAATTGATATTACATCTAAGGAAATATAACCCAAAAGCAGATCATTTCAATTAAAATTACATTCAATAAATGTTGCCATACTATTTGCATGGGAGTTTTACCTGTATCACATGGAGGCCAGATTTGACCTAGCTTTTCAAAATAGAACACAAATCTTACTCTCGGGCTACTGGTGCCTAATCTATATATAATCACACACAACAGGAGTTACTGAAAGTAAGCCATGGAGAATGAAACTGAATTAAACCAGGCAGTGGTAGAGGAAATTGTGAATTGTGCTGTTGGCAGAAATCTTAGCTTTGAAGTCACATGAGTTATCCTAGTGTTCCTACCTCCTGGAATCTGTTACAATTCATTTTTAAAATTTGATTTAGCCGTAATTTTGTTTGTCGTTTGAGGGTGCTGCTAAACACAAAGGGTCAAAGTATCTCGCATTAGATTAATGTGGAGTATCCTAAACTATCGACACTACTAAGATATCTTAATTTTAACAAAGCTAAAACAATGAAGCTGTTGCTGACATTAAGACATTCATGACTACCACCTCTCAGAAAAATACATGATTTCCAAAGCATGTGGGGAAAACACCAGGCGACCAAGTGAATGCATCACACCACAAAAATGCCTCTAGCCCTTAAACAGAGCAGTTAAAGGAAAATGAAGCATTGTTACCATAGACATTCACATTCTTCTGGCATAATAACCCTCATATAGAGTCACTGGTGCAAAACGAAAGTGTAGATATCTAAGTAAAAAAGCCTCTTGGCATCCTAAAAATGATTAGGTTAGGTAACAAAAGAAACCCCAATTCTCCAAATAGCAGAAGCTATTTGGAAACATCTCTGTGATGAACTGGTCTCTTCTCATGGGATTGTCGCAAGGACAGTTCACTTCAGGTGACCTGCAAAATTCTTACTCTTTCGTGATCCATGACTTTTATTTATTAGGATGTTTGTAGAAGCTCTTCTTATCTATCAATTATTTTATTCCTTGCTATCTCTGCCTTAGATTTCTAAAACCTATTTTTTATAAGGTTATTTCTTTTTTGGGGGAGATATTTTATTTATTTTAGAGACAGAGAGATTCAGAGCATGAGTGGGGAGGGGCAGAGAGAGGGGGAGACACAGAATCAGAAGCAGGCTTCAGCCTCTGAGCTGTCAGCACAGAGCCCAACGCGGGGCTCAAACCCACAAACGTGAGATCATGACCTGAGCCGAAGTCAGAGGCTTAACCACCTGAGCCACCCAGGTGCCCCTATAAGGTTATTTCTTTATTTTGAGAGAGACAGAGACAGCATAAGTTGGGGAGGGGCAGAGAGAGAAGGAGAGAGAGAGAAACCCAAGCAGGCTCCACGCTGTGAGCTCAGAGTCCAACACGGGGCTTGAACTCACGCAACTGTGAGATCATGACCTGAGCCAAAACCAAGAGTGGGTCACTTAACCAATTGAGCCACCTAGGCACCCCAGATTTCTAATGCTTACTTATATAGTCACAATGGAAATAAACTGGCTAGTTTATTTTGTTTTGCATATTGTTTAGAACTGCATACCACAATTGTATTCAATTCATTTTTTGATATTCAAAACTATTTTTCCAATTGTTGCTAGCTTTACTTTTAGAACAAGCTGTTCCAGCCAGCTCTGTGGTACTTCATAGATTTCAAACTACGAAGAGCAATACAGTGATGAGAGAAGGACTGTCAAAGAATTACATTACTGAGCAGCTTGTAGAACTATAATCATGATCCATCCCCTTAAGAACCTCTCAGTGCAGATTTAACATTCTGGGATCTTTTAAACTTAGTCTTTGGCAAATGATCACGTTTTGAGACTAGAATGGAAAAGGAATCCTATAATATCAGGATTTCAAAGAGCCCCTCAGCTCTCTAGACACATGGAAGCTCAATTGCTTTCATTCCCATTGAATTCAATATGTAATCCTCTTGGCCTAGAAGCAAACAACTTCTACATTTCTCCCCTTGAAGATACGGTCTATTCACTGAGTATAAGTGATGGGTGCTAATTAGTTTGTTCATTCAACAAATAATTATTGTAGGCT
Organism: Suricata suricatta; assembly: GCF_006229205.1. Classification (NCBI taxonomy): domain Eukaryota; kingdom Metazoa; phylum Chordata; class Mammalia; order Carnivora; family Herpestidae; genus Suricata; species Suricata suricatta. The sequence goes on from NC_043706.1 coordinate 41,911,327, forward strand.
TTCCATGTGCCTGACATTATTCTAGGAGCTGTGGATGCAGCAGTGAACAAAACAGACAAAAATTTGTGCCATCATCAAACATACTAGGAGTAACTGGACAATAAATAAACACCTTAGTGATGTAATATGTTAGAAAGCCATGAGTGTAACAGAACAGGGGGGAAATTTTTATACAAGGGGAAGGGATACAGAATGAGACAAAGCACAGGAGGAATGAGGGAATTGTTAATTTTTAAATTGGGCAAGGACAGTAGGCCTCACTGAGAAAGTGCTGTTTGAATAATAACTTGAGGGGCGTCTGGGTGGCTTAGTCGGTTAAGCGACCTGCTTCGGTTAAGCGACCAGCTTTGGCTCAGGTCATGATCTCACGGTTTGTGGGTTCAAGCCCCACATCAAGTTCTGTGCTGACAGCTCAGAGCCTGGAGCCTGCTTCAGATTCTGTGTCTCCCTCTCTCTCTGACCCTCCCCTGCTCATGTTGTCTCTCTCTGTCTCTCAAAACTAAATAAAAAACATTTTAAAAAATTTGAATAATGACTTGAAAGTGAAGGAGATCGCTGCAAACATCTAAAGAAACAGCATTCCAGTGAGAACAAACCATGCGTAGGCCCTGAAGTAGAAACAAGCCTGGTAAGTTGCAGGAGTGGGTAATGACCCATTGTTAGCTGGAAAACAATGACCCATTTAAAAAAAAAAGTGTAATGTGAGGTCTAGCAGTACTAGGGGGCAAGATGGTAGAAGGCCTGAGTGCCTGGGACAGAGAGGCTGTTAGCAGAGGTTTGACATGATGTGGCTTCGGCTTTAAAGTGAGTGGCTCAGTAGGTAAGCGTCTGATGCTTTCTTTCAACTCACGTCATGATCTCATGGTTCCCAAGTTCAAACCACACATAGGACTCTTCACTGGCAGCATGGAGCCTGCTTAGGAGACTGAGACTCTCCTCTCTCCCTCTCTCTCTCTCTCTCTCTCTCTCTCCCTCTCTCTCCCTCTCTCTCTCTTCTCTGCCCCTCCCCATTTCTCTCCCTCTTTTTCTCAAAATAAATAAGCAAATTTCAATAAATAATAATAATTACTCTTGCTGCTGGGTTAAAAATAGTCTGTAGAGGGGCACCTGGGTAGCTCAGTTGGATAAGCGTCTGACTTAGTCTCAGGTCATGATCTCACAGTTCATGGGTTCGAGCCCTGCATCTGGCTCTGTGCTGACAGATCAGAGCATGGATCCTGCCTCCAATTCTAATTCTATGTCTCCTTCCCTTCCCCCTGCCATTCTCTCTCTCTCTCTCTCTCTCTCTCTCTCTCTCTCTCTCGCCCTCTCCCACCTATATTCTGTTCTGTCTATGCCTCTCAAAAATAAATACACATTAAAAAATTTTTAGTCTTTAAAGTACAGGTCTTACTGTAGTAACCCAGGGATGGTAGCTTGCACTAGGGTTATTACAGTAGACTCCATAAGACATGGTTAAATTCTGGGTATTTTCTCAAAATCAATATGATTTACTGACAGATTCAATTTGGGGTTCTAGAGAAAGAGAGAAATAAAGGATGGCTGAGGTGTCCTGGGAAACTGAAAAAATGAATTTGCCAGTAACTGAGACGGGAAAGAGAGGGGATGGATATGTTGGGGAGGTATAAGAGATCAAGAATTCAATATTAGAATAAATAAGTAATTAGGCACAATGTTTGAATTATCTGTTGTTTTGCCTTAACAATTAAATTCTTACAGAAATATAGGAAAGTTTTCATTTGCTGCCTTCTTTAATAATTCTTTTTTTTCACATTTAATTTTTGGGGTTATTTTTATTTATTTTTTTATTTTATTTTTTTTCTTTAAATAGTTTATTGTCAAATTGGTTTCCATACAACAGCCAGTGCTCTTCCCCACAAGTGCCCTCCTCCATCACCACCACCACTTTTTCCCCTTCCCCCTTCCCCTTCAACTCTCAGTTCATTTTCAGCATTCAATAGTCTCTCAAGTTTTGCATCCCTCTCTCTCCCCAACTCTCTTTCCCTCTTCCCCTCCCTCTGGTCCTCCATTAGGTTTCTCCTGTATTCCTGTTAGACCTATGAGTGCAAACATATGGTTTCTGTCCTTCTCTGCCTGACTTATTTCGCTTAGCATGACACCCTCAAGGTCCATTCACTTTCCTACAAATGGCTATATTTCATTCTTTCTCATTGCCATGTAGTACTCCATTGTGTATACATACCACATCTTCT
>NC_043706.1:41913639-41952080 GCF_006229205.1 Suricata suricatta
GAGTCATTGTGTTCTCCCTAGAGTTCATGTTTATAGTGGTGTCTCTGGCACCTTGTATTCTTTGCAACATTTCCCTCATAGAGTCTCTCTTAGGATTTCCTGTAGGGCTGGTTTGGTGGTCATGAATTCTCTCAATTTTTGTTTATTTGGGAACACTTTTATCTCTCCTTTTATTTTGAATGACAGGCTTGCTGGATAAAGGACTCTTGGCTGCATGTTTTTTCTGTTCATCACATTGAAGATTTCCTGCCATTCCTTCCTGGCCTGCCAAGTTTCATTAGATAGGTCTGTAACCACTCTGGTAGGTTTCCCTTTGTATGTGAGGGCCCTTTTCTCCCTAGCTGCTTTCAGAATTCTTTCTTTATCTTTATATTTTGCCAGTTTCACTATGATATGTCATGCCGGAGGCCGATTCAAGTTACATCTTAAGGGGGTTCTTTGTGCCTCTTGAATTTGAATGCCTATTTCTTTTCCCAGATTTGGGAAATTCTCAGTTATAATTTGGTCTAGTATCCCTTCAGGGTATTTCTGTCTTCCTCTTCAGGAATTCCTATGATACGGATGTCATTCCGTTTGATTGTATCACTCAGGTCTCGAATTCTCCTTTCCTGCTCCTGGATTAATTTCTCTCTCTTTTTTTCAAGCTTCCTCTTTTGCTATAACTATCTCTTCTAATTCACCTATTCTTCTCTCTGCCTCATCAATCCTTGAGGTGGCTGCCTCCAGTTTGTTATTCACCTCATCTATAGCCTTTTTTTTAACTCATCACACTTATTTTCAAAGTGCCTAGTCATTGTCTCTGTTGCTTCTTTGTTGCTTTTCTCAACCCCAGCAATTAATTTTATGACAAGTTTTTTATGCTCTTGATCCAGTATGTTGTCTAGATCTGCTTTGAGCAGTTCTGTGGCTGTGACTTCCTCCTGGAGGTTCTTCAGGGGAGAGTTCCTTCATTTTGTCATTTTTGCTAGTTTTCTGTCTCTTTTCACCTTCAGAAAGCTCGTTGTGCACTGTACACCTGTTAATATTTCTCTGTTATAGGAGGCTTATTGACTGTCCAGGGCCTGTCGTTTCAGGAAGTATTCTTTTAATGGTGTCTCCAAGTTTCTCTTGTTGTGCCTTGGAATATTTTATTTCCCTACTCAGCATTATTTGGGACTCGCTGTCATGCACACTTTGGCTTGTTTCTTGGTGTAGCCTTAAGAAGGAAAACAGAGAGACAAACACAGAGGGAACAGTAACACACAAACGCACAGATAAATCAAACAAACAAACACATTAAAAGGGGGAAAGAAAAGAAAGAAAATGGAAAGGAAAGAGATGAAAAGAAGAGAAGAAAAGAAAAAATAAAAATAAATAAGTAAATAAAAATAAAGGGGGTCAGAGACAACAAAGGACAGTGGACAGTCTAAAAGTGTATGACCAGTTGAGGGGAGAGGTAGGGATGAGATATAGGAGAATATATCTGGATTGCAAGAAGGTAAAAAATAAAACAAAGGGAGGAAGGAGAAAGGAAAATAAGGAGTAAAAATTTTTAAAAATTTAAGTTAAAAAAAGTAATAATAGTAAAAAAATGAAGAAAAAAGGAAAAGAAAAAAATTATAAAAACAAACAAACAAAAAACCCCAGCAGCTCCCCCTCATGAATAGGCGTGGTTTGGTGTGGTAGGTTTTGGAGGCTGTTCTCAGAGGCTCCGCCTTGGTGTCTGCAGAGATTAGATAGCGGCATGCCAAGCTCCACTGAACTACGAACTGTAGGACACTCTAATGAGTCCAATCTCCTTGTGCCGCAATTGAGCCTAGTTGTATTTTCCAGGCCCACCTCAGTTCTAAGTTCCAGTCCATGCACATTTATGCTAACACAGATGAGATGTATTTGCTTTGATGGCTGGCTTCTTAGGGGGAGGAATTGGTTTGTCTTGGCTCAGGCAGGGATTTTGGCTGCCCCTGCCTGAGGCAAGATGCGCAGCAGGAGGTGAAGTGCGCACCGTCTCAGACCCAACCCCCAGCCGGGATCGCGTCGTGTTGGGGGAGGAATGAGTGTGCAGCTGTTGCCGGAGGCACTGGGAGCTGCTGGAAATGAGCTGGGAGTTCCTGCAGCCTGAGTGCGGCCCAGGCCTCCACCGCCGCCAGCTCCCTGCCGGGATTGTGCAGAGGTGGGGGCTATTTTTTCCCTGTTGGCACCCGGGATTCAGGATTCGCATGGCCAATGTTGGGGGTGAGATGTGCCATGGAAATGAGGTGTGTGCTCCCCCTCCTAAAACCGAGGTCGATGTGAGCACCCCTGACACTGCCACTCCCTCAGCCGCTGATTCCCCACCAAGATGGCGCAGGGCTGGAAGCTGTTCTTTCCCTTGCGCCACCTGGGTTTGGGATTCGGGCTACCCAGCAGTTATCTATGGAGTGAGCTTCTCTCTCCAAGGGTGGTTAAGCGTTCTTTACCTCTTCCCCAGAGACAGTACTATGAGCGAGTTCGGTCTCTCTGTCTCTTCCCTTTGTCTCTTGGGCTCCGTGTGCTTGCCCTGTGTTGGGCTGGGGCTCCCACCTCCCCTGCCCGTCTTGGGTTGGCCTGTTTTCCAATCTCCCCAGTTCACACTCACTCACTCACTCAGGTATCCTTGAGGTTGTCTTCTTTCTGGATTCCATATTTTCTCCTTCCGCTCTTGCAGATGAGAGTAATGTCCTTCTCAGTTTGATAGATGGGGCAGACGAAGTTTACAGAGCTCCCTTCCTCTCCGCCATGTTGGCTCCTTCCTCTTCAATAATTCTTTAATTTCTAATCTTGCTCACATAATAGGGGACCATCTAGTCCTATATAACACTTGTCAAGGAATATCTTACTTTTGTTTTAAGAAGATGTGAAGAAAGCTCAACATCCTCTTGTTAAAACACAATAACAACAACAAACCTTTCTTTTGTTGTCGTTCTTTCAATGCCTGACACCAAGGTGGAGAATTCTGTTGACACAAATACACAGAACATCCATTTCCTCAAAGCATTTTCACTGAAATATCTAGATATAAAACTGGATAGATTTCAGTGAATTATTTGAACAACTGCCTCCATTTTGTATTACACATATACATGTATTTATCTATCATGTGTGGAAACAGGGCCAAAAGGTAATCAGGGCTATGAGTGAAATATACCACAGTATGGCTAATGCATTTGCTAGTCTTGTTCACACTCTCAAGCTGGATGCAGTAAACCTATTCTGACTAAGGAATGCTCAAATCAATTGTTAGTGATCATGAAACCATACCAGAAGATTTGATTAAGTTACTTTAGTTTTAGTTTCATTTTTTATAGATGCAGCATTAACTGTATTTTCTCTTTCTAGAATATATTTTTTAAGATTTTTAAAAGTTTATTTATTTAATTGATTTATTTATTTAGAGAGAGAGATGAGGGCAAGGGAGGGGCAGAGAGGGAGGGAGAGAGAGAGAATGCCAAGAGGGGCTCAAACTCACTAACTGTGAAATCATGACCTGAGCTGAAATTAAGAGTTGCTTGCTGAACTGACTGAGACACCCAGGTGCTCTCTTTCTAGAATATAAACAACTTCATTTAACTCAGGTATAAGACAAAAAAATATGGGCTTTGTTGCTGATTATTAGCCACAATGCCCTGGCCAAATTATTCAATTACTCAGAAAATAAGCATCTTCCACTGTAAAAATAGGAATAAGGACATCCATGTGGTAGGCTTGTTATCAGGATATAAATAAAAAATTCCTGACATGATGAAAATGCTCAGTAATTTATAGTTATTGTTGTTTTCCAGTTCTTAATGAGCTGTCAAGTAATTTTTATGATGTTTGTACTTTTGATGTACTGGTCATGGGAATAAATTAAACACGAGATGCTATCTCAAGTATTAGTGTTTTAATTTTCATGAATTCAATAAATATATGTCAGTATGACAATCATTCTCTTAATAAACATTTATTAAGGACCTTTAAGTATTCCAGTCATTGTTAGGTTTGAGGGATATAATGATAAATAAGACAGAATTTCTGACCTCAAAATGGCTTCTTACTGATAATCTCAAGAGGGACAAAGTTATGCAAGCAAGAGCAAAGTCATCGTGGTAATATGTAATACCAACACTAGCTGACATCTCCCTCACTTTTAACCTATAGACTAAAACTGGCTTAAGCAACGATTCTACCTCATTTGCAAGCCCAGTAACCAACTCAGAGTCTCTTCGTATTTCTGGGGAGCTAGTGTTCTCATGATCTCATCTGAACCCCCACTTATGCTTATTAGATGAAGTTCGTGGATGAGCTTCCAACTGTCTTTATTCCACAAACATCCACTTAGATGTAGAACTTAGCCCTCTTCCTAGATTTTACCCACAAGCATTTTTTTACTAAAGATTTTATTTTTAAGTAGTCTCTACACCCAAGCTAGGGCTCGAACTCACAACTCCAAGATCAAGACTCACATGTTTCTCCAACTGAGCCAGACAGACGCCCCTCACCCAAAAGCATTTTCATGAAGCTCTATGTGGGGACAGCAGATGGAAGATGACAGGAAGGAGAAATACTTAAGAAATAGAATTTATAGGACTCAATTACTAGTAAGATATGAGGATGGAAGTCAAAGAGAGAATTCTAGGATGACGCTACAGTTTCTCAACTTACTGAGTAGCAGGTTGAACATTTTGAGTTTAAGGTGACCATATAAAATTTCAGATGGCTCCCACCAATAGTCAACTAGACTATGCAGACACAAGGGTAGAGATAGACGCTAGACTAAAGTCTGCATCTCAAGAAAGTAAATGGCCATTTTGATTTGGGAACTAGCAGCAGACAACATCCAGCATTCCATATATGTCAGTTAGATGGTGAGTTTAGCCCTGTCCTTAGATTTGGCCTAGGAACATTCTCAGAAGAATCTGTGTGAACAGAACTGAAGCTGAGGAAGGCAATGAAATTCCCACGGGAGCATGTATAGAACAAAGAGAAGCAAGTCAAAGATTGGATTCTAGACACCCACAGTCAATGGGAAAGGGAGAGTAACAACCTACAAAGAAAAGTGAGAAAGTAATGGTGTCACCGAAACCAGGAGAGCAGAGAGCTTCAAAGAGAGGGATGAATGGCACTAAAATGAGAATTGGTGGGCACCTGCATGGCTCAGTCGATTAAGCCTCTAACCTCAGCTCAGGTCATGATCTTGTGGTTCGTGGCTTCAAGCCCCATGTCAGGCTCTGAGCACTGAGCCTGGAGCCTGTTTCGAATTCTGTGTCCCCCTCTCTCTCTACCTCTCCCCTGCTCGCACCTTGTCTTTCTCTCCCTCTCATGCCCTCTCTCTCTCAAAAAATAAATAAAAACATTTTTTAAATGTTTTTAATGAGAATTGGTGTCAACAATACTTCACCAGCTGAAATGACCTTGGACCCAGCAGCATCAATTCAGTGGTAGAATTAGAAACTTGGTTGCAGTGACTTGAGAGTAAATAAGGAAGTTGAGAAACTGAGTGTGTTATTCTTCCCATGAAGGTGTCCTATGTAGAAGAAAGAGCTTGGCTAGAGAAATATTTAGGGTCATAGAATACATTTTCAAGGTCAAGGACTTGAGCTTGCTTACACGCTTTGGAGAAGAAGCTCATAAAGAGGAAAAGGTTGAACACCTGGATAGAAGAGGGCCGATTACAAAATTTCTAGGAAGCAAAGATGGAATTAGATAGATCCTAGAAGAGACTAGACACTTTCTGATCAAGAAACCAGGAAATGGACCTTAAAATGGAAGAGGGATAGACTGGAAGAAAGGAATAAGAACTTGAGGCAGTTCCTACCCAATGACCCGTATTTTCCCCATAATGTAGGAAAGTGGGGATGCTGAAGACATCGGGATCGTACTGAAAAATAGGTATGAGGTGATAAAGTTTTATTGAATCACTGTGAGGAATAGGAGAGAAATAACCAAGGGCTTGTTAAGTTGAAGGCAGCCCCAGGTATAGAGCAGTGGTTCTCAAAGCATGGCTGCAGCATTTACATCTTGTTAGAAATGCAAATTTGGACCCACAGAATCAGACACTGGAGGTGGAGCTCCACATTAATCTTCTTTAACAAGCCCTCCAGGTAATCCCTTCAGGCAGTTTTGACATTCCCTTTAAACAACTTAAAAAATTTTTTTTAACGTTTATTCATATTTGAGAGAAAGAATCAGAGTGCCAGGGGGGGAGCAGCAGAGAGAGAGGGAGACACAAAATATGAAGCAGGCTCCAGGCTCTGAGATGTCAACACAGAGACTGATGCGGGGCTCAAACTCAAAAACTGTGAGATCATGACCTGAGTGGAAGTCAGATGCTTAACCGACTGAGCCACCCAGGCGCCCCTAAACAACTTCTATAGACAAGCAAATAGGCCAGCAATTCCCTAATAGGCAAACAAATGATACATTTGAGACACTCCCCAATTACTTTTGCCTCTCTACCTAATTTCCACATGTATAGTAGAGAAATAATAAAATTATAGTTCACTGCATCAAAAGTACTCAGTAATTCACTGTATAGTAGCAGTTCTCAAATTATGCTCCTGCACTAATATCCCATTTTTTTAAGTTTATTTATTTTGAGAGAGAGAGTGCGCAGGAGAGGCAGAGAGAGAAAATGCCAAGTAGGCTTTACACTATCAACACAGAGCCTGAGGGTGGGCTTGAACACAGGAACGTTGAGATCATGACCTGAGCCGAAATCAGGAGTCAGAAGCTTAACTGACCGAGCCACCCAGGCACCCTTAATTTCTCAGTTCACGTGGAGAAAGTTTATGACTTGAATTTTCTTAATTTTAAGTTAATCTTCCATAAATTTTTCTTAAACCTTTGGCCCTTGCAACTGCTTGTTTTGCAACAAATGCTAATAGATTACAAAATAATTTAACAAATAGTAAATCAATATTAGTGAAACTTGAAGTTAGCCAGTCATGGTTAGTTCAACAGTTTCTCTACAATTAGGCAGATGTTCATGCCTGTGATTTATTTTTATTTTCATTTTTGTGTTTATCTATTTTTGAGAGACAGGGAGACAGAGCACAAGCAGGGGAGGGGCAGAGAGAGAAGGAGACACAGAATCTGAAGCAGGCTGCAGGCTGAGCTGTCAGCACAGAGCCTGATTCAGGGCTCAAACCCAAGAACTGTGAGATCATGACCTGAGTGGAAGTCAGATGCTTAACCGACTGAGCCACCCGGGCACCCCACTGACTGTGATTTTTATATTACACACCAAGAATACAAATATTCTCTATGACCATTGTTCTTACAATGTTGCCTTTGCTCAAATAATTTGGACTACTTTCAAGATCTCATGGATATTCCTTAGAAAGCCCTAAAGAATGGAAAAGCTGACAATCATGGTCTAGAAGTATCTTGAAGACTTATTTTACAGCCAAATATGTGAGTGGGTGATCGGGCTGATTTATCCAGGTGTGTCTTGCTTTAAGAAATATGACATAATATGTGGAAATCCATATTTACCATTCACAAGTACACATTTGAGACACTCCCCAATTACTTGCAGATAAGACTAACCTCTGAAAGTTAATCATGCAATAAGCAAATGATGGGTCACAGAAGGGAAATAGATCCATGCCAATAAACTTTAATTATAACCTGATTAAAATACTATGTAAATAGAAAGAGAGGTGAGTAAATCACAAAGCATAGAAACAACAAAATTAGAACAAACTGACAGAGCCCACGGGCTTATATGTGGAGATAGGCAAGGACAAGATAAATGGGTCAGAGTCCTAATATTATTCAAGAATTCAAATTCAGTTGCTAACTCCCCTTCTCCTGATTCTGTTGCGACCAGCAATCTTGACATATTTTAGCTTCAATGAAACTTCCCAAATACTATGATGATTAAGCTGATAAGAAGGGTCATTCTGTCCAACAGTTAAATTTCCGCACTGCCATTCAATAACTCAGCATTTGGGGTTTTATGCTGGGTCTTTTATGAGTTAGAGTGAGTAAGCTCTGGAATAGTGATAATGTTTCCAGGAAGCCAAACCCTAAATTTCAACTCCAGTTCTGAGGAGGCTCCGAGGGCTCTCCTTGGCAGGCCCCCAATCTGGAAACCTGCCTTTCTTCTGAACAACTACAGGAAACAGGTCAATTAGCATGTGCTTGTTCACTTCATAAAAAAATTATTTGCTTTATGAAAAGATTTTAAAGCACAGGGAACTTAAAGTGAATGAAATACTGAGAAATGACTTCTGCATTCAGTCAGAAGTTCGTCAATGTTCGCATAACTCATCTTGATGGTGTGGCAGGGGTGTGAGTGTGAATGTCTTGAATAATCGTGCATTTGAGAAGCTTAGCAGTTAAAGGAAGGAAGGAAAGAGGGGGAAAGGGGAAGGGGTAGTTGGGTAAATGGAAAGAGGTCTGGTTGTTTTGTCATTGAGTACCCCCCACCCCATGCCCACACACACACCAGAAGAGGACACCAGATTAGGGGGAAAGGGAAAGAACCAGTGGAAACAGATATGAAAGTCCTTGGGTAGAAGGGGATTGAAGGGGTAAGAAGACTGGGTTTGTGGGGCAAGGAGTGTGTTTCTTCTTCTGGGGAAAACCTCCTTCAAAAACTACTCCAAAATACAACATTTACCCACTTCTTTCAAATTCATAGCTTTATCCCTACAGAAGGTCTGCAGACTTCCTTCCCTCTGATCAGATCTTTCAACTTTTTATTTACCAAATATGAATTAAGCGCCTCTCACAATGAAAAGAGGAAGAAAGATGTGCTCCCATCCTAGAGGACCTTACAGTCTGACAGGAGAAACGGACCTGTAAACAAATTGTTGTGGGTCTTACATATGCACCACGTACTATGGGATTATAAAAAGGACGGGTTTTCCTTTTTTAGTATTTAAGTGATACTTCAATATGGCTTAATCCATTTGATTGGTGGTTTATCTCTTCACCAGGTCTGAGTTCTTGTCTGCAAATTCTGGTGTAGCTAGGCTCTTAAACTTGCTTCCAATCAGTTAAAAGGACATGCATTTCATTTGGTTCCACAGGATAAACAGTACTAGACATTCTGGGGAATTTTGAATTCAGAATTATATAATACATAATCTCTGTCTTCAAGAAATTTGCAGTCCATTGGGGACAAGAAGCTGATAGAAAGTTTATTTTTGCTATTTATATGTTAAAATACAATATAATAATAAATATAATCTTTTCCTTGTTAAAGGGGAAAATAATTATGTGTACAACCCCCCTGTTACAATTCTGCCATAAGTCCTGGACAGGAGAGACTTTAGGTTGGGGAGTCAGAAGAGACAGAAGACCAAGAAGTTGTAACATTAATTTGGAAAAAAATCAAAACACAAAATCTCCTTTACACTTTGGATACACGGCTCTAATATCTCTTTGATTTTCTGATTTTGGAGTACGAGATGCCTACGTGTTGATTTTGTATTCTGCTGTAGTTTAGGGTCTGTCATTAATTTTGGACAAGTCTCTGCCATCATTACTCCAAATATTTCTTTTCTCTCTCTCAGACTCTCCCTCTCTCTTCTCCTTCCAGTATTCTGATTACACTTATGTGACATCTTTTCTAATTGTCCCACCATTCTTGGATGGTCTGTCCTCATTTTTTCATTCTCCTTTTCTCCATGTTTTTCAGCTTTGGAAGTTTCTGTTGACACATTTTCAAGCTCACTAATTCTTTGTCCCTGTCATTTCTACTGACGAGCCTGGTAAAGGCATTTTTCACTTTTGGTACAGTGTTTTTTATTTCTAGCATTTCTTCTTGATTCTCTCTTGGCATTCTCATCCCTCTGCTTACATCATCCGTCTGCTCTTGCATTATAGTCCACTTTTCCCATGAGAGCCCTTCACATGCATTTTTTAATGTTTGTTTGTTGAGAGAGTATAGTGGGAAGAGGCAGAGCGAAAGGGAGAGAGAGAATCCCAAGCAGGCTCCATCCATGCTGTGAGTGCAGAGTCTGACGCAGGGCTCCATCTCACAAACCATGAGATCTTCACCTGAGCTGAAATCAAGAGTTGGACGCTTAACCGACCATACCACCGAGGCGCCTCAGGGCCCTTAACATATTTTAATTCCCAGTCTGATCATTCTCTAAATTCTGCCATTTATTAGTCTGGTTCTGATACTTGCTTTGCCTCTTCAGATTATGTTTTTTGCCTTTTAATCTTTTGTAATTTTTGATGAAAGTGGACATGATGTATTGGGTAAGAGTAACTGAGGAAGAGAGACCTTAAATGTGGAATTTTATGCTTATCAGGTTAGGAATTTAGGTTGCGTACTGTTGTTTTAGCCATAGTGTCAGAGGTGAAAATTTCCGCTTGTGTCCTTATTTTTTTCTCCCCTTGAAGTTCTTAAGTGGGGTCTGAGGCTTGCAGGTCTTTTCGCTATAATCCTTTGTTATTAGGTGCACGACTGATGTGGTAGTAAACTACAGGCCACGGGAAACATTCCATAATCCTATGATTAAGTTTCAATTTTTTAGTGAGACTGTGTCTCTGGCCTGTGACCTTCACAAATGCTTCCCACCTTTCCTCCCTCCTCCCCTCTACCCTCTATTAGGTTGGATAGGAAGGCTAGAGGAAGTTGAAGTTGGGTATTTCTCTCCGCGCCCCGCCCCCTCCATGTCAAAGGCTAGAGTGGGTTGGAATTGAATATGTACCTTCCCCCAGTTCAGTCAGTCTCTGGTAAAATAGTTTCTTGAGAACAGGCAAAGGCAGAACAGAGTACTCTGGGCATATTCAAAATAACTATTTTTCCCATCCTCCTGAGATGGGAATCTAAGTGGAGCTCCTGGAGGTAAAACTCAGGGATACAGGGGGTCCTTTTAAGGCTGGGACCCCGGGAATTTTTTCCTCTCAAGCTAATCCACACGCTTAGTCTCTGCAGTTAGTCAATTACCCTTGAAGTGCTCCTACCACGTTCTGCCAGTGACTTCTGCTCCTACAAAGTTGTGGTTGTCTCTTGTTCCTTTGTCTCTCCAGTGTTGGGACAGTAGTTTGCCCTGTTACCCCAGTTCTCTGTTGGATCTTAAGAATGGCTGATTTTCAATTTGTTCAACTTTTTTTTTGTTGTGAGGATGGAAGTGATGACTTCTAAGCTCTTTACATGGCCTCCTGAAAACTGGAAGTCCATTCCAATTCTGTATTACAGATATAATCTATATATTTTAGAATCCTAATATCTATCAATTGAGGCTACTCTAGTATTCAGAATAACACACCATTTTTATGCTCAGATCTAGTTGTTAAAACCCCTGGGTGCTCAATCAGCCAACCCATCTGAACTTACCTTTACTTATCTGTAAAAGGAGGGTAATATTCATTCTTTCTGAGTCATAGGCTTACTGAGAGAGTAAATTAAAAAGATATAAGAAAACATTTGGACAAGAAGTTCCACAAAAATTCCGTGAGAAAAGAGGCTGTTTCTTTGGTTCTTTACCTTCCACTATGGCTCATAAATGAGTTATGCATTATTTAACCTAAAACATTTTTTAAAAAATTTTTAGTGTTTATTTATTTTTGGAAGGGGAAGGGGAGGCACACAGAGAGAGGGAGACATAGAATCCAAAGCAGGCTCTAGGCTCCAAGCACAGAACCTGACATGGGGCTCAAACTCACAAACGGTGAGATCATGACCTGAGCTAAAATCAGGTGCTTAACAGACTGAGCCACCCAGGTACCCCTAACCTAAAACATTTTAAAATCACCATATTGATTAAAAAAGGATTCTATGGGGCGCCTGGGTGGCTTAGTCTGTTAAGCGTCCAGCTTTGGCTCAGGTCATGATCTCACCATTTGTGGGTTCGAGCCCTGTGTCAGGCTCTGTGCTGACAGCTAGCTCAGAGCCTGGAGCCTGCTTCAGATTCTGTGTCTCCTTCTCTCTCTGACCCTCCCCTGCTCATTCTGTCTCTCCCTGTCTCTCAAAAAAAATAAATTGAAGACATAAAAAAAATTTTTTTTAAAGATTCTTTGCTTTAGGAAAATGAAAATATTTCTTAATTGAGTAATTTCTTTAACAATAAGTCAATTTAAATCTGATTAGGTATGATCTAGTGTTAGGCAATTATAGAGCTTTATTACAGAAAACTCCTCTATTAGATATTATTGAATACATTTGTTAAAATAAATATTACATAAAGCAAAAATAGATTCCATGTTAGTACTAATAACTAGTAGTAATAACTAGGATAGCTGAGATTTTTGGTCACATAATTGTCTGAGATTTCTTAAAGCTTTATTGAGGTATAATTTCCATATCAAAAAATTTGCTTATTTTTGTTGTATAATTCAATGATTTTAGTAAATTTACTGAGTTGTACAACTATCACCATAATCCACATTTAGAATATTTTTATCACCCCAGTAAAAACCCTTTAGGCCCATTTACTGTTGTTAATTCCTGCTCCCATTCCCAGCACTAAATGACTACTAATTTATTTACTGTCTCTGTGTATTTGCTTATTCTGGACATTTATATCCGGCTTTTTTCACTTAGCATAATGTTTTTAAAGTTCATTTATCCTGTAGCATGTTGCAGTATTTCATTACCTTTTATTGTTGAATAGCAATATCCACGGAATGAATAGATCACATTTCGTTTATCCGTCTTCCAGTTGATGGTCACTTGGGTCATCTCCATCTTTTGGCTGTTATGAATAATGGCGCTATGAGTAAAACTTATAGATACTTGTGTAGATGTATGTTTTCCTTTCTCCTGGGATAAACCTAGGGGTAGAGTCTCTGGGTCATACAGTAAATTTGTATTTAGCTTTTTAAGAAATGATCCAACTCTTTTCCTAAGTGGCTTCACCATTTAACATTCCTACCAGCAGGGTTTAAGGATTTTGCTTTGTCCATATCTTTGCCTACATTTGTTATCATCTGTCTGATTACAGCCATTCTAGTAGGTGTGAAATGGTATCAAAGTGGATTTCATTTGTATTTCCCCCCTGACTAATGATGCCAGACTTTTGATACTGGTTAACATTTTAAGAATGGCATTTGTATACCCTTTTTTTTTTTTTTTGGTAAAATGTGTATCTAATTATTTTGCTAGTCATATAATATTCTAAGAAACCAAAATTAAAGAGTCATGGATACAACTAGGTTTAATTTGATTTTTTATTCATGAATTGCACATATACATTAAATACAGGCATCGTGCAATTCGTTATCTTTACACTTACAACATTAAATAAGAAGAAAGCAAAAGAATATCAACATTGACCTGCTGAAGTTTTGAAAGACAGGGACCCTATATTACCTGAGTATTTCCTGAATCTAGCAGTGAAGCTAGCATTGTGCTTAAAACATTTTGAGGGTTCAAAATGATTGTAATTAAATGGTCTCAGGTTTGGAAATCCAGACCACATGAAGTTGTTTTTCTCCTTAGAACTCTGTCAGGAGTTCCACTGAGCTGCCTCCTTGGCTATAGGATACATAGAAATATAAGGTATAGGTCTTCCTCCGTTTAGGATGGAGCTACATCCCAATAAATCTACTGGAAGTTGAAAATATGGTGAGTCGAAAAATGCATTTAATATACCTAAACTAAAGAACATCCGGCTTAGCCTAGTCTCCCTTGATCAGTCCCAGAACCCTTACGTTAGCCTACACCTGGGCAAAACCATAACATGAATCTTATTGTATAATGAAGTGTTGAATATCTCATGTAATTTATGGAACACATCCCTTACTGAAAGTGGAAAACAGAGTGGTTGTACAGAAATAGAATGGCTGTAAGTGTGCCTGTTGTCTCCCTTTGTGACTGCACGGCTGACTGGGACCTGTGGCTTGCTGCCACTGCCCAGCATCACAGAAGGGTATCATCCAGCATATTGCCAGCCAGGGAAAAGATCCAAAGTCAAAATTTGACATGTGGTTTCTACTGAGTGCATATCACTCTTGCACCATGCTGATGTCAAAAATCTCCTGTCAGGGGCTGTCTGTAGCAGTCAAGGGTGCAAACCAAAGAGTCAGATTGCCTAGCTTCACTGCTCTCTCACTGGGTGTCCTTGAGAAAGTCACTCACAAGGCCCCGAGTTCCTCATCTATCAGCCAAACTTGTTGCAGGTAATTGTAGTAAAGGGTGGGTGAGGCTATCCGTGCAAAGCCCTCAGCACAGGACTTGGTCACAGTAAGTGCTGTGACCACATTAGCCATGATCACTGCAGTTGTTGGAGTCTGAACAGCCAGATCTCAGCTATAGGATCGATTAACAAAGAAGTAGATTCATTTATCCTCAACTTATCTCCAAATAAAAGCAATATACATAACACCATTATAAATATTCAAAAGATGATATGTGGAAAGCAAGGTTTTAAAGAGATTGGCAACTAGATATAATGTGGTATCTTTATTACTAATCCTTAAATAGGAATGAGAATTACTTTACCACATTCTAGCATCATCCCTAGGCTTGAATAAAACATTTTTGTCTAACTCACCTTAAATCTTTATCCCATTTTCTACTGACCCTCCCCCCTCCCAATTATTTCCTTCTCTCTCTCTTTTTTTAATCTGAGTTTAGCAAGATCATCCTTGAAGGCAGAGAGAAGTGCCCAGATTCCAAAATGACTTCCTTTTCTCCTTTTCCCTTTGTCTTCTTTCTAGCTCTCCTTTTTGCCTCCTATCTCCTTCTGTTTCTCTCTTTTGCCCTCCAAAGAAAGAAGGGAGAGAAAGTAAGGCAGGAAGCCAGGAAGGAAGGAAAGAAAGGAGGGAAGGAGAGACGGACAGAGAAGGGAGGGAGGGAAAAGCGGAGGGATGGAAGATGGAAGGAAGAAGAATCACGGAGGCATGGGGGGAATGGAGAAAAGAGGGGAGAACCATTGGCAGTGGCTGGCTTATGATTTTCTTTCCTCTCTTGCTTGCCCCTCCTTCCCATCACTGGTGTTGCCTCCAGGGGTAAAACAACTTCAGCTCCCATAAATGGAAACAGAGAAAGAGGTGGTAATCTACTTGTCAACTGCTGTTTGCCCGGCCCTTAGATGATCTAAATAAGATGGGCTCAAATTCCTCCTCTCACCTTGTGTAAAATGTGATACTCTTCCCAAGACTGCTCCAAATTCCAGGGAGTTTATACATTTTTGGTCACGTCTAGTTCTGACTTCCTGATTCCACTAAGTTTGGATTCTTCACCTGGTCTTGCATATTCCTTTATCTCAGCTTCTGCATCTAGTTATCCTCAGCCATTTTGCTTGATTTCTATTTTTTAATAACACCATTCTGACAAAGCTTCGCTAGGCATAGTGAGCTTTATTGAAGGTAAGGAGAAGTGAAAATTTACAGTGCAAGCAGAAAGAACTTGAGATTGGATGCAACATATCCTTGTTTTAAAACTTCCCGCAGTTGGGGCTCCTGGGTGGCTCAGTCAGTCTCATGGTTTTTGAGCTTGAGTCCCGTCAGGCTCTGTGCTGACAACTTGGAGCCTGGAGTCTGTTTTGGATTCTGTGTCTCCCTCTTTCTCTCCGCCCCTTCCCTGCTCACACTCTGTCTCTCTCTCTCTCTCAAATATAAGCATTAAAAAAATTAAAAGTAAATAAATAAAAATTCCTGCAGTTGTACCAACGCCTGCAATTTACTTTGAAATTCATGTCTTAGAAAGATGAAGAATGTGTAATAAAGCAAGTGTAATAAAAGATTAGTGTAGAATCTAGGTGGGAATGTGTATTCAAAAAACAAAAACAAAAAAGTCCCTCTGCTAAGTCATTCAGGCAGCCATCCTACTTTCCCTTAGATTCTGGATCATCTGTACTGTGCGGAAACCCTGGCAAAACTTCTGGTCATTTTTTTTTTTTTTTTGAGAGACAGAGAGAGACAGTGTGAGCAGGGGAGGGTCAGAGAGAGAGAGAGAGAGAGAGAGAGAGAGAGAGGGAGACACAGAATCTGAAGCAGGCTCCAGGCTCTGAGCTAGCTGTCAGCACAGAGCCCGACGCGGGGCTCGAACCCACGAGTTATGAGATCATGACCTGAGCCAAAGCCAGCCGCTTAACCAACTGACTGAGCCACCAGGCGCCCTGTTCATTTCTAGTGAACACAGTTTAGCTTTCTTTGTTGCATTATCTTCTATTAATCACCCCTTTGTTGTCTTCACACCCAAACTGCTTAAGATCTTCTTCCAATGACCTCCTTAAGAATTATTAAAGAGCAAGAACCACTTGTACATATTTATAAGTTCCTTAATGCATTTAACAATGTCTTGTCTATAAGAGATACTGAATAATATATATAAGGGCATATCGAACTGAAAAAAATGTCCTAGCTCTTAGCAATGGTGTGACCTTGGACTTGCTGAACGACTTCTCAGAATCCATTTCCAAGTTTCCTAATCTGAAAAAAAAAAGGTATGATTTTTAAAAATGCCTACCTCACTGGATTGTCATGAGTTTTAAATTGGATAATGTGGGCTTTAAAAAACTCTAACCTGTAATTGAACAATTGGATAATGGAAAGAGGGCAAAACCTGTTTATGTGATTGACTGTTGGGGGTCGCTGCCTTTCTGGTTAATGAGCAACAGGCACTCAAAAGCCAGTACTTTTTCCTAACGCTCAATCTCTTCCAGTGGTCTCTCTTCCACTCCCAGGTTCAGTCCTAGGGGTAGCCCTCTTAAATGAGCTACTGTCCAGATGGTTTGACAACTGCTACTTTCCACAGTACCCTTTTGTTACCAACAAACATATACATCCTTGTCCATCCAAACAATGGTAGTGTGGGTACTCAACTTCTCTGTCTTTAGCTTTGGGTCCCAGTGCCTTGGGTTCAATAGTTACTTCTGGAGCATCAAGAAACATCCCATTCAGGAGCACTTGGGTGGCTCAGTCGGTTAGGCGTCTGGCTTCGGCTCAGGGTATGATCTCATGGTTCGTGAGTTCAAGCCCCACATCAGGCTCTGTGCTGACAGCTAGCTCAGAGCCTGGAACCTGCTTCAGATTCTGTGTCTCCCTCTCTGTCTCTGACACTTCCCTGCTCTCTCTGTCTCTCAAAAATTAAAAAAAAAAAACAAAACATATTTGTTTTGTCCCATTCAGCATTCTGTTAACTATGAAAAAGCATAAATTAGATAATGCAAGGGGAAGAGTGTCGGTTAATTATGCTCATAGAGTATATACTAATATTTCATTGTGAATATTCATCTTCACACATTTTCTCTAACCACTTAAAGGTTTCTTTCCACGTTCCCGACAACAACTTAGGCATTCTTTATCCTTGTTTAACTTGTCTACTTCCTTAGCTGCGGCTAGTATAAATGAGAATTTAACAGTAATTGTTTCCTTAACAACGGGCAAATTTTGTAGATGGGCTCATCCTGAGCCTGGAGTTGCAAAAACCCTATATCATGAGCTGAATTAAGAAAGATGAGTCAAAATCATGATGTCTTCCTCATACTTTGAAACCGCCATTTAGACAGAAGAATACGAAAGAGTTTCAAGAGCCCTGAAATGGTTTCGCCCAAGTTTGTTAAGTACGTATTAATATTTTACGCATTTCCAAGTGAATATTTTGGGAATGTTTATAGACCTTCTTACAAAATGCCAAAAGATAATTATCAGTGATTTAAAGCAAGTGTTAAAAATCTTGGGTGTAACAATCAATACTTAAATATCTGTTTAATAGTCCTTTTTGGGAAAGGCATGAAGGTAGATTATTTTTTAAAAATACCTTTACCACAATGTCTGAAAAACATTTTGGCAGACCCATACGTTTTTGAAAAGTAACCCACACTCACTGGGACATTTTTCTTAGGACTGTAAAACACTTACAAGAATATAATTACAAGAACCTCACAGCAAGGATCCAAGTTCATTATATTAACTGTGTCATTAACCAAAAATAGGATTTAAGGATTTCTTTTGTTTTTATTCAGCTGCTGGCAGTGGCTTGAGTTACATTCTTCCTACTTAATCATTTTGATATTTCCTGTAATCAATAGAGGTGTATTTAGTTTAGCTGGTTGCTGTCGCAGACATAGTCTATTCAAGGTACTAGAACACCTCTGCTATGTTTGATCACTTCTTCTGCATTATTTGTATCAACTATTATTTATTGAGTTCCTATTGTGTATATAAGGCAGTATTCTAGGTGCTAGGGAGTTAGCCATAAACAAAACAAACTCTCGGGGAGTTGAAATTTTACATACTGTGAGTTGGGGGAAGAAGGAGAACAGATTAAAGCAAATAAACAGGTAAATATACACCAAATGAAGAATTGTTAGAAAAACAGAGAAAAACAAAGCAGGGAAGGGGCATAAGGGAGCCAACTGGGGCAGCTGGAGGCAAGATTGCGATTTCACATACACAGTCTGGGAAGGTGACACTTGAAAGGATGAGAGTAGATATGCTAGAGGAAATGTTCCAGGCACAAGAAGCTGCAAGTGCAAAGGACTCACCTTCTTAAAAGTCTCTCCCATCCTCAGACGTCTCCGTCCTCAGCCCCTGCCTCTCCACTCCTCCCTCCTTTGTGTCCTTCAGCAGTTTTCTCCTCCTTCTCCCTAGAGAAAAATCTGAATGGAAACTCTTCCTGCCCCTCTGCCTCTAATTGCTCATTGATTCTCTTTGATGGTGTTGCTGTCAATTGACATTTTATTCATTGGTTCTTCAAAGTATCCATGCAATTGAACTGAATTTACAATTCTCAGGATGTCTGCCAACAACACATTAGACTTCAGTGTAACAGACCAAACTGATTGATTACTCGCAGTTTAACAAAAAAGGATATGAAATTCATATTTTAGCCAGAAGAAGATTCTCAGCATTCCATAACATCACATTTTGAAAGCTTAGACCTCAAATGCTCTCTTCAATTAATGCCTTTTTAGAAAAGCAGTGATAGAGATATAGGATCAGGAAAGCTAATGAGTTATAACTGTAAGAACTGGCGAAGTCGGACAAGATTTTAAAAGGTCATCTGGTTTGTCCTCCTGCCTCCTGGCAGATCAGTGTTGAAAGTGATCCAGATAACTGAAAAAATTTCCATTGAGAGAGGTTCTATAATTTCTCTTTGTAGTCTGATTTTAGGGATCTGAGCTGATTTCAAAGAACATTAACTCACCTAAATAGCACTTTTTGTTCATGTTCTTGCCTCTTTTTAGAACAGTTTCCTCTCAGGGCGCCTGGGTGGCTCAGTCAGTTGAGCATCTGACTTCAGCTCAGGTCATGATCTTGAGGTTCAAGGGTTCTAGCTGGGCATCCGGCTCTGTGCTGACAGATCAGAGCCTGGAGCCTGCTGCTGATTCTGTCTCCCTCTCTCTCTGCCCCTCCCCTCCTTGCATTTTCTGTCTCTCTGTCTCAAAAATAAATAATCATTAAAAAAAATCTAAGGATGGTTTCCTCTCCACCCATGCAAATTCTGCAATGATTTAATAACTTATTACTTCTCATAAAATCTTACTTGTCCGTAGAGACCACTGCTATTTTTTTCCACCTCTAACCAAATATCTATAACATCTAGTTGGCATTTAAATGTGAGTTATTTCTTTTTAGAGTTACATACATGGACTATTCAATATTTCATGACTGTAAGTATTGTCTCTATTCATACTATCACTATTTTAAAAGCAAGAACTGGAGCTTGAGTACTTTTTTGCTTTAGCATAGTACTTCATAACATAATACAATAAGCACTAAATAAATCTTTGTTCGATTTTCCACTAGAGCTGACTCCTATCAGCTTGCTAGAGCAACTGTGCTTATCTCCTTCCAACCCAATGTTTGGTGACATCGTGTAGGTAGCTTAGCGTCAACTGTGATGGGAATGTCTACACCATAGAAACTGGCAGATTCCGTAAAGCATGAGGGTTCACATCTGGCTTAATCATTTACTCGTTGTGTGACATTTGGTGAGATACTATGTCTCTCAGTGTCTTCAGCTGAAAATGTGGATTTTAAATGATCTACTTCATAAAGGTGTTGCAAGGAGATGTGTTTCTGCAAGTCAACTCCTTAGAAAAATCCCTGGGGAGGCACCTGGGTGACCCGGTTAGTTAAGGGTGTGACTTCAGTATAGGCCATGATCTTGCTGCTCCTGAGTGCAGGCTCCCTGTCCAGCTCTGCGCTGACAACTCAGAGCCTGGAGCCTGTTTCGGATTCTGTATCTCCCTCTCTCTCTGCCCCTCTCCCACTCACACTCTGTCTGTCTCTCTCTCTCAAAATAAAGAAACATTAAAAAAAAATCCTTGTTATGTAGTAAATATTCAATAGCACCCTAATTTTTATTAATTTCTCCCTCTACCTATTTCATAAATTCTCAACTTCCCTGTGACCCTTTCATGGAAGTCTACAATATGACCATGCTTGATTTATACATTATTTCCCATAATTCCTCTGCTAGATCAAGGAGTATGCATCCTTTGTAGCTTCAGTAAATTCCTCTTCACTTACCTCTATAATAAGGGAATGGACTATGGGAGGAAATCTCTCTAGATGCTACAACAAAATTACTGACTGAGAGGCTGGATGGAGCTAAAGTAATAGCTGGTATGCATTGGCAACCTGACTTCTCATGTAGAAGTTGGGCCTCATTTTCCACGGATTTGTTGTAGGAATATAAGACTCTGTACTACATTCAGTTATATTACAGTTTAATATGCTTTCCTGAGCCAGATGGGATTTCGACCAATATTTATAGTATTGCTTTGTGGGAAAAAGTATTTCCAAACCCCAAAAATCCTTTTGCAAGCAAAACTTAGGAATATGGTTCTTCTGAATTTGGTAATTGTTTATACTCTGAAATTAACAGATTGGTAGATATTTCTTTGTTAACTGGTTCACACAGGATTTAACTAGAAACATTTATTTCTCCACCAATAAAATTTTTTAGCTAAACCAACAGAATAATTAGCAGCATTTAAAGACATTAAAAATAATGATGTTGATTTTCTAAACCAATCTCCAATCCAACCCAGCACTGGGAAATGTATGTGCTCTAAATCATAAACTTTGGCATCAGAAACATAGAGTTTTTAAACATTGCTTTTACTAAATATTGAATATCAAAATAATCTTCATGAAATATTGCTGAGCATAAAGAATAACAATTGTAATATAATAAATACTTGTATATTTGCCATCCCATATATGAAAGAAAATTTATTGATATTTATGAAGCCCTGATCTAGTCTCTGATTCACCTCAAAGGTAGTCATCTTTGGGGTTTATCATTCCCTTGATTTTCTTTATAATACTATCAGTTATTAGTTTCTTCAATGTATTATTTAATTTTGCATGTTCCTGAATTTCACATAAATGGTATCAGACTTCACTAACTTTTTAGCAACTGGTTGTTTATTTTTTTAAAACTTATAGTTGATATATGACATACATACAGAAAAGTGTTCACTTCATAAGTGTGGCATCTGACAAATGGATACATTCATTGAACTTGCACAGAGAGAGAGAAACAGAACATTATCAGCATACCAGAAGGTCCCTGTTGACCACCTTAGAGTCACTACCCCCTTTTCTGCCTGGGGTAACATCCTGGCTTCTACCCTTGTACATTAGTGTTGCCTGGTTTTGAATTTTATATAAAGAGAATTCTACAAGACCCTCACTTCTGGCTTTTTCAGTCAACATTTTACAACATTCATTTTTTTTTAATTTTTAAAATTTAAATTCAAGTTAGTTAACATACAGTGTAGTATTGGTTTTAGGAGTAGAACCCAGTGATTCATCATTTACGTATAACACCCAGTGCTCATACCAAAAGTGCCCTTGTTTTAAAAAAAATTTTTTTAACGTTTATTTATTCTTGAGAGAGAAAGAGAGAGAGACAGAGTGCAAGCAGGGGAAGGGAAGAGAGAGAGGGAGGCACAGAATCTGAAGCAGGCTCCAGGCTCCGATCTGTCAGCATAGAGCCTGATGCTAGGCTCAAATCCACAAACTGTGAGATCATGACCTGAGCCGAAGTTGGACGCTTAACCAACTAAGCCACCCAGATGCCCCATAAAAATGCCCTCCTTAATGCCCATCCCCCATTTAGCCCATCCTCCCACCCCACACCCCTCCAGAAACCCTCAGTTTGTTCTTTATATTTAAGGGTCTCTTATGGTTTTCCTCCCTCTTTGTTTTTACCTTATTTTTTCTTCCCTTCCCTTATGTTCATCTGTTGTGTTTCTTAAATTCTACATATGAGTCAAGTCATGTATTTGTCTTTCTCTGCCTGACTTATTTTGCTTAGCATAATACACTTTAGTTCTATCCGGGTTGTTGCAAATAGGAAGATTTCATTCTTTTTGACTGCCAGGTGTTCCTGTGTGTGTGTGTGTGTGTGTGTGTGTGTGTGTGTGTGTGTGTGTTCTTTACCCATTCATCAGTCAATGGACATCTGGGCTTTTTCCATACTTTGACTATTGTTTATAGTGCTGCTATAAACATTGGGGGGCATGTGCCCCTTCTAATCAGCATTTTTATATCCTTTAGAAAAATATCTAGTAGTGCAATTGTTGGGTCATAGGGTAGTTCTATTTTTAATTTTTTGAGGAACCTTCATACTGTTCTCCAGAGTGGCTGCACCAGTTTGCGTTCCCACCAACAGTACAAAAGTACCCCTTTATCCACATCCTCACCAACATCTGTTGTTTCCTGAGTGGTTAATTTTAGCCATTCTGACAGGGGTGAGGTGGTATCTTATTGTGGTTTTGATTTGCATTTCCTTGGTGATGAGTGATATTGAGCATCTTTTCATGTGTCTGTTGGCCATCTGATGCCTTCTTTGGAAAAGTGTCTATTCATGTCTTCTGCCCATTTCTTCACTGGATTATTTGTTTGCTAAGTTCTTTATAGATTTTGGATACTAACCCTTTATCTAATATGTCTTTTGTACATACCTTCTTCAATTCTGTCAGTTGCCTTTTAGTTTTGTTGATTGCTGCCTTCACTAAGCAGAAGCTTCTTATCTTAATGAGGTCCCAATAGTTTATTCTTGCTTTTATTTCCCTTGCCTCCAAAGACATGTTTAGTAAGAAGTTGCTGTGGCTTAGATCAAAGAGGTTGCTGCCTGTTTCCTCTGTAGGATTTTGATGGTTTCCTGTCTCACACATAGGTCTTTCATCCATTTTGAATTTGTTTTTGTGTATGGTGTGAGAAAGTGGTCCAGTTTCATTCTGCATGTTGCTGTCTAGTTTCCCCAGCACTATTTGTTGAAGAGACTGCCATTCATTTTTGTTGTTACATGTAGGTGTGTTTTATTCATTCTCGTTGCTTATAGTGTTCCACTGGTCAATATACCATAATTATCTTTTCTACTGGTGATGTTTATTGTGTAGTTTATTTTTCAGTTGTCACGGAGTGTACTGCTATGATTATCCTCCTACATGTCTTTATACTCAGGAAACTTGTTGTTTCGGCTCAATAGTAGGTTCCTCAGATTTCTCTGTGATATTTTATGTTGCTATTCATTCATTTTCACTGATGATAGTTTTCCATTGTGTAAATATTCCACAATTTATTTATCCTTTTACTTTTGATGTTTCCAGTGCTGCTGTGAATATTCATATATCCTAGGGTTTATGCACAGGTCTCTCCAGAGAATAATTTCCCAACTAAAGTACTGTAGGTCCTTTCCCCCAATACACTCCTTTTAAAAATGGGCTAACTCATCCAGTTTTTTAAAAAAATTAATTGTAAAAAATTGAGATATAATTCCCATACCATAAAATTCTCTCTTTGAAAATTCAATGTTTTGGGGGAAGTGATCACCACTACCTAATTTCAGAACACCTTCATTACTCTATAAAATTTCTTTTAATGTATAATTTTATTTTGGAGAGAGAGAGAGAGAGAGAGAGAGAGAGAGCGAGCGAGCGTGAGTAGGGGAAAAGCAGAGACAGAGAAAGGGAGATACAGAATCTGAAACAGGCTCCAGTCTCTGAGCTGTCAGCACAGAGCCTCAAGCATGGTTTGAACCTGGGAACAGTGAGATCATGACCTAGGCTGAAGTCAGGCACTCAACTGACTGAGCCACCTCATCCTCTATTAAGAAACCTCATACTCATTAGCAGTTGCTCCCCTCCAACCAGTCCTGGCAATCACTTATCTACTTTCTGTTTGTATTTTGGACTTCTGTATAAATGGGAGCATACAATATGTGGTCTTTTGTGTCTGGCTTATTTCACTTATCATATTTCAAGTTTTATGATTGAATAATATTCCATTTAATGGATATTTATTTATCCATTCACCAGTCAACAGATACTTAAGTGGTTTCCCATTTTGGCTCTTATCAACAATGCTGCTAGGTATATATGCAGTGCAAGTTTTTATGTAAACATATGTTTTCTCTTCTCTTGGTGTCATTATTTTGCTCCATGGTACTATGTTTAACTTTTTAAAAAACTGCCAAATTGTTTCCCACCATGACTGTACCATTTTACATCTCCACCATTAATGTATGAAAGTTCTAATCTCTCCATATCATCTTCAATGCTTGTTATTTTCCATTTTTAAAAAGTATAGCCATCCATCCTAATGACTAACGATGTTGAGCATATTTTCATGTGCTTATTGACCATTTGTGTTTCTTCTTTGAAGAAATACCTGTTCAGATTTTTGCCCATTTTTCAGGTGGAATGTTTGCCTATTTCTAAGTCATGAGGGTTCTTTATAAATTCTGGATTCTAGTTATATGATTTGCAAATATTTGCTCCCATTTTGAATGAGTCACCTTTTCATTTTCTTGATAGTGTTCTTTGAAGCACAAAAGCTTTTCATTTTGTTGAAATCCAAGTTATGTATTTTTTCTTTGGTTGCCCGTGTCTTTAGTGTCATATCTAAGAAACAACTGCCCAAGAAACCAATGTAACCCAAGTTTCCAAAGATTTACACCTATGTTTTCCTCCAGGAAATATATAGTTTTACCTTTTACATCTAGGCCTTGGATCCATTTTGAGCTACCTTTTGTATACAATGTGAGTGAGCAATCTAACTTCATTCTTTTGCATGTCACTCACCCACTTTGAGGTTCACATGTATGCTAGTCACTTCTCTCTACCCTCCCCTCCCCCACCCCATGATTCTGCTATATATTTGAGGGAATTACTTTTTCCAGCCTCCCTTATCAACTGACTCTCAGGTAGGGTCAGTCGTTGGAGACATGAGTAGGAGATCAGAGGACAGATGGAGGGGAGCAGCCATGGAGTTTCTTTCCTTCCCCCTCAGCCTCAGGCATTGTTTCCAGCAGTTGCTTTATGACCTCTGTGGCTCCACATTACACTAAGTGACTCTTCCTTCTGTGGTTCCTGGATCTGCAGAGTAGTCCCACCATGCTTCTCGCTCCTAGAGTCTGAGTTCTGATAACAAAACCCACTTCTTTCCTTTCTATGGTCTTGGGTTGAGAGTCACTCCACCTATTGTTAACCTCTGAACTCTTTTGTATTCCCTGTTGACTTCTCAGCTCTTCCATGGCTCTAAATACCTTTTTTTCTGAAATTTTATTTATAATAAGGTGATCTTTTCTTAAAATTGAAATCCAAGTTAGTTAACATATAGCGTAATAATAATTTCAAGAATAGAAGTTAGTGATTCATTACTTACATATAACACCCAGTACTCATCCCAACAGGTGCCCTCCTTAATGGCCCTCACCACATTAGTCCTTCTCCTCACCCAACACCCTGCAAGCAACCCTCAGTTAATTCTCTGTATTTAAGAGTCTCTTACGGTTTGTCTCCCTCTCTGCTTTTATATTATTTTTTCTTCCCTTCCCTTATGCTCATCTGTTTTGTATCTTAAATTCCACATATGTGTGAAATCATATGATATTTATCTTTTTCTGCCTGTCTTATTTTGCTTAGCAAACACTCTAGTTCCAACCACATTGCTGCAAGTGGCAAGGTTTCATTCTTTTTGATCACCAAGTACTATTTCATTGTATATGTACAACATAAATACAACACATATATATACACATAAATACAACACATATATATATATACACACACACACATATATATATATATATATACACACACACACATATATATATATATATATATACTACATCTTCTTCATTCATTCATCAGTCAGTGGATATTTGGGCTCTTTTGATACTTTGGCTATTGTCAGTAATGCTGTTATAAACATTGGAGTGCATGTGCCCCTTCGAATCAGGATTCTTGTATCCTTTGGATAAATACAAAGTGCAATTGCTGGGTCATAGGGTAGTTTTATTTTAATCTTTTGAGGAACCTCCACACTATTTTCCAGAGTGGCGGTACCAACAGCTGTGCAAAAGTGTTCCTCTTTCTCTGCATCCTTGCCAACACCTGTTGTGGGCTGAGTTGTTAATTTGAACCTCTAAATACCTTTTTTGAAATCTTTCTGTTAAAAGAACAATACCTGGAAATGTTTCCTACATCCATTGCAAAACACATGAACAAGAACTCATCAGTCAAAAGTTTTATTTTGTTTCCATTCATTTCACTTCTATTTCATTTCCCCCACAGGAAGTGTCTTAATGTAATATATTTTTATGCTTTAAAGTCTTTTAAAAATTTTTGAAGTTTATTTTACTTATTTTGAGAGAGAGAGAAAGAGAAAGAGAGAGAGACAGAGAGAGATAGAAAGCAAGCAGAGGAGGGGCAGAGAGAGAATTCCAAGCAGAGCCTGACACAGGACTCAGTGCCATGAACTGTGAGATCATGACCTGGGCCGAAATCAAGAGTCAGAGACTGAACTGACTGAGCCAGCCAGGTGCCCTTAACGTCTTTGTTTTTTAAGTTTATTTATTTTAAATTTTAAAAGACAGAGCATGAGTATGGGAGGGGCAGAGAGAGAGAATCCCAAGCATGCTCCATGCTGTCAGCACAGAGCCCAACATGGGGCTCAGTCTCACAAACCATGAGATCATGACCTGAGCTGAAATCAAGAGTCAGTTGCTAAACCAACTGAGCCACTCAGGCACCCCTACACTTTAAAGTCTTCTATTAGTTATGCTAGGCTATTTCTCAGAAGCAAAAATAGGTACATTAATTGAAATTGCAAATTGTTAAGCTTTCTAGGTTCACAATTTCTGTTAAAACACTTCTTGTAGTTTGAATTATTATACTATTATCACCATACTATATACTTGCTGAAAACAGCATACATTATAATTTTTAAGAAATTATTGAACATGAAAGTTACACCTTTTTTGGGAAATGCTATCTCTTAACGAGTTGACTGATGTGATGCTTTTTGCAGCTGGATAATGGAGATTCTGAGTGGCAGCCATGAGACTTTTTTATGCCATGGTCCAAAGCACAATAGGAAGGGAAGGTGGCCAGGACATATCCTTTCTTTTATGAAAGGGAAAAGGGAAATGTGAAGAGAGAAAGTGGGATCCCATGGAGATCACTTTTAGGAAGGGGTATACATGACTTTGAGGGTTGGGAAAATCTTTTTTTATTAATTTTCATGTGTATATTTTTGAGAGACAGAGAAAGCACAAGCAGGGGAGGGCCATGGAGACTGGGAGACACAGAATCCAACGCAGGCTCCAGGCTCTGAGCTGTCAGCACAGAGCCCAGTGCAGAGCTAGAACCCACAAACCTTGAGACCGTGACCTGAGCTGAAGTCAGATACTTAAACAACTGAGCCACTCAGGCACCCAGAGGATTTGGAAACTCTTAAAACTATATGTTTCCTTGGAAATTTTTCATGTCCTGTAGGGGTACATGTAACCCAGAATTATGTGGGAAATTATTTTGATGCAATAGTAGCCTCTAAGAACCCTAAGACAAGCTATTTGCCACTGAACAAAAGGCTTACAGGCCACATTAAGATTCTTGAAGCACAGTTTATTGAATTAATTGAAAACAGAAGAGGAAACAAGGGAACAGAGATGGTATAGATTAATACACTGAGGATAGTGTGCAAACAGGGTGGAAGGAGTATGCTACTTAAATTCTGAATTATGCAAAGTTCATATGTCCTGTCTCTTTCTCTGATGTATCATACTTGTCCTGATGATGTGGGTACAAGCCGGAGTCGAGGTTTGTGTAAGACTGCTCTGCAGAAAAAAGGTGGCTAGAACCAATATACATATATTTTATGGTACATCTGGCCAAAGTTGTAGCTTGCCAATTAGGCTGAGGAGCGAGGAGAGGCCACAGAGTTATTGGGCAGAGGACACATGGGCCAGAATTGTTGTCAATAATAGGATACCCATTTAAGACCTTATGAATATTGAGCACCTCATGTATATTTAGTATATCATGAATACTTAACACCCTTCATTCTTCTATCCCTTCCAGTAGATGTTAAGCACATATATGCTCTCCTTCCTTCATATCTAACATGTCTTATAAGCTACTAGCTTCTATATTTAGTTTCGTTTATCACCCTTATTTGTTTCTTTCCTTTCCTAAAACAGAATGAATATTCTTAACTAGTACAGTAGACCGGAACATCTGGGTGTCTCAATCCGTTAAGCATCTGATTCTTGGTTTCAGCTCTGGTCATGACCTCATGGCTTCCTGTGTTCGAGCCCTGCATTGGATTCTGCACTGGCAGCGTGACGCCTGCTTGGCATTCTCTCTCTCTCTCTCTCTCTCTCTCTCTCTCCCCCACACACACACACACTTGCACTGTCTCTCTTAAATAACTAAATAAATGTAAACAAATACTACTGCAGACCACATCATAACAGGTTTGAAGGCTACCACCATAGCATCAGTGCTGAGATATTGATCCTTGAGCACACAAGACACAGCATGGGTAGAGGTGGCTGGAGCCATGCTCCCCTGCCTCCCAGCACAAGCCTTTCATTTCCTGATTCCAGTATAACACACACAGTATTATCTTTTCGTATGCGCTTTATAGCTAGAGTAGATACTTAGGTGCAGATTGCTAAGTCACAGAGCGCATTGCAGTTTCAACTTTACTAGGTATTGCCAGAATATTATCCCAAGTCTTTTGCTCCCATTCACCTTCTCAATAGAATGTAAGAAAGTCCCCAGGGCTCTACAGTCTCTCATCAGTATTTAATACAGCAATGCGGAGGATGGACTGAGACTGAGATGAACATGCATGGAGGCAAGAAGACAAGTTAGGAGTCTACTGCAGTTGAGATTCAAGATGGTAGAGGCCTGAATGAATGCAGTAGTACTGGAGATGAAAAGAGAATAAGTAGGAATGATATTCAGGAAATAGCATTAGTAGAATTATAGACTAAAAGTGGAAATGGTGGAGAAGATTACTTTATCATAATACCCAAGTGATGGGGCACCTGGGTGGCTCAGTTGGTTAAGCATCCGGCTTTGGCTCAGGTCATGATCTCATGGTTCATGGGTTCGAGCCCCATGTCGGGCTCTGTGCTGACAGCTAGCTCAGAGCCTGGAACCTACTTCAGATTCTGTATCTCCCTCTCTCTCTCTGAACCTCCCTTGCTCGCGCTGTCTCCCTCTGTCTCTCAAAAATAAATAAAAACTTTTTAAAAATACCTAAATTACTGCCTAAGGAGAAATATTCATTCATTCAGTCAATAGATACATATTGATACATACTGATATACCATATATTTGGCCTTATGGTAGCCACAGGGACTATCTAGGGCTGCCGTACTATACCTCTCCAGGGGACTCTGTTCACATTGTGTACACGTGGAATGTACTAGGGATGGTATTTCCTGGACTTCTTCAGTGGTGTGGTTCCAGATTTTTTGTGAATCTGACAAACATAGTGCCTGCCTTAATGGAACTCACAATCCTGTGTATGGTGATACCATAACTTAAGATAGAGAAAAAAATAAGTGTTGTGTACTGTGTCTCCTTTTCTGCTTGAAACAGTAGCTGAGTATATCGGGCACATGGACTTTGAGGATCTGTGGATTAAATCTTCCGGTGGAAGCTTCTGTGAGGCCATACGACATGCTGGTGTCTGGAGCCTTTGTTCCAAGTTTTATAAGGAGTTAGTTAAAAAGATGCCCCAGACACTTCCCATTTTGCAGCTCTGCCCTCTCTTCTAAGATGCGCTGAGAAGAAATATAGTTCAAATATGGTCCTGTTGCTCTGCTCCTGGAAGGGAGTTCAAAGGGAAGAGACCGGCCTCCAATCCAATATAAACCTTCTGAAAGTTTTTACTTTCAGTGGCTCCACGTTGCATAATCTCCAACTGAGAAGTTCAAAAAGTTGAGCACCTAATGAAAATGATCAGGTTTTTCACATAATACAACAGTTTCAGGGTGAAGTGAATGAATGAAAACTAAGTTTTCTTTCCATATACATCTATTACAAATTACTGATGAATTGTTTTGACTTTATGTAAAAAATTGTTTTTAATGTTTATTTATTTTTTATAGAAAGAGAGAGTGAATGGGGGAGGGATGGAGAGAGAGGGAGACACAGAAGCCGAAGCTTTCAGCGCAGAGCCAGGAACCCAAGAACGGAGAGATCATGACCTGAGCTGAAGTCAGATGCCTAACTGACTGAGCCACCTGGGCACCCTTAGACTTTAATTTATTTAGATATATGCCTCCCCCTTTCTTTCAGTGACAAGTGCCAAGCAACCTTCCAACTATTTTTCATCTGGTTTTATAATTTTTAACACTGGCAGTAAGAAATAGTCTACAGAAAATTTGGCTTTGAACTGAATGTTTTTGCCAGATCTTTGCCCAGAGGGGATTGTTATGATTGGGTTTGTAAATGCTTGCAAAACAAAGTTAAAAATTGAAAGACTTAAGACTTTCAATTTTCAAGGCTAACTGTACGATGAGCTGTAGTTCTTATATTTAATACTTCTAGTAATCCTCTCCTTATTAATGTATTTTTTACAATTCAAGTTTTAGCACAGATGCCTTTGAAAAAAGACATTTATTTTTGTATGAACCAATACTATCAGCATCAGAGAAGCCAAGATGAAATCTTGAATGACAATATATAATAAGTTGTAACACCTCAAGTAGTTTCCATTTTTGCAGTTATGGGCACACCGTAATAATAAACTTCAACAAGCATAAATAGCAGTGAATCAAGTTAAAAATGGAAAACAGACTATATTCAATAAAACAACTAGATGAAAATGCACATTTTCAGCAATCTTGGAGAAGAATCAGCTTTAACCTAAGCATATCAGACGAAGGTCTAAAACATTTCATCAGTTTCCTTCTTGTTTGATGATAATGAAAACAGTGTCACCTACTAGGATTTTAGATTTGTGGATTAGCCATGTACATATAAGTCTGGAGGTCAAAATCCTAATTAAGACTTGCTAAGAAGAGTCAAGTATGGAGTTTGATTTGAAGGCATGTGAAAAATCTCTATTTCAGAACACCTAAAAATCAATGCGTCATGGTTAAGCCTCACACCTGGTCACCAGAAACTATAGAGGTTTTACTGAGGAGACAGACATAAATATGTTCTCTTGGCAAAGATGTGAATTAATAGAAAGAGAACTGTGTTGACAGAAGATAGAACACTGTCCAAACAAGCTTTTTTTTTTTTTCTTTTGGTCTTACATTTTTTTCCACTTGGGTAAAGGTTTACTTTTGTACTGACACAAGTAGAGATTACCTCTTATAAAACTCTTGTAAAGATTTAATAATCCATTTGACTTATAATACGGCTCTAAGTGCATTATGTTTGCAACATATTTTATTTAAAGAAGATTGGAGATAGTTCTAAAAGGGAGTTGGAGGCTGGCAAGGAGAAATATTTAAAAGGCCCAGATCCAGGGTGCCTGGGTGGCTCAGTTGGTTGAGCATCTGGCTCTTGATCTCAGTACAGGTCTTGTTCTCAGCGTCCCTGCATTGGGCTCCAAACTGAGTGTGAAGCCTACTTAAACAAAGGCCCAGATCCATTTTCACAGAGCAGATAAAAAGTATGAATTTGGACCTGAGAGGCAATCACTTGTTAATGGCACATCTAGAGAAGAAAAATGATCTGCAAGAAAAATAGTGACTTATAGAAGTGTGCTTGAGAAACAGATCCTACCCCCAGAAAAAGATAATTCAGTGGAATCACTGGAAGTCAAAAGAGACGAAAGAATCATTGTGTATAAAAATTGAGCATGGCTAAGGCGGAGGAAGAAAGTATTTTCTGTGTATGAAACCCTGAGGAGCCAGACACTTGAGGTGGGAACCTAGAGCCGGCCCCACCTGAGGACTGCCAGACTCTTGCTATTTTTTCTCTTCTCTTTTTCCTACCTCTCTAGTTTTTAATTTGAATTTTTTATGCTGTGCAAATGATCTTTGTGCTTTACGAGATAGACTGGACGTATTCTGATTTGCATATTTTACCCTGATGGCAGGGTGTGGAGAGGGGACAAATGGTTCAAGCCACCAACCCAAAGTCCAAAGTGAAACTGGGCAGTGGGAACAGGATTGGACAGCCACTTTCCTCAGTGACTTGAAGGTCATATGCAAGCACGTCGAAAAAGAATGGTTATGCTACCATGGAGCCTTTAATTTTAGGGTGTTCTAGATGTTTCATCACAGATCTCCCTAAATGTTTAAATAAAATATTCCACTACTTCTGCTACTGCCAAAGAACAATTGCCAACACCAAAATATCAAAGGGCTGATTTGGAAAATTAGTTTTATTTCTTTGACCTCTGGGTAATAAATTAGACGTGTTTTTAGAAATTACTTTGGTCTCTTCCAGTAAATAGGGTGTTGTTTCGTGGGTTGGTATTTTAACCAAATACAATATATGCTACTTTAGTCAATGCCATTCCTGAAAAGCAGTTAGACAGGTGCTGCATGTGTGGTTCTGGAAGATCATGTGGGAAGTGTCAACCTTTTTATGACAATGCCGTACTCTCTTAATAAATGCCAGAAAACGGCTTGTGGGAATGGTAACTAGAACAACAAAGAAAGATTGTTGGTGCTAAGCCCTCTACTACAAACATTTCGACTGTTGTTAGCAGCATGCAAATTATTATAGGTCCACTGACAAAGGGAAAAAAATTGAGCTTGAAACAGATCATGTAGCACTTCACTATAAAAAATTAAAATGGAAAAATATGTCAGAAAGCTTTGGGATCACTTAAATTATTAAGCTAACTGTTTTAAAAGCCTATGTAGGACTTGTGAAAATATTATATATAGAAAATTCTTGGTAAGCTCGTTTATGTTTCTTGTGTAATCATCTGTAAAACAGATGGAATAAACCTCTTAAAGTCTTCACTAATTTTTTCATGTTCACATAACATGGAAGTTCCTTTACTCTTTTTTTCCACCTGTGTAATTAACGTGCTCCCACTCTGAAGTGCCGGGGAAGATACTGATTGCCAGACATGTGTTAGACAGTGGTTCTTAAAGAGCCCATGGAAAAGCACTAACTCCTCCTTAATTTTCTCCCTGTTCTTCCACATGCAAAATTCTTAAGTGGAAAAAATATTGGTTTAATTGATTAACATTTTGTACAGAAAAGAATAAGTTAAAGGAAGCATTTTTCACTTAAAAAAAAAAGCTGATCCAGACCTCCATACATACCACATATACATTTTTTAATATGTCCCTCTTTCTGCTGTTCTTTTCCACTGGGGGCCTGCATCTCTTTTATTTTAGGATTGGTGAATGTCTTCTGCCAAAAAAACCAAAACCAAAACCAAAAACAAAACAGACATTAAATATTTTAGGCTGTGCAGGCCATACAGTCTTTGCCACAACTACATAATTCTGCTGTTTTAGGTGAAAGCAGCTACAGACAAATACAAAATCAGGTGAATGTAGCTGGGTTGCAATACAACTTTATTTGTGGACACTAATATTTGAATTCCATACCATTTTCACGTAATGTTATTCTTCTTTTATTTTTTCCCAACTATTTGAAAATGCAAAAATCATTCATAACTTGTGGGTTATATAAAAATAAGTGTCAGGCCTGATTTGGCCTATAGGCTGTAGTAAGACAATGCCTTGTCTAGCGCAGGGCTGGTTTTTAAGGACTGGCTAGCTTTCACTCAATCACAATCCAAAGGAAAACTCTCTAAAGTTGGTTCTGTTTATAAAGTTTTCCCATATGACGCATTCAAAACTTTATGGATCAACAACATGCCCGTGATTTTCTACTGTATATCTGAAAGGTCGTCCCACTGTATTAGATGGTCCATTGAAAACCATTTTAAGATTTTGCAGTGACTTTTTTCCTTTTCACCAAGAAAAACGTATTTGAAAATGCATGGGGCTTATAAAATGAAATCTGAATGTAAGAAGCATCGGTTCTGTTCCTGGTTTGGGGAATTCATTTCTTTGACTAGATAAATAAGTTGACTGTTTTACATCTCATTGTTTGAAAAGTCAGAATCGGCAAGTGTAGTTATTAAACAGTTATATTAAGTATTAGAGATGGAGGGGGAAAATGTGCCTGTATCTTTTGGAGTACCCACATTTTCAGGAAGAAAAAAGTATGTTCTTTCGTATGCCATAACATACAACAGAAAACATGAATTTTCTGAATAGGAATAAGAATCTAGTGAGTGACTTGCTCTGAATATTTTGGAATAGGAGAAAATCTAAACCCAAGAGTGAGATCATGCAAACTATAGCAGAAAATACACATATGAAAAATTTCATGGTTTTCCTGTGTGCCTGGTATTACCAAGAGAGGTTTGGTTTAGGGGTCTGTAAAAATGTTTTCTTCCTTTAAGTATAAAGCTTTGAGCCAAGACATCATGAGTTCCAGGTTCAGTCAGTTCCAGCTGAAAGTGTGAATGTTCAGCAAGAGGATATTTTTGAAAGGAGACTGAAAATCTGCTGTGCCAGATACCTGAAACGATGTTAGGGTATTCAGTGGAAAATTTCATTTCCACATTATAAATAACTGTAGGATATTTTAAGGGATCCAAGACTGGTAACTTCCAAGAGCTGCTTATATTAGTTCCACTGAAATGTGAAATGGAAGGAAGATGCCCAAGGAAGGCTATAAAGTGAAATTACCAGACATGATTAATTAAAATAAATATTCACCATTGATTAAATTGCCCTTAAAATCCCCAGTCAGGGTACCAAACCACTGAGGCCTCCATATTTTACTATCCACCAAGTAAGACAAAGAAAGGAACGGAGATGGAGAAAGGGAGGAAACTTCCCCAACTTGATTACTTAAATTCAAACTGCCCCAGAATTTTTTATTCAGAAAATACTTGAATCTGGTCTCCTATATTTGAAATATCAACTTAGCGGCTTAAAATTTTCTGGGAGTTCCCTACTCCATGGACTTCCTGGGAGGAAGACAGCCCCAGAAAAGGCTGCATATCACCTAACATGTTTAGTCAATGACGTTCTATTTTCCTTTGATCACAGAAATAATACAGTTTCTGTAACTTTCCTCCACCTTTGCAGCCCTTACATATTTAAAAACAAAACAAAACAAGTCAGACGTCTCTATTAAGACAAGTGGCACAACATGCCCCTAATAAAACCTTCCCGCTCAAGGTCAACCAAACCAAACCAAACCAAACCAAACCGAAATGAAGGTAGCAAGCTCGGCGTGCGCGTGCGTGTGTACCGATGAGTGTGAGCGTGTAGCTGTGCGAGAATGGGGGTCCGGGTGTGTGAGAGTGGGTGTGTAGGTAGGAGAGTAATGGACATCCTCCGGTCCCTCTTTTTTCAGAGGGGTAACGACCGCTAGCTGTTGGGCAAGACTCGACCCTGCGCGCGCACTCGGCGCGGCGGTGCCCGGGGTTAGAGCTCTCCCCGGTGACGGAAAAGATAATTAAAAATCGCACGCGCAGGAGACGGCTCAGTCTCTCGCTGCGCGTCAAGTTCATGGCAATCAGTGGGTTCTCTCGAACCCTCTCCGCGCCGGGGGTGGGGCCCGGAGGCCTGTGGTCAAGGGGCCCTGAGTAGGTTAGGGAGGGGGTGGCATCGCGGGTGATGCAGAATGTGTCACCGGGCCGTGCGGGGGCCAAGACGGCAGGAGGGGCGCGGCGAGGAGCCAGGTGTCTGCTGGGGGGAGGTGGGGGAGAGGCGGGAACGGGGAGAGAAAACTGCGCACGAGGGAGGCGTTGGAATAGTGAACCGAGAAAGAGAAGGTAAAAAGGAAGCCCCAGAGAGGAAGGATGGAGCATCGGCCCCTGAATCCAGTCGTTACCCCCTCGAGGGCCCACGCCTAACCAACCACCTGCCCCCCCACCTCCGCTCCAGCTGCTGGAGGCCCCTCTTTAAAGGGCAATCCTCGTGTCCCAGACTTATTCCTACAGCCTTCCACGTTCCCTTTGCGCTGGAAATGGGCTCCCCGGTCCGTGATGGGCACCAGCTCCCCTCTTCAGAGCCCATGCGCCCTGGAAGCACTGCCAAGCCCCTTCCAAGGCGCGGACTCCATGCGCCGGCTCACCAAGTGGACGCCTGGCTTTAAAAACCGGGAGGGAGGGTCGTGGCGGGTCGCTACCAGGGTGACATAGGCGTTTGCGCTGAGTGTGCAGTAAAAACGTCAATTAAGGGGCACGTGAATTGTTTTCAATCAGATGGGGGTGGGGGGAGAGTGATGACTCAACTATCTTTCTTCCTTAATACTCCGAGGGGGAAGCGTTATAATTTTTCATTTATTTTATAAAATCACTTATTATCGCATCAGCTACCCTATTACGAATCTTGGAAACTTTGGCAATAGGACTGTTTTTGCAAACAGGTTTTCAGGCTTTGGGAGGTTTAAAGGAGTTTGACAGTAAGCAAGGAACGTAGCAGTACACAACCAGGAGGGGAAATGGCCCTCTGTCCCGTTTTTGGGGGTGCAGTAGCCTCAAGCGGATTTCCCGGCTTCTGCGGGCGCCGCACATTGTTTTATTTGTTTTGAAGGTTCTGAGTTTGAGGCTGGTGGGAGACACCCACGTGCTTCTGACTCTCATCAGCGTAATGATCGCCGTAGCCAGAGTCGTGTCTATATAAACCGCAAAAACCTAATCATTAGAAATCCCAGCCTCCAAAAACCACATTTTAGGTAAAACTGCCGCTTTTTTTTTCCCCGCGCTCCTTCATCCTCTCGACCACAACTTTTTGGGGGATCCAAAGTCGCTTTTTTAACCCACATTGGGAAATAAATACATAAATAAATAGCCAATGAAGCATTTTGGATATTTTATTTTGTATTTTTATTTTGCTTCCCCCGGGAGTGGTGGGGAAGAAAGTTAAGACACTAGTCTTCGTTTTAGATGCAGAATAGACTTAATAAAAGATTGCAATTCATGGAAAACTGCTGGGGTTTTTCCCCAGCAAGATTTTTGCAACTTATTTTAATCATCCAACTGACAGTTTTCCAGCCCTTAAAAATAAACCTCATCCTTGTTCTCTAGGAACGACAAGTTTGAATATAGAAGGAAAAAGTGTCCAGCCACCCACTTGAATTTCTAAAAACTATTTGACAAGTGTCCCCTCCACCCCAATTTTTTGTGTCACTTGAGACTAAAAGGCACCCAGACCCAGCAAAATCCTTTTTTCCCTGGGAACCGCTCCGGCAGAGGTGGGGGTGGGGTGGGGGAAGGGTGAAGAGTGCCGAGAAGTCAGCACAGACGCTCAAGAATTTTCCTTCCTCCTCTCCTGAAGTTACAACGAAAAATAACGACAGTCAGTTCAGCCGGCCGCTCTCTGGCGCCTCAGCTTCAACTTCGTGGCGACCAAGAGGGGGTTCCTTGTCCTGGGTCGGGGGAGAAGCGAGAGGACGCGACCAGGCGAGATTCCCCCTGACCAGGGCCGCCTCTCCGGCTTCGGAAGCTGCGCGCTGCGTTCGGGGGCTCCTGCTCTCCGCCGGCGGGCGGCGGCAGCGGCTGCGACTCGCAGGCTCGAGATCCGTTGCCCCGAGATCCGCTGCCCGCGACTTACCTCCTGGCACCTCGACGCGCGAGGGTCAGGGGAACTTTGCAAATAGCAGGAGCGAGTGGATGGAGGCAAGGAGGCGGCCGTGAGAAGGCCAGAAGAGGAAAAAGGAAAGGAAGGAGCCGAGCCGGGGAGCCGGGCTGGCAGCCGCCGCGGGAGGAATCTGAGCGTGCGGCTGGCGCGGGGGGAGCGGAGGCCGCCGCGGAGGAGGCGGCGGCGGCGCGGACGCCTGCAGCTGGGTAGCTGCGCGCGCGGCGCGGCGGTGGCGGGCAGCGCGCGGCTATGCTTGCCGCGGGGCTGGACTACTGAACCCACCCCGTTCCACCACTGGACTCGACCTGGGAGGGGGCGCCAGCGCACCCAGGACGCGGTGCCCCAAGGGACCCCACTCCACGCTGCAAACCGAAGCCCCCTGCCTCCCCAGGCCACACACATCCCAGCGCCCGTTCCAAAGGCTCCGGCAAGATCTGCGCCTCCCGGGCCTCCCAACCCGCCAACCCGACTGCTCTGCATCGCCACCGCTGGCCCCCGTCAGACTCCTCCCGGCAGTCGGCTTCATCGAACTTGATTTCTCACCTCCTCGGCCCCATCACCTCCATCCCCTTTCCCCCCGTCTCGCCTCCACCCCCCCAATTTCCTCCTCCTCGCCCCTCATTTCCACCCTCCTCCCCCTCCCCCGGCCACTTCGCTAACTTGTGGCTGTTGTGATGCGTATTCCCGTAGATCC
>NC_043706.1:41952180-42020827 GCF_006229205.1 Suricata suricatta
GCCCCGGTTGCGGCCGCCGCACGACAACCGCACCATGGTGGAGATCATCGCTGACCACCCGGCCGAGCTCGTCCGCACCGACAGCCCCAACTTCCTGTGCTCTGTGCTGCCTTCGCACTGGCGATGCAACAAGACCCTGCCCGTGGCCTTCAAGGTAAGAAGCCGCCGCCGCCCCCCTCCCCCGGCCGGGCGCCACTGGACCTGCCGGCCGGCGTTTCCATACCCGCGGGGGCCGGGGCCCCCGGACGGCCTCTGAGGCCTCCTACCTTGGTGGCTTTGACTCGAGAGACCCCCGACTGGCCTTCCTCCTCCGGACCCTTGGCAGGCTCGGGGCAGGGTGACCCCGCGCAGATCCTTCCCTCACCCACCTGTGCCGGTAGCCACTACCTTGGCCCTTGACCCCCTTATCCTTTCATTACCCCTCGTTCTAACCCACTCCTCTGAGCCGTCTCCCCTCCCCCTAGGAGAGCCCCTAGGTGCCCACTCTTGGCGCCGGCACCCCGGCTTATTCCACCCCGCCCCCATTCCCCAGGGATAAGGACCCCGGCCTCCTCCCCCGGTACTCCCGCGTCTACCACGCCGGGCAGCCCACCCTCCCCGCACCTCGGGCTGTCCAAGCCGCCCTCCCCGAGGTCCTGCGCGCTACTACCCTGTCCAGTCCCAGCCGGACACCCCTCCGCCCGGCTGGGCGCCCCCTTCTCTAACCCGCCAGAGCCTCCGCGGCCCCGGCCCCTCCCGGGCTCGGGGGCAGTGTTCGTGGGGTGCCGGCGCCGGGCGTTCGTGTCCGGGGCGGGGCGCCGGGTGCCGGCTGCGGCGCGTGGGCCGCATGACCGGTGTCCAAGAGGGTCCTCGGCGAACCTAGGGACTCTGGGAACGAGTGAGGGGGAGACGGGACGGGGGCGTATGCTCGGCTCGCAGACCCGCGCCAGTTCCCGTTACCGGGGGGGGGGGAAGGCGGGGCCGCCAGGGTCGCGGCGCGCCCCGAGGAGTCCCAGGCGCTAGACCCTTGAGTGCGAGAAGGAGGCCAGTGGAGGGGGCGGGGGCTCAGGCGGCTCCTGGGAGCCGGGGCCCAGCTCCCCGCCTCGCCCCACCTGGTAGGGAGAGGGGAACCTGTGAAATGCCTTTGGCTCGCCCGCTTGGAAGACGGAGGTGAAAGTTTGCAGATTTCTCTTATTAGTACTTTTAAAGCACCCAAGTTTCAGAGGGCCCTTCTGCTTCTGATAGGTCGTGGGAGGCTCCGGAGGGCGGCCCGGGCGCGGAGGAGCGATCCCGGAGGCCCGAGAGCGCTCGCGGCGCGCCCGCGGCCTCCTCCGCCTGCCCCACCGGCCCGTTAGTTGGAGGGCGGGTGTCTGCAGCCGGAGCGGCAGACAGCGGCTCGGCAGGTTGAGGGTGCAGGGTCCGGAGCCTCTCGTAGTAGCCCGATGATTCTCCATAACGCGGTGTAGGTTTCCCCGAGCTACCCTCGCCAGTGGGAGACGCGGAGCCCCAGGGCCTGGGACGCACCGGGTTGATGGGGAAACGGATTACCGGGCAGTCCACACTCGCGGGGCTGGACGCCTGAGATGGAGGGGCCAGTGAGCCAGACAGGGAGGAGAGCACTCCCAGGAAGACACTTCCGGCCCTGTCTAGCCTCTGAACTTGTTAAGGTGGGCCTGGGTCCCTCGGCTTCTGGAATCTGTGGAGAGCAGGGTAAGCAAGGCCTGAGGGACGGGAGGTAGTGAGGAATCATGCCAACCCCGCCACTGTGGACCCTGGGGCCAAACTGCCACAGGCCACTGGCAGTTCCCAGTTGTGGATCCCCCCTCCCGCCGCCGCCCTATGCACCAATTCAGATTCCGTGTGTGGGTGGGGTGGAAAGAAAGAGGAGTCCAGGACAATTAGAGCTGGTTATCTAGCTGGATCTTACATCAGAACAGAAATCAGAATGAATTGTTAAGGAAAGGCGATGTTGCATTCTGGCGCAAGTTTCATTTTCCAGTTGGTTCAAGAAGTGTGTGTGTGTGTGTGTGTGTGTGTGTGTGTGTGTGTGTGTGTTAACCGCTCCATTTCTCCTTTTATAAACCTCCCGTTTTGTAGGTTAATGTTTGCCTCCTTGAAACATGAAAGGCTGAGAATATATGTGAATTGTAGAAATTCGAATTTTCATACAAGAGATATCTTTTACAACATTCATCGTCCAGAATGTTCTAATTCGCCTTAAGCGAAGAGTGGAAATTTGTTTCCACCGCTCCCCTCAAACCTCTCAAAACACAAACAAAAAACTTGGATGAAAACAGCAAGTACAAATAAGTACATATTTTGTCTGTATAGTGCCACGTCAGGCATTCAAAGTCAGGGTATATGAAAATGATGGGTAGGTCCTTGCATTTTAAGATACCGTTTAGATGTTTGGTATTCTACATTCCGTTTTGTTCCGCTAAAGATGTTTCAGGTATAACTGTCTTGAACTATTTTCCTACATTTATGATCCTGAGTTGATTTTGAGCCTTGGTATTTTGGATAGAAAAGATCTTTTTGGTAGAATGCAGTGAATTTGCATAGAATTGGA
Source organism: Suricata suricatta (assembly GCF_006229205.1). Taxonomy (NCBI): domain Eukaryota; kingdom Metazoa; phylum Chordata; class Mammalia; order Carnivora; family Herpestidae; genus Suricata; species Suricata suricatta. Next base: position 41,954,729 of record NC_043706.1, read on the forward strand.
TAGAATGCAATGTCGTTTGAGCTATTCTCAGATATTTCCGTTACTTTTAGGTTTCCTCACTGCCACCCTTTTAAAATTATTTTGAAAATAAATTGTTTTCCTTGCTACTAATCATCCTATTGTTAATCACAGAGCAGTTTTACTTCTGACCAGTAAAATCGTAGGTTATACACGACCATATTAAATTGAGTATTTTAATTCGCATTAATTGAAAAATAAATTGAGTTAACTTAAGACATAATTCCTGTGTTCTCCAACCCCCATACCTGTATTTAACAAAATTTAGACAGAAGGTGATACCTGAAATCCACTCAGCATATAAGTTTTGTCTCTGCCAAAAAAGATGTGTAGAGATTTGGAACATCCAGATTCTGACCTTTCTTATTGTTTTCATCTGAATGTTAGTAAAAACAATCTCTCTTTACCTTTCTTTTGAGATAAAAGCCTGAGATCAGTAGACTGTCTGCACCCTTGTGACATAATCAAATGAATCTGCAGTGAAGAAATAATATGAAGAAGTCTCAGTTTTAAAAGTGGTGACCACAAATTGGCTATCATATTTAGCTCTATGTACAAAGTAAGCTATAGTGTTGTTGGGTAGATAGTAGGTAGGTAAATATACCTCAAAACACATACAGAACTTAATGGTTGAGAAATCTGGTATTCAAATCAGTACATATATATTGAGCCCATGTTTTATGTCTGTGACACTGAACTCAGCATTGTAGAGATTCAGAAATGAATTCAATACACGTCAGTGTTTTGATGTGTTAAAATAACGCTTCAAAATGATATTGACAGTGTATTATATTAAGACATAAGTAAAGTATTAGTGTTGTTCATCTGATGTTGGTTTGGAATTATACAAGAATACTTATGATTTGTTTACATGCAGCATTAAAACTGCAAAAACAATCAGTATGTTTTAAAATACGCAAAGTTGTTTATTAGGATTATATTTTTAACAAAGTTCTGCAGTTTTGTAATGTTCAGTACTTCCAGGTGTCAAGGAAATGGACATAAATATTTTTAACATTTCTTTCAGGTGTATCTTACTGAAAGCTTAAAATAGTTAAGGGATACTATTAGAGGATCCCATGCCCTTTCTGTCCTAGATAATTCTGGTGACCAAAAAAAAAAAAAAAAAAAAGGTTTGCAGATTCAGCTCATTAGTAAATGATCTGGTAGAAACAGTGGAGAGAGCGTGTCAGCCTTACATCCAGTAGCACCCTTACAGTCAGGGGTCTGTCAGCATTTCTACCATGAAGTCTGGTGTTCAGGGTTTATAACTCAGTTGCTTTAAATAGCTTCAAGCTGAAACACTATGCAGAAATTTTAAGTCCAGATGTATATTTTAAAACTAAAAGTGGTACGAGACTATTGTGCTGTTTTAAGTTAGAGAACACTGGACTATCCATTTACCAGTATCATATGTTTTTCTGGCAATGTTAAAGAAAGAAAACACATTTTTAGTTATGTGATCTATTGCTCATAGTTAATTCTATATGTTTAATGATACCTTTCAGTATTTGTCATAAGTAGAGTTTCAAAATGATGGAGCAATTTCTATTTGAAAATAATTTTTTCAACATCATTGGCGATTTTTCTCTTCAAAAACATGTCTGCAACTAATAAACATTTGACATTAGGGAGTTGCATTTTTCTAAGGTAGGTAATGATAAGGTTTTCTGTTTGTGTCTTTTTGAATGTAATTAGACCTAAACAAAGGGAAACAGATTATTAAATCTATTAAAACCTTATTAAGTCTACTATGAATTGTTAAGCAGAATTATGTAAATTACAGTAGATTTCAGGTTGTGTGAGGACAGATGCATTTTTGTGCTCTGCCTTTAAATGCAGTAAGAATTAAAGTTAAAAAATTCAGGACTGAATATATAAAAGGTAATTGAAACAATTTTGGGTAGAAAATAAATGTTTAAAAAATTTTAAGAAAACTTATATTTGGAAACAGGCCTAGTTAAGATATCTTTCATTATTTCCTCACCTTTAGTAATACTGTTTGTCTCCTTTCAAAATGCCAGATCATTCATTATTAGATGATCTAAACTGGCTTGATGCATGACACGCAAATTCTTAGCTTATACTGACATCATTTCCCTCAGATTTTTCTTTGACATATATTTTCAAAATTATGAAATGTATTTATATTGCATTTATTTTTTCCTCTATAACTCAGTCGGGTTTCCTGAATCCTAGGTTAAATTCTAAATATTCACTGTAACATTTGTGAAACGTTTTACTAGATTAAAGTTTTCTTTAAATAATTGCCATAGGAACGTTTTCCTTTTTGTAATTGCTCCCTTACAGCTTTTTATTCCAAAGAAAGATTTGATCAGACTTTATCTCGAAAAGTAATGATATTTCAATTTTGTTGCAAGTACAATGTGCCAAGTGATATTGGTCTGTTAGGAGCAATTGATTGGTTAAAACTAGACTCCTGTCCATGGAAATGTCATAGGCAATTTTAATTTCCATGCAAAAAGACCACAAAAACAATTTTAAGGGTCTGAGCTAATTCCCTATTGCTGCTGTTTTTGGGTAATTCACAGATTTAGTCATAAGGAGTCTCATACAAAATTTCAGTAGTTCCTAGAGTTAAGTATCCTTTTACTTTATTTTGTACAAGCTACATATCATATGATTTAAATGCTAGTTGTAGTGAGGTGTGCTAAATAAAGGAACTTTTTTCTCTGTTCTAAAATGTCAGGACATAAAATTGCTTCCCTCTTCTCCCTGAAGTTTCTTGAATTTGTAGACTTTATATTTTAAAAACACCTAGAAATATAATTGTCAACAATTCATCACAAACTGTTCTTTGCAGAACGGATCTTTTGTGTTGGGTAATATGGAAACAGATTTTAATGTTTGCTTACTCCTAACTAGTTAAAGAGCGATTTTTGACTGCTCCATACCCCTTAAAATGTTTTCCATTGCTTGGGTTTGGTACAGATGAGATGTATAAAAATGTCTTGATTCTTTTGGTTTTCTTTTAGATAAACATAGTTGAGAATCTCTAAGGGAAACTTTTTAGCTTCAGAGATCTACTTTATTTTTTTTAAACCCTCTGACATATAATTATAACTCTGATTGATATAAAGTCAAATACAGTACTCCTTCCCTCTTTTCTTTTCCTCAGAAAAACAGTAGGCATCTTATTTAGTAGAGTGAATCATAGACACCCCCCCTCCCCAATATATTTAACCATTAAAACAGAGTTCAGCCATAAGAGAAAAAGTGGTCACCACATTGTGTGAGCATTTCATTTTTAGGCCAAGTTCTAAGCCTCATAGAACACACACACAATTTGTGATTACCTATTTGTCTTGTTATTAAGTGGCATATGTAAAACATATCAATATTTAACTTGGTCATTACTTTGCTAAAGCAGAGTGGATTTGTGTATTTCACTCTTAGAGATCTTTCCTTTCATATTTTTCCATATTGAATCAATTTTCCTTTTCTTCTGAGTAAAAAAAGTCCATTTTGTTAAAAATATGCAGTAAAATAATCATGTCCCAGAGCTCTTGAAAATCTTTATATTGGGGCAGATTTCTTTCTTTCTTTCTTTCTTTCTTTCTTTCTTTCTTTCTTTTAAATTTAGCCAGACAGAAGTGCAACCCGTCAGCAACCATCTTCTATCTCTCAACAGTACCAAAAGCAAGCAAACAAGCAAACAAACAAACAAGACAAAACCCATCTCAGGACGTGAAGTAGAGAACTACATGTCCAATTGAATGCTTTCAGGAAGCTTATAAGTAAAAGCCCACATTTAGCACACAGCAGACTTGGAACCGAAGTTAGCCTCCTCATTTTACAAAAAGAAGATCATTACAATTACACTCTACTTATATAGTATATTCCACATAATACAGACTTAAAAATATTATTTCTAATTTACACTGGAAAACTGGAGATGAAGTTATTTGTGTGACATCATAACAGATGCATAAGAAAGGTGGGAAAAAAGAGGGGCCTCTTGATTTTTGGTGCATTCGTTTTTTTTTTCCTGAGCAGTACCTTTCTGCCTTCATTCAAATGCTTACTGGTTCCATATTTACTTTGACATCGAAAGCCACACGGCAGGTGCTAAAACACAATATGCTGAGTGTAAAAAATGTCAAGCTTTCAGATGAATACTGGCCAAACATGGTCAACTCTTTCAGCGTTTTCAAAGGTTCACATTTTTGGCCTTGTGCATTAAGAAAAAAATTGAAAATTGTGTTGTCTCCAGTGGGGGTACAGTATTACCTCTATTCAATAGCCCCAAGAGGCATTAGATCAAGTATACAGGGAGGAAATCACGTCCTCCAGGGACTGGCCCCTGACCTGGGAGATTTCCCAGACTGAACACAGTCACCAGTGGGATAGTGGGTAATTCCCTCCTCTCTGGGACAGAAAAAGTTGCCAGAAAACTAGTTCAGTTGCAAGAGCGTGTTGCTATTACCGAGAGATGCTGACTCAGCCTTTAACCGGTTCTCTCTCTTACAGTGTTAGCTGGGAGCCTCACAGACTATTGACTGTGGGAGGTGGTGCCCTTTCTGGAGCTCTTTCATCAATTTATTTCGAAAGTATTTAGTTAACACTTACTACGTGCTAGAATGTTTGGGTGTTGGGCATCGGGTGGTGAGCAAGACCGATGAAGGGCCCTTCCCTCATGCAGTTTCGGATCTATAATCTGGTTTCCCAAGAGTGAGTCTCTCAGCTTTGGTCTAATGTATCTAAAGGAGTAGGTAGATCACGAATATATTTACATGGAAGTGAGGATCATTTGAGCACATTGGGGTGCTCTGGAAGTGGGTTCTATAAGGAAGGCTATAGAGTTTTAAGCTGAATAACAAAGTTCTAAAGAAGGAATGGGAATTGAGAAACAACCTAAGAGAAAAGAAAGGGCGGAAAAAAAGAATATTGACAAGTTCTTGTGTGGTTGGTTGTTGGTCTGGCCTGAATAGAGGGTGTGTAGCAGAGGAGGGCCGGGGTGGGGGTCATGGGTGGAGAAAACGCAGCCCTGAAGCATAGTTACAGTGTCTGTTTTATCACACTATATAAAAGTCTCATTAAAGTGAGAGTATTTACAAATTGTATTGGGAGCATGGAATTAAATGCTTAGGTTTGCCTTGTGGGAATCTTGACAAAGGAGAGAGCCAGCATTAGGCACAGAAGGATCAGTGGGATATTTGCCAGACAGCAAGTGCGCACAGTGTTATTATCAGAGAGTGGTGGGCTACTCTAGCTGGAGCATTGCTTAGTCACCACCAGGGCATCTGGAAGCTGAATGAGGAAGAGGTGGAAATAATCTGAATATAGACCCCTGGAAGTCAATTGAGGAAAAGGATATTATCAAGTGGCAGGTCTGGGTAATGGATTGAGAATAGTGTGTCTCTTGGGCAGTGCAGCCTGTGCACCAGCATTCCCTTACCAGGCTTCTTGTTAAACAGAGGCACCTATTTGCAAGTCAGCCGACCTTGGTTAAAAGGTGATCCCTAGCCCCGGAGCAGGGAAGATGTTTATTAACCTCAGAGACTGGTTATCTGGGTCCTTACTCGCCTGAGTTCATCTGTCTCAGATTAGCTCTTGTTGAAGATTAAGGAGGCAGCTGTGTCACTCCAAAATGGCAGATGGGACAAGACAGGATCAAGTTTGGCCAAGGGTGTATTTTGGATCTATACCACTCATCTGCCAGTGACCGTTTTCATCCTTGTTAGATACCTTTTATTCCGCACCTAGACTTCAAGTGTCTTGATGGCTTTGTCTGTGTCTAACCCCAGAGTGGGCATTCAGTAATTATTTGCAGTGTGATTAGAAGCCGAATATGTAGCCCAAAGTAAGGAGATGAAATGTGGTGCTGGATACTACCCCATATTTAGGCTTCCCTATAGGCAGAAACTCTGAGATTTCATCTGAATGTCTTCTCCCATAGAGCTGACCAGACTTTCTTTTTTTTAGCCTCTGATCTGGAAGAGACCACACCTCAGGGCGCTCCAGGCTGCAGACAGGCGGTGCCTCAATATGTACGATGCAATTGGCAGATGAGGCATCAGCCTTCCTGCTGTGGCCTAATTCCTATGGACAGCCTAACATGGGGATTTAATAAAAATGTACATGTATTCTGTGAAGAATCCAGCAACAAATGAAGGAAACTTTTGCTGCCTTTGAAATGGGTGGACCCTGCAACATTGGTCTGTTTGAAGTGGCATATCCTGACCCAGAGGCACATGCATCATTCCTGTCTGCCATTACTGGACTAGAGCACTAAGTCCTGATAAGATCCATCATTTACAGTGGGAGTATATTCTCAGTTTTTAAGCTTTTCTGATGTGCCATTATTGCTGCTGTGTTTCCTGTTTTATGTAGGTGGTGGCCCTGGGAGAGGTACCAGATGGGACTGTGGTTACTGTCATGGCGGGTAACGACGAAAATTATTCTGCCGAGCTCCGAAATGCCTCTGCTGTTATGAAAAACCAAGTGGCAAGGTTCAACGATCTGAGATTTGTGGGCCGGAGTGGAAGAGGTAGGTCTCTGATTTTTAATACTGATAGTGGAATAAACACATGAGGATCTTTTGAGGAATTGTAGGCTAGTCTGTATACAAATCAGCACCTTCTTCCGCAGGTTAGAATTACTGGAGGTTTAATTTAAGTATGTCCAGATGAAGTTGAGTGTGTTTCTGAGTACTCAGGCCCTTTTCATTTGTTTTATGATACTGAAAATTCAAACAGTGTTTTCAGAGGAACTGGTCCCTAATTCCGCTGGGCGTGAGCACATAAGGTGGAGAGAACAGTTGGAGGTTCAAGTTCTGAATTATGAGACCCCAAATGGCTGAGTAAATTGAGTGGCAGAGAAGAAAGAAAAAAGAATGCATTGGATTCATTTCCTGATAATATCAATTTTGTTTTAAGTTGTAGCAAGGAGAGCTAGTGTGATGCTCTGCACTTATCTATCATGTTACCTCCCTGTAATTTAACTTACTCTTGTAATAAGATTCCATATTTAAAAAATCATGGTGTTTTTTTTTTTTTTACAGAAGGCTGTACAGAATGATGTGTGGCCTATGTTAGAATGACTATATAGAGTTGCCTAGACATACGAAAGATTAAGACTTTAGGATTATCATAAAGGGGATTAATGTTTTAGAAAATAGTCTCTAAGGAAACCAACATTTCTCCTTTTATTTACTTATTCCATAGAGAGATTTTAATCATCCTTCATGAGAAGTATTATGTTCACTTATGTATTTATTGAATCTAATATTTCCATTTTAAGTGTCTCGATACGAAGAGAGAAAATAGACCATTTAAGACTGAGGTGAAATAAATGATAATGACCTATGGAAGGACTTCTACCCAGGTTTGAATTAGGAAATAAAAAGCATCAATTTTTAAACCATGTCCGATAATCACTCTTCAGTTTGGATCAGATGTCATATTATTACCATTGTAAAAACTTGATAAGGGAAATTCAAGCAAGGCTGTTTCCGATGAGTAGTTTTAGTTTACTTTCTAGGAACAGGGCCAAGAAGCTGTACTTTTTAACTTAAAAAAAATGATGCATGCTAATGAGATACTGTCACTGAAAGGTTGTTTGAAATAAAATGAGACTCAGAACCTCTGGTAGACTCAAAACTAAAAAAAGGGGTTATCTCTGCATCAGATTTAGTTTACTTTCATTAAAAGGGAAAAAGACACATCCTATCTCACTGTTGACTGATGAGGTGTGAAGTGTATATTCTTCTTCTTTTTTTTTCTTGTTAACTGGTACAGGTCCACAGTACAATAAAAGTTTCTCTTTTTTCTAGTAGGAATCAAGAAAAATTTGAACATGATGATTTACCTGCATGGTCTGAATTACATCTTTCTTCTTATGTAACATTACTTTGTTTTTAATTAGAGTAATGAATTTCCGTATTTAAAAGACTGGACACTATGCCTTGCAGATTCAAGCTAGTGTTTCCATTTACCTTGCTTTTGCATTACATAGATGCTGCATAACTTTTCTCTGATCAATTTGAGTAGAAACTATGGCAAAGTGATAGTGTACTTTGTAAACCCTCAACATATTTATTTAAGAAACTTCAAAGAGAAACAAAGGGTGTGCACTGTTTTACTATATTGGCTTTCTGAGTTTTGGCTGGTTTCCCAAATAGCAATTTTTATATTTAAAAAAAAAAAAGACAGACTTAACTGCTTGCAGACTTTTCACGCATGGAAGATGAAGAAAGCTTCTTTTGATGAAGTGTAATTATGTCCAAACAGAGCTGACCCCCTCCCCCTATATTTCTTATGATCTTAACTGAAGAAAGTAGGATTTTTCCTTTGAAGCAGCCGGGACTTGGTGGAGGCTCTGAAATGCTACAGTCTGCTGCCAGAGGCAGGATGGAGAAATTGGTCCAGACTTGTCTTCGAGACATAGATTGGGGGTGGGGGGGGTGAGCGGGTGCAGAGAGAAAGAAAAATTGATTTATCACTAATAGTAGATTTTTATATCATGGCATTAACGTTATATGAAAGGAAATAGTAATATCAAACTAAAATGAAGAGGAAAAAGACGGCGCTGGTAAGAGATACCCGTCTTTGAAAAAAAAAAAAAAGGGTCAGTCTTTCAGTGGCAGGAAACCCTTTAACCTGCCTGTGTACCTGACCTGCTTTCTGAAAAACTTTCCAGCTTCCTCTTTGGTTGTCACACTTCTACATTCCTCCTAAGTTACGAAGCCTGGATCATCATCACATTGCTACCATTGTATTTCCCCCCTAGCCATTTAAAATGTTCTATTTTGAGTAGCATTAAAAAAGGAAAAGCAGAAAGTTTCTTGAATGTTAACACGTTTCTTTTTCAGTGGTAGAAATAGAAATTCTCAGAAGTGGAAAAACAGTTTGAGATTTATAAGGGAGTCACCTCACTGCTGACTTTGACATTATGGGTTATCAGAGGACTCTTGAAAGTCCTTTGAATTAAAAGTGGAGGGTCAGTGACACCTGTACCAAGCTAGGAGTGGCTTAGGTTTTTTAGTTGTCTTTTCCTTTTTTCTCCTATATATTTTCTTTTTCCCCCCAGTTTAAGGTTTTATTTATTTATTTTTATTTATTTATTATTTTTTATTTTTTAAATATTTTTTTAATGTTTTATTTATTTTTGATACAGAACGAGACAGAGCATGAGAGGGGGAGGGGCAGAGAGAGAAGGAGACACAGAACCGGAAGCAGGCTCCAGGCTCTGAGCTAGCTATCAGCACAGAGCCTGATGCGGCTCGAACCCACAAATGTGAGATCTAACCTGAGCCGAAGTTGGAGGCTTAACCGACTGAGCCACCCAGGCGCCCCTATTTATTTATTTTTAAAATAGTTTATTGTCAAATTGGTTTCCATATAACACTCAGTGCTCTTCCCCACAAGTGCCCTCCTCCATTACTACTACCTACCTCCCCCCCACCCCCTTCACCCTCTGGTTCATTTTCAGTATTCATAGTCTCTTAGGTTTTGCGTCCCTTTCTCTCCCCAACTCTCTTTCCCTCTTCCCCTCCCCCTGGTCCTCCATTAGGTTTCTCCTGTCTCCTGTTTGCACTCACAGGTCCTTTATATTTCCAATGGAAGTATCTGTTTGGTATTTAAACTGAAATAGTTAGTCCTTAAGTTTTCTTGGTGTGCTTCCTCACTTTCATATCAAACATGCTGCTTTCAGTTTACAAGCATTTGTACTATACAGAGCATGACGCTCTATCAGTCTAAGATATAATCCTTGCTTGCAGTCTTTTCCTATTGACTGTTCCTCACAGCCTCTCAAGCGAGGTTAGAACTGTCTTTCAATGACAGATCCGATGTTTATCTCAAAAAATATATGTCTTAAGGACATAATAACTTGGAACTAGTTCCTAGATGAAGCCAAGGATGATATAATTAGTTGTCTAATGAGCTAGCTCCCTAAGTAGGAGCCTGCATTTTTAAATAGAAGCCTGAATTTTTTAAAATCTCTTATGGAAAGTGACAAGCAATGGAAAAAGGTTTTTAAAAAGTTTTTCTGAAAATTTAAGTAAGTCATGAATACTGACATAAACATTTGATTTCGGAACTGGGTTTTAAGGAGGTGAAAAACCAGTTGCTTCGTTGGGTGGTAGTTTCTGGAAGCTTCTTGGACATTATATTCATGTTCCTCCTGAAGGGGCAAGAAGAGGTAGAAAGAACCTCCTTGATTTTTATTTCCATTGTTACAGTACATCTTACTCCTCAGGATTTGATTTAGCAGATTGTAGTCATACTTAAATACTTGTTTCTTACCCTGCCCTGCCCCCCAAACCTGCCTTGTTTTTGAGAAAGAAATGTTTACTGGTTCTGCTTTGAACATTTCGATGCTTCATACTTATAGAGTGAATTTTATAATTGACCTTTCAAGGTGTTTGAAATTGGGAGAAGCATCGCTGACTTTTAATAGCCCAAGTAAGATGTGAAAGTCTCAAATAGAAGTATTCCCAGAACCAGTTTTTGGTAAATTCATGGACTGTATCGCTAGCAGGTTACTTAGGCTCATCAAGGACAAGCGAGACATATGCATCCTTGATTTACATCATGTCATGGATGGAACTGCCTTCCACGCACTGTCCTTGGAGGACAGCAGTCCTGGTGTATGGACCGTTGATCCGACCCAGAAAGGCATCTTCTGTGGTTTAATACACATTGACTTTCAATCTAGGGAACCAGCCCATTCACTCCTCCAGATCTCTATGTTGTTTTGAGGTCTTGATCTGGATCCAGTGGCTTCCTATTCAATATTCTGATCTCGGACTCTGTACACTCTGAGTTTTCTGTAACTGGTTTAGACTCCCAGCTGCCTTTTCCTTCCAGTTAGCCTGAGTGTTTACAATAAATCCTCTGGTCCCTACCCGGACAGCTGCATTTCTTAAACCCATGTAATATCCAATCTATAATGGATGAAATAGGATAGATCAGTGATACTTAAAGAATTGATGCTTTCATCACCTTGGCTGAGACATATTAACGGATTTATATTTACTATTTCTTGGTTTTCCAGAGCTGATGGGGACATGTGTAGAAATACATTATCTAATTAGTTTTTGAGGATGGTCTTTGACAAAGTTAAAAAGAAGAGCATTGATTTTAAGCTCTGGAAGACCTGGGTTCAGACCCTAATTTGTTTCTTCTTATTAGTTGTGTGGTTGACTTACTAAGCCTCCCTGGGCTTCGGTTTCCTCAGTTGAGAAATAGGGGCAATAAACCTAACTGGGTAGGATTAAATGAGATAATGTGTGTGACTGGCATTTAATAGTTTTTTAATCAATATTCATCTTTTGCTGTTCATCCTCCTCCCCCACTTCTGTTTTCTCTTTCCTTTTTTTTTATGTTGGCCATGGAAAAGCATAGCCAAAGAGACTTAAAACTATATATACTGAGTAACAAATGATGTGTATCTTAAACATATTTTAGGAACTTACATGGTCTGGGTTGAAAAGAAAACCCATTCACTAGATTTGACAGCCAATGACCTGTTCTACATTAAGCCTTGTATATAACCTGTTCCATATTAAGCTTTGAAAAGATTGCATTAAAGTCTGCATTGCTACATATTGTTTAAGATTTGTGTTTTGATTTAATACCCTCAAGCTTTCAGTAAAGGGGAAAAACAGTCTCTGCCCAAAAAACAAAGCAAAACAAAATGAGCTGTTTCAAGGTCTGTTACAGGAGCAGGCCAAATGAATGCTCTGGCCTGAGATCGCTGAAGGTTTTATTGAGTCACTGTTTCACGCCCACCTTTTCCTGTCTTGTAACAGTTTGCAGTTTTGACTATCTGACATGACTAACCGTTGCAAATCTAACTGATTACAACTGTCAGTGAGTCTGAGTAGCAGAGTCTGGTATTTTCTTCTGGAGAAAGCAAACATCCGATTCTGCTACCAAGACTTTTCCCTATCTCTCCCCCCCACCTCTATTCATCACCTCTACCCCATTAATTTGAAACATCAGTTGTAATATTTCAATGAAGCACACCCTCTTCTAAAAGTGAAAATTCATATTTATATGGGGAGATGTCATATACATTCAGGCAAAACCTAAGTCACTGTCAGGGAGTTAGTTCAAGATTGAACAGCAAGGATGGGTATTTAGGGAAAGGGGGTGGGCAGGGAGGAGAAAACCTTTGTTCCAGTAATGATGAAATCATCATACCACAGGCACATTAAGGCCAGGACAGGAGACACTGGCTCCTGTTAAAATGATTCCCATAAGAACCTTTCTCTTTCATCTTCTTATTGTAGTGCAGTTAAGCAAATGAAATGCCGAAGCTATGTGAAGTAAATAACATAATCAACAGTGATTTACTATTGTTCTCTCATGGGGTTATGACCCAATCCTAAATAAAGACTTCTAAAATCGTCTGTGTTTGGATGCCTTCCTGATGTTGGAGAAAGTGGAAAGGAAGAGAATCTTCCTCAGGTGGACCAGACTTTCTGTTTTCATTACAACTGCTGCCACTGAGCAGCTTTTCTGGGAGCTGGAGGCCACTTGTCCAGAGCTGCGATAGAGATGAAGACCTCCGCAGTCCCCGTGTGTAGTCACTGCCTAGAGTGGCCGTCAGGGGCTTTCAAATTTAGAGCAAGGAGCCCTGACTCTTGTCTTGGTTTCGTGAACCCCTCAGCGATGCTGACGTGCAATTTGGAAATCTCTGCTGCTGTGTTACCGTTGGTAATGTCTTTTTATATTCACTATGGATTTTCCCCTTTACATCTGCAGGCAAGAGTTTCACCTTGACCATAACTGTCTTCACAAACCCTCCCCAAGTAGCCACCTATCACAGAGCTATTAAAGTTACAGTGGACGGACCCCGGGAACCCAGAAGTAAGTACTTGTCTTCCTATTGGAGATGGTAACAGGGGGTGTGGAGACCCCTAGGAGGAATTTATCCCAAAGAAGTTAGCGCTACTTGTCTGTAACTGGTTTCTTTGCAGAGTCTGCTCCCTGTGTTACCTGTGTGTATTTTTAACGAGAGACAGTTAGTCAAACCTCACAGTTGGTAGAAAATCAAATCACACTTTTGACTTTGTCACAAAATCACTAAGGCCTACACAGCTTGGGGACATGAGTGGACACTTATTCAGTCACTGTAACTCCTTGCTAAGGCACCCTGCCCACCCGCTGCACACAACAGACAGGGCAGAACAGACCCATGAGAGCTGAGGAGGAAAACAACAGACTGCAAAATCTTGAGCTTAGTCAAAAAGCATTTGCGTGTGTTTCCCATGGTCTAAGAATGTGTTTTAACTTTTTAGCTCGCCCACTCAATTCCCTTTATAAAGAGCACACTGCTTAATTACAAAGAATTTATTTGCAAATGATAACTTGCTTGATTGTTACAACACGGTTGTTTGGTCATGTTCTGGTAATTGTTATAGATAGTTTCTTTTAACAGATAGAGTCAAACCAGGTTGAAATCCGCCTTTGTGTGTTTGTCTGTCTGGACATCCAGAAGGTTCATCCAGCGTTCATTTCAGGTAGTGCCCATAATCCTTTTGGGCCAATCAGTACGTTTTTTCCTCCTAAATCTAAATTGAGGCAGGCTTTCTCTCCCACCCCTCACTCCCAAAACTGATTTGATCACACCTGGTACAGAACCATTTAGATGTATTTAGAGATTCAAGATTATTTGATATATAAAACATGAAAAACTCTATGCCAATGGAAACATATTGGATTCTGCCTTTAATGAGTGAACACGCTGGAGTCCTAGCTATGGTGTTTAGAGAGTTTAATTTGGTTTGTGATGGAGGTACAGCTGGCAGAAATATTTGTTATATGATGATACACCTGCCTAGACAGTGAGAGTGACATATCTTCTCTTTCCCTAAAACTGAGGGAAAAGGACTGGGGACATTTTCCTCTTCCCAAGTAGCGTGTCTTTTAGCAGCAGGAACACACGGTGCCTTCGGTTCCTCTTGCCCACTGTCTCTTCTCACAAAGGCTGACTGCTTGTCATAAGTAGGGAGGTTTCCTGCCTCAAAAGCCAGTCTTTGAGGTTTTTCTTCTCTCCTCCTTTCATGTGTATTGCTTCTTCTGAGTGCACAAGGTTGGGTCAGTTGCTGGCTCTGTTGGGATTGCGAACAGGTCTGTTAGGGGGTTGTCACACGCGTGCCTCTAGTAGCCCCAAGTCTCTGATCCTAGGGCCAGTGGCTGTGCAGTGCAGGAGACTGGAGCAGAACAGGGACTGTCTTCTCTGGTTTGGTGTTTTGGCTGACTTTTCTGGACTGCCACACACTGGGGAAGATGCCTTGTGATGGAAGACACTGGTTATCTAATTAGCCCTTGAGTTCCTCCAAAGGCTGGGACACCCACTGCAGTCACGCACTGCGCAGGACAGTCGTCTTTTAACACTCAGCACTGCCGATGCTTATCTTTTAAAGATGTTTCCTGCTGATCTCAGCAGCTTTTCTCAGTTCTTGGAAAAACCATTATTATGTGTGCGTACGTCTGCGTGCCCCTGTGTACGGGTCCTTACACTCAGGAGTTGATGTTCAAAGGTTGATGGTTGGGAGAGGAAGCAGGGAAGGGTGGGTGGGCACTGCCCCGTTCTGAAAGGGGTGACAAAAGGTGAGGAAGCAGGGTAGCTTCGGGAAAGCCCCTTTCCTTCCAAGGAAAGAATACCCTGCTCTCCTTCTCGGGAGGTTTTTGGCAGAATTAATTAATTTCTAGGCTTGCTGCCCTGTAAAGGCAGAGAAGTGCTCTGAAAGCAAGAACGATTCAGAGTAGAGGGGCAGATAAGCTATGTGTGACCCGAGTTCAGGTTTTGAGTGCTGCCGATGGGGCTTGCGGCTGGACAGATAGAGTTCTTGAGTGGCAGACCACTGCCCTAGCTTAGTCTGAGTGACATTTTTCACAAACTAGAAATTATGGAACAATGTGAAGTCATTTCTCTGACATCATGCAAGGTGGCTTGCCAACCTCAGTGCCTGGATACAAGGACGGGTATGATATCAGTAATATGTTGATCCTATAACCTTGACTCTCTATCCTGTATTATTGCCTTTTGCTCTGCTCTTGGCGATCCTGGGCATTGACTGTATAGCACTCTTCTCAATATTGTTCTTTTTTTTTTAATGTTTATTTATTTTCGAGAGAGAGTGTGTGAGCAGGGGAGGGGAAGAGAGAGAGAGAGAGAGAGAGAGAGAGAGGGAGAATCTGAACTGTTAGCACAGAGCCTGACATGGGGCTTGAACCCATGAACCGTGAGATATGACCTCAGCCAAATTTGGAGGCCACCCAATATCCTTCTTTAAATTCTAGACTCCCAAATGTGAAAATGCCCAGGATTTTCCATTTTCTTCAACTATAACAGGATTTTGATTGATTGGTGCATATATTATGTTAAATGGAACAAAAATCTAGAATGTGGGTTGGCAAACTTTTTCTACGAAATAGTAGAAAATTTCAGCTCTGTGGGCCCTATCTTCCCTATCACAGGTATTCAACTCTGGCATTGGACAGAGCTTAAAAGCAGCTTTAGCCATTACATAAATGAATGGTTGTGGCTGTGTTTCAATAAATCTTTATTTACAAGAACAGGTGATGGGTCAGATTTGGCATACAAGTTGCAGTTTGCCAACCAACCCTTGCTCTAGATTTCAGAATGGCTTGTATCATTAACCCTTACCAGATTAGGGCCTAAGAAAAAGGCTTTCATGAGGAGAGAGAAAAAGACAATGCAATTGCTTAGCCTTCTCTCCAGCAAATTATAATTATTTAAGTAGTGGTTGTCATAGAAATAGGATACATTGTTTATTGTTGTAATGGTTTGATGGAGTTGAAGATTTTATGCCATTTATTCCTGTTAATGGAGTTTTTCTCAATTTTCTAGAGATCAGTGTATTATATATTGAAAAGGCTACTTTTGGTAGATCAGCTATTTGGACAAGGGCTAGTTCTGAGTTAACAGGTTGGGTCTTTATTCAGCCTAGCATGGCGACTAAGGGTGTGGGCTTTGGTCTCAGACTGACTGGATTGAAATCCCAGCTTTCCCATTTCCTAGTTGTGTGTGGTAGGCAAGTCACCTAACTTCTGTTTGCCTCAGTTTCCTCATCTGCTAAGGTGAGAATAATGACAGTATTTTTCTCATCAGTTGCTGCAAAGGTGTTAAATGAAGTAATGTATGTAAAATACATAACACAATAACTGCCCGTTAAGCGTTAGCTGTTATTACATAAATTCCCTTCAGTGCCAAAAGTTGGCTATAGAGTTTTGCTTATAATATGCTTCCGGGAAGTAGATTAGAATCTAGATTCTGCTCCCTCGTGTACTATATATTTTTTCTTGCAGACGGTTTTACTAGTTTCTGTGCCTTAGTAAATGACAGTCATCAGTGTTAGAAATGGTGCCTTGAGCAGGTATTCCTGCTGCAGAAGTGATGAGAAACCCAATCTGCAGCAAAAAAACATCTCCAAGAGGACGCTAGGGCACCGGTGCCCCTCCTCTGAGGCCCTGCTTATCAGCACTTCTGCCAAGACTTGCTTTTCATTCAAAAATCAGAAAGGTTTCATCCTTCCATGTTTTCTGTCTCTGGCAGCTGAACGGGTGCTGTCACATCACAAACAACTTCTTTTCTTAATATACACATCTGGCGTTGGCAGTTGGACTAACTTCATAAGAGCACATGATCATCACTCATTACAAGATTAAAAAGTACCCCATGGCATCATTGATGTTTTTTAACTTTGATCTTCTGCAGTTGTGATTCATCTCAGTTATAAAACTTCCCTTTAAAGGAACACAGCCGATGACTTATTAGAACCTTCCTCCTAAGTAGCGTAAACATGAAAACTGTGCACATCTTTACGAAATGCCATTTGTTTTCTTTGCCAGCTTATCGTTTTAAGACATGACATCATACTTAAGATCCCAAATTTGTAAGTCTTGTGTTTAGGCAAGGCGTTTTGACCTCCTGCTGGCAAGTGAGCTCTGAGACACAACTGCCGTATGTTCGCCAGCAGGAGAAGTCAGTGTAGCGGCAGCAGCAGTGGCAGTAATGCATCTGGATGCCTACCTCTTTCAAACATCAGCTTCTATTAGGACCCTTTGTTCCACGTACGCCCAGGGGTCCAACTGCAGTCTGATTTAAAGGCTTTCTCCAGGATGGTGAAAGCTTGGTCGGCAATACCGTGGAAGTGGTTCTGGGCTGGGGAAGAGGGCTGATGGGGAAAAGGTGTTATTGGCCGTGCAGAGGATGGAAAAAAATTAATCACCTTCCATAGTCAGGATCCTTTTCGGTCTCTTGCTGTTCTTCAGTGATCTATTGCTACATTACAAAGATCCCAAACTGGAATGGCTCAACAACCAGTTGATTATTTCTGAGGATTCGGTGGGCTGCCTGGGGTTCATCTGGATGGGTTTTCTTCAGTCTTGCTTGGGGTCTTTCGTGCGGCTGCGGGAAGGTTGGGGCTGGTGCTATAGCATCTGTGATGGTTTCATTCTTCTATCTGCCGCCTTGGCGGGATGGAAGGAGGTTGGGCTTGGCTGGACCGGTGAGGGGGCGGGGACTGTCTCCCTCTCCATGTAGTCCTAGAGCCTTTCCCCTCCGCATGGCCTTTCCATGTGGTCTCCCCAGCTTAGCCCGACTTCTCACATGGCCAGTCAGGGCACCCCAAGTATGACAGTGGGAGCTTTTAGGCTTTCTTACAGCTCAGAACCGGCATGGAGTCCCTTCTTCTATGTACTGTTGGTTGAAGCAAGATCCAGGTGCAGCTTAGATGAAAGGGGAGGAAATCCACAGAGACAGGAATTTTGGGGCAGTGGCTCGTTGGCTCACCAATACCAACTTCCATAAGTGCTTCGATGGTAAATGTCATTGCTGCAACAAAAGTGATTTTTTTGAGGTATCACCTTCTGAAAGCTCTCTCGACTTCTTAATCCGGGGCGGGGGAGGCATTTAAAGTTCTGCAAGGTTTTCTGTCCAAAGTTTACAGGTATGCAACACTCAAGGGGGCAGGACAAGGGAGGCTGGGGGTCAGGCATGACCACAGTACTGTGGTGGCTTCTTATCAGAGTTTTAAGGAGAAAGCTGAGTCTTTAGCCTATCCCCTCTAATTATATTAATTCACAATCCCAGGGGCCTTCTTCCCTGCTAAGGTAGGTTCAAGAACCCCACCATCAAAATCAGAAAGGCCTCACCCTACTTTCCCGCCCATCCCATTTTCTTTTTTTAAAAAGGTTCTGCGCAGCGACTCCCAAATTTTAATTATAGTAGCTTCCTTATGAATCGAAGATATTTGGTAATTATCAGATGAATTAAGGGTGAGTGTTACCTTGGGGTCCTTGGTATTAGCAGGTCAGATCAAGCTGCACCAGATCAATACTCGTATAAGAGAAGAACATTTGATGTTTGGACATAAAGAGGTTATTAGCTTTGCCCAGCAACATGGCAAGTAGCAGAAGTATTTTATGAATCCTCAAGTGGATGAGCCTAGAGGTTTTATGCTTTGTATCACCCAGCTTTGGAAGTTCTCACTTGGCCAGCAATCTGTAAGACCATATAACCTAACACACGTGAGGGTTTCTGCGTGGCGTGCCCTAGGGAAATAAATCCTGGTTACTCGTTAAGGGGAGACCAAAGCCGTCATCTGCTGGAACGCTGCTGTTCACTGTGACCAGCTCGCTGCCAGTCCAGACCTGGCGGGAGCAGGGGGCAGCCCTGCGTCGTCTTTCCCGCTGATCACACTCCTCTCCTGCCACTCTGCCCTGCATGGCTGCATTTTGACTTATGCGGGGTTGGCACTTAGGTGAGGGGGAGGCTGTTTGGAGGTGCAGGCTGATGTTTGTGCTTCTCGGACTGCCTCAGCACCCCAGCTCGAGCAGCCTAGCAGGCTTAGGTCATCGGCCAAACTCGTTTCTTTTCCTGCTTGCACATTCTCACATGTGCGTCACAAATTTATAATTCTTCAGAAATCATTCCATTCTTCTGTGCTTTAAAAAAAAATATTTTAATGTTTATTTATTTATTTATTAAAATTCTTTTTTTAACATTTATTTTGGAAAGAGAGAGAGACACACACAGAGTATGAGTGGGGGAGGGGCAGAGAGAGAGGGAGACATGGAATCTGAAACAGGCTCCATCCAGGCTGTAAGCTGTCACTACAGAGCCTGATGTGGGGCTTAAACCCATGAACCGTGAGACCATGACCTGAGTCGGAGTCAGACAATTAACCAGCTGAGCCACCCAGGTTCCCAAATGTTTATTAATTTTTTGAGAGAGAGAAAGAAATGGAGACAGACAGACAAAGTGCTAGTAGGGGAGGGGCAGAGAGTGAAGGAAACACAGAATCTGAAGCAGGCTCCAGGCTCCAAGTTGTCAGCACAGACCCTGATGTGGGGTTCGAACCCATGGGCTACAAGATCATGACATGAGCTCAAGTCAGACACTTAACTGCCTGAGCCACCCAGAAGTCCCTCTTATTCCATGTTCTTAAAGTATGTCCCATGGCAAAAATTTTACCTTACAAACCTAATGTAACAGACCTAAACAATATAGGGTAGTCTGGCCCAGGGTCATCTCTAATTCTGTTCCCCCCGGGCCTGCGTTCAGCCCCGTGAAAGGTGGAGAGAATGGAGGGCTTGGCCTTTTCCTCATTCCAGTTGATTTCAGTGGTGGCTCACCTTAATCCTCCCCTACTCTTCGACCCAGTGGGTGAATGGGCCCATCCATACTCTCTGCCCACTTATAGATGGCAGTTGCTTCTTTAGAGGTTGGTCACATGTGAAAGATCACATGTAAAATGTGTAAAAATGTGTTGGATGGAGGGATAGCAGAAGAACTTTTTTAAGGTTGTTGGAATGTCTTGCATTCACTTTCTTTCTGTCTGTGAAGATGATGTGAGAAAATCTCGTTAGGTCTTGAACCATACACCTAATGCTACAGGCCTGAATTTTTGTCCTTAGCACAAAGCGTTAGTAGAAAAGCTGGTAACTTCTTGCCTTGCAGACTTTTCCTGGTTCTTCACCCACTCTGAAGCTCGCCCCAGAAATGGAAGTTACAGGGCACTGCTGTGTTTTGATATTTACAAGTCAGCCAACATAAGCTGAAATTTGACGGTCATCAATAGTAAACACTGAGTTACCAGTATATAAAGCCTTGTTGAAAATCTTTAACTTAGGATAATAACAGGTAAAAACAAAACAAAACAAAACAAAACACACAACTGTCCTTTTCTCCCTTTAGGAAGGATGGGGCGGGGGATGCGGTCAGAAGCGCCGGTAGAGGTCATGTCTGGTGGTTGGTGGAATGTGCTCTTGAGAAGAGCAGTTTTAAATCTCTTTTAGGGCTTTTTTTTTTTTTTTTTTTTTTTTTTTTTTTTGTTGACTGACTGTCAGGAGCTGGGAAGATGGCCAAGAAGGAAATGACACATCGAGAGGCATTTTGTGTTGTGCAACATTCTGTGGAACTGATGCAAGGCTATATGGCCTGTTTACACATTCCTTCGCCAGCAGACTGCATGGCAGTAATTTAATTCAGCAGCACATGGCATGCTGCAGCAAGGAGCTGTGGCCTTAACATCCTTTCATGGCAAATTATCACAGCCGTTAAAACATGCTCCTGTCCCTCTCCTGCACTTTTCCCTGGCTTCTCAGTTCTGAAAGTGCTTTCTCATTCTGCGGGGCTTGTGTTAACAAGGACCTGTGGCTTTCACAATATGAGTGCATTTTCCGCATGCATGTGCTCTGGTTGATATATTTACTTCTAACTAAATATAGCATGGCAGGTTTTCAAGTGATATGCCTGCTAAAAACACACATATCCTTGATCCACTGGGTCAGGAGTTCATAGTTTAGTGCCAGTCAGAAATCATTCATCCTTTTTTATTAAAATTTTTCATGTCTATTTATTTATTTATTTAGAGAGAACAAATAGGGGAGGGGCAGAGAGAGGGAGACAGAGAATCCCACACAGACTCCACACCATCGGTGCAGAGCCCGACATGGGGGCCCGATCTCATGAACCACGAGATCATGAGCTGAGTGGAGATCAAGAGCCGGACGGTTGACTGAGCCACGCAGGTGCCCCAGGAATCATTCCTTCTTAAAACAGTGTTAGGGACCTGAGAGAGAAACAGATTTGGGGCTATGTTGATTGAATTATTATTCATTTATCAAAAATAACTTTTCCTTCCCAAGAAAGAAAATTCCTGATAGATCATTGAACTACCTTACTTCTCTTTTGTTCATACAATAATGTTTTCTTCAAAGAGGACTGGATCAGAGAAGAATAGGGCACCCTTAAAGATAACAGGGGACAAAAGATTATTTGTTCTTTATGTTCATACTTGTCCCTACTGAGCATGTTTGTAGGATACATTTGTGCAGTCAGTTAAGGCACATCTGTAGTCTTCATGTAAAATCACCAAAGTTTTTATCTGGGTAGGTGTGGAAAATAATTGCTCATGTTTTTCAGGTAACTTTTGGAAACTGAGAGTGCATAAAAGCCATTTAGATCTAAATTAATTCCAAGGTCCCATGCAACAGTTCAAGTAGGAGACTGTATTTGGGGTGTGGTGCTTTAGTAAAAAAAGGAAAGGCTCCCAGTTTCTCTGCTGCTGTGTACTGGGGGCTAAAATTTACTTGTTAATTGACAAAAGCACTTATTCAAATTCGGGACCAAGGCTTAAATCCAAACACCTCCAGAAACGGTAACTCAGACTTGCGTTCACAGTAAGTCAATATAAGCGATCTGGGATTCTGTATTGGGAGCAGGTTTGGGGAGATAAAGGGAGGGTGACTAATGAAGTCCTGGACACTAGGAAATAAACAGTGACTCAGGTGTGCAGGTAGGGCCTTAGCCAGCCTTGGAGGTAGGTAGTCACTGCTGATTTCAAGCATCGCAGATTTGCAGGTCAGCCCTAAGCAGTGTGGATTTCTGATGCTTTTCAGGTCTGGCATACTATTAGGAGTGCAGGATTCTATAATTTTAAGGAGTGAGTTTTGGGATTTTTCTATTTCCACATTTCCTCCTTTTGCAACTATCTCCCTTTTACAGAATATGTCTTATTTAGTTTTGTTCTAGGTGCGTGCTAACTTTCCTCCTCTGCTTGTTTGAAGATTATCATTTAATTTCTTTCTTTCTTTTAATAGTTAACATGTATTTGTCTTAATAAAATTAATCATGATCTTGGTCTACCTCTTGTATAATGTAAGAGTTTTAGCATACCTTATTTTGTTTATTTTTTTTAAATGTTTATTATTTTGAGAGAGAGCAAGCATGAGCTGGGAAGGGCAGAGAGAGGGAGGGAGTGAGAGAATCCCAAAGAAGCTCCGTGCTGTCAATACAGAGCCTGATTCGGGGCTCAATCTCATGAACCAGGAGATGATGATTTGAAATGAAATCAAGAGTTGGACACTTAACTGATTGAGCCCCTAGCCTTCTTTAAACTGCAATCATTTCCTCTCTTCTGATCTCATTCTCTGATATTTTTATCCTTGTTTTGGACTCCCCGGATTAGTCATTATCAGTGTTTAAATGGTTTCTTTTATATTTACCTATATGTATATACCATTTGATTTGCTCACCATTCCTTCATGGGCCTCAGTTCTTCCTCTTCTGGATTCAGTTTCCTTTTTGTAATGCAGACCCTTAGTAGTTCCTTCATGAGACCTTGTTAGTGGTAAACTGTCACTTTTTATTTCTGAAAACATTAACAGGTGTGTCCACTGGCTGCCAACACGATGTGATATGCAAGGCACCCTGCGGAAAGGCTGTCTACTCTTAGTGCCCGAGGGCCACACGCAGGGGGCCCTCCCCTATCCCTGGGGATGTGTCCCAAGATCCCTGGTGGATGCCTGAAGCTATGGTAGCACTCAACCCTATATGTACCAACTTTTTTCCTGTACCTACACACCTGTGATCAAGTTTCATTTATAACTAGGTACAGTCAGTGAGAAACAACAAAAATAGTAAATAAACCAATTATAACAGGAAACTAATAAAAGTTAGGTGAGTGTGGTCCCCTCCTCCCCCTTCTCAAACTGTCTCACTGCAGTGCACTCGCCCTTGTGTTGAGGTGAGATGACAAAATGCCCACATGACGAGGTGAAGGGGGGGGATGACGTAGGCATCGGGACACCGAGTGAGGCTACTACCTTGACTGTCTGAGGCTCATCAGCGTTTGAACTGTGGTTGACTGCAGGTGACTGAAACCACAGAAAGTGATGCTGTGGATAAGTGGGGGACCACTGTGCATGCCATTCCTTGTTGCTAAGACTTTCAGGCCATTATCATCAGGCTCGTTAGAGTAGGATTTAAGGGAATAGAATACAGTACAGGTAGATTTTCATGGAAGATGGATGAAGGGAAATGGATCTCCGGGCCTCTAACCACGGGGAGCCCTGGAGAGTCTAGGGCCAGTGGTGGAAAGGCGGTGGGAGGGAATGTTCCAGCAGAGGGGGGAGAAGTCAAAGGGGCATATGAGGAGAGGAAATTAAATCCCTTACTTCACTGTTTTGGCTTGGGCAGGTCCTAAGTTGCTTGGGAGCTTTCTATTCAAATTGATGGGAAAGAACTCTCTCATTGCATTTGATCCTGAGAGGCCATTTAGCTGTTGCTCATTGAAAAACCAGAGCAGCGGTTTTTAGATATTGTCGTCCACACATTTCCTGTCATTTTATGAGACTGCGGGACTCCAAACCCAAAGATGGCTTCTTTTATACGGTAAATGAATCACAGAAGGAAGCGGAGGGAGGAAACTATGTGTGCAGATGGAGGAGCATGCCTGAGGGGAGCCGGAGACCATGATCTGGGGCAGACCTTCCCTGGGCACAGTGGACAGGGGGACTCCAGTGTTGGCTGCAGACACCTCTCATGCTGTGGCGCAGGAAGTGGCTGGTGGGGAGGAGGTCAGCTCACATCAAAGCAAGCTGGTACGTTCTGCCTTTCCATCAACTCTCAGATGGCACATGCATCCTCCGCGACATGCATCTTCCTACTCTTTATCTTCTTGATGCTGCTTTTCATGAGCGACAACTTGGGTAAAATTGCCAGCTTGTGTTTTGGTCAAGTAGTACTCAGGATGATTTAACCTAGGCTCTATGCCTCTTTAGGTTTGGCCCTGGAAATTCTTAGTAGGAAAATATGGGCCCTTCAAGAAGATTAGCAAGGTACCCAAACATAGGCTGTTGTACTTACCAGAAGTGAGGAGAAACATGGATGTGTAAAAGAGAGGGGTGACTGTGAAGTCAAGGTTACTAATTCTAGAACTTTGGTTTCTGCTTCACCCTCTCACCATGCAGTGCTACCCCGCAAAAATGAGTTACAACGTTTTTTTTGTACCATGGGGGCGATTTCAGAGTAGCTTAACAGGGAATTTGTCTATATGGGCAGTTTGTGGCTTAAGATGTGGGTTCAGTTGTGGTTAAAGGAAGCAGAGGACCTGGAAATTCCTCCTGTGAGGCCTCAGTGCCATGTTAGTGACCCTTAGCAAATCATTCCACTTCTGCCTGGTTCAATTCTTCATCCTTCCAGGAGAAATAGGCATGAAGACAACTTCAGAGTAGTTGGGAGTAACCCCTAAGGAATGATCATAAAGTACTTGGCACACATGAAGGGCAACTTAAATGCCAAATAGTAATTATGTAGCGCCTTTCTGCCAAGGAGTTCCAAACACTTAGACATTACCTCACTGATTCTCTTTACACCCCTTTGAGGGATGCGCTGTGCATTTTACAGGTGGGTAAACTGAGGCATGGCCATTTGAAAATTCATTTGCTCTGTGTCACTCTGCAGGTCAGCAGGTGATTTATAGAGGTGGGCAAGGAGCCCAGGTCTGTTGCTGCTCGGTTATTCACTACCAAGAGCCCCCCCCCACCCCCCCGTGCTTTGCCGTTGCATTTGTGGAAGCTCCTGGTGTCGAGCCCAGGGTCTTGGTTGATGTTACGAAGTAGTGTTACTTAAGAAGGGAGCCTCATGATGTAGTAGCATTGCTATATAGCAAATAAGTCACAAGGTATAAGGCCTCACACACAGAAGGCATGTGTGTGTGTGCGCACACGCGCGTGCGTGCGCACACCTGGGCACATGTGTGCGTGCATGTGCATTTTTGGAATGAGTCTTGAATTCGCTCAGATGAAAGTTTAACTGAGCTGAAAATACTGAATTTTGTGAGATGAAAACAAGGCGTGTGGGTTAACCCTCGGTAGAACCTCACTTTGAGGACCAGTGAAGTACAGTTAGCCCTCCCACAAAACCTTAGCTCTCAAAAGAGAGCATGAGAAGAAAACGTGGGCAAGTACATGGTAGAAAACATAGAAAATAAAGATGAATTAGAAAAAGAAAATAAACGTGTCCCTAATCCCGTCTCCAAAGATGACACGCTGCTGGTTTTGATACGTAATTGCCTGATTATTTTTTTGTGGTGATGCCGGTACGTTGGTGAAGGTGACAGCAGCCAGGGAGTAGCACGGGGGGCCTGGCTGTGTCGAAGCCGAGAGGAGAGAAGACAACTGGAAACGAGCCTGATCGCGTCACGGAGCAGGCGCAGGGCAGTGGGACTGACAGCAGTTTCCAGTTAACATCCTGGAAGCGTCACCAGCTGTCTGTGACGGGGCAAGCTGGCCTTGTCTGAGGGATGAAGGCAGGATGGGTCCGAGGAGGACCCCCACCCCTGCCTCCCACTCCCCCGTCCCACCGCTAAAAATACCTGGCCCCTTCATAATAGCTAACAGAGCCCCTTTCTAATGACAATTAGAGATAGGCTTTAAAATGCAAATATTTCTGGCAGTGGGGGCATCGATTTGCTCAAAAATCATTTTTGAGTGGGAACTGTTAGCCAGGTGCCAGGCACACAAAGCAAAGCAGATACGACCCCCACTTTTGAGGGGCCTGCATTCCAAGGGGAAGATGGACAAGAAATGAGTAAAGGAACATTTATGTAGAACCGCATCCAATTGTCAATTGTGAGAAGTGCCATCAAGGGAACTGACGTAACAGTAAGGAAAAATGGGGCATCGGGGGACGGATAGGACCCTATTCTAGAGTGTGCAGCTAAGGCCTCTCTGAGGAGGAAGGAGAGCCCACACCTGCAGGGTAAGAAGAAGCCAGCTCTGGGAAGGGGCGGGACAAGGCTTCAAGGTAGAGGCCACATCGCGTATCAAGTCCCCCGACATGATCAGTGTCTGAATCTAATGTCTAACTTTATAGAAGAGAGGGCACTGGGAACATGCCTCCCTGGTTAGGAAAAGGGTTGCAAAAAGAGGTGACCAGAATCACATACCTCAGGGTTGCCTGTTTTATAATTCTACCCACAGCCACTAGGGCATAATTTGAAGAGCGCAGAAGTATTCTCTACATCCAATCCCACGGGCCCAAGAAACCTCTCATGAGATTTTTGTCAAGGTGCCTGAGATTCCTCTCTGGGTTAAGGCTTTGAGGACAGGACATTCAGAGGTGTTGTCTGCAGTGGAAAACACATTTTGAGACCTTTTTGGTTAATAACTTGATTTACATAAGCCAATCAGATCAGATCAGCTAGTCATCTTCTAACAGGATCGTTTAGGGAAGGTGCTGTGGTCGGTGAGGATGACGGAGCGGGAGTAGGTGGAGGGAATTGTTCCTGTGTGGCTGGTGAGCAGCAAGAACACCAGGTCCCCAAGACCATGTCTTTTCTCATAGAAGGAACCCTAGGAGAAGGTTTGTACCAAAAAGAACGCAAAACAGAGCAGTAGGTCACCTATTTAAGGAGAGTCTTTGGGTTTTCATAGACAATGAGAAGCCAATTCCAGAGGTGAGCTGGGTTTCAAAACATAAGAGCAACATGGAAAGCTTCAGAATGTTTAGTGCAGAGCATTGATGATGATTAAAGGGTTGTAAAATTGAACCTATAAGGGTAAGTTGAAAGATGTGGGATTATTTAGCTTCAAGAAGAGGAGCCTGAAAAATGACTTAATAACAGAGTTCAAAATTATGAGGAGTTATTAAGCCATGTATGGTGACCAGCTGTTTCGTTTCTGGCACTGTCAGGGAAAAAACAGGTTTTAACTGAAGCATGATAGATTTAGGTTAGATTTAAAGAAGAACTTCTGGACTGTAAGAGTTGTTAAATAGGATGGGCTGCGAAGGCTGAGGGTTTGATCAGCGGGCTGTGCGTTCGCACCCCTTCCGTCCTAGTGATTCTGTGTGACTGTGTTTGTTTATGAAGGGCCACAAAGGGCCACCTTTCTGCTTTTTAAAATCAAAGGCATGATTTCTGTTTCCCATTAGAATTCTGAAGCTCAGAGTTGCAGAGGTTGGTGGACACAAATGATGAGAGTAATTTGTCTTGCTTCAATGGCCATTAGCATCTTTAATTGAGAAAAATGTGACCAAAAGGAGGAACAGATCTGCCACATGATCAAAAAATTGTTCTTGATGCTCAGAACAGAAGCCCTAGCAAGGAGGTGGGACGGAGTGAGGGTTGATTATTGGAAAAACTCAGGTGTGTTTGACTTGGATATGCCACATCCAGAAGGTGGGGTTTTATGAAATGGATTCATTTTTTCCCCTCCGTTCCCTTCCTACTGGGAGAAATTAAAAGCATTTCCAGGTGATACCACAGTTCACATAAGCTGGAGCTCGAGGAGCTGCCATCCAAAAGTCACCCTCAAGAGAAGGATTGGTACAGAGGAGGAGAAAGAGAGGAAATAGAACAGAGTTCAAATAAGTTGGTTAATAACTTGGTTTACATAAACCAAGTTATTATTTCTGAAAACAGAAATCTGCATGCATTTAGAAGCTGGTACAGGGGCGCCTTGGTGGCTCATTCAATTGAGCGTCCGACTTTGGCTCAGGGCAGAATTTACAGTTTCTGGGTTTGAGCCCCGCGTTGGGTTCTGTGCTGACAGCTCAGAGCCTGGAGCCTGCTTCAGATTCTGTGTCTCCCTCGCTCTCTGCCCCTCACTTGCTCCTGGTCTGTCTGTCTCTCTCTCTCTCTCTCAAACATAAATAAAACATTAAAAAAAAAAAAGAAAAGCTGGCTGAGCAGTGGCAAAGCCGGGCAGAGCGAACCTAAGAAAGGCTTACTGAATATGTCATCCCTGTCTACTTTGGAGGTGCAATGCAGGGAAGCATAGAGCCTTGTTTCCTGGGTTAGCCCCTCTCTCAGCGAAGCCAAGCGTCAAAGATTTTAGTTTTAGATTTATTCCTGAATTCTCTCTTTTGCTTATTAAATACCTGTCTGAGCGACTTTAGTAAGACTAAATTAGCACATCTGCAGATGATTTGCTCTAAGCACTCACGATAGCTCTCTGATGAAACTATGAAAAACATACAACACATATGTAGTATTCTCAGATGAGTCCTTTGTTTTGAACTAAATGGATATAATTTTCTCTAAAGGAAAAAAAATAATCAAAGACACTAAAAAAGCAGACTTTGAAACAGGTGACCAACTGGGAAGAAGGCTAAGTGGGTGTGCCGCTAAGCTAAGGGAAAGGAAAAATACTGAGAAAACATATTTTTCTTTCCTTCCAAAATAACTTGGGCTCCTTAATTCGGTAAGCACACTTAGACCCTTTTGCCACTACACTTTACCTTTCCGAAGAATCATCACTGTTGGAGAGCCACCTGCAACCCGCCGTTGGGTCAGAAGTCACAAACCACTTCCTTTTACTGGCCTCCTTTCTTTCTTGTCTGTGATATTTTCTTTGTGGCCTTGGCAGTTTGGGACATTATTTATTTATTTTCACGATTTCTGCATTTGGGTCTCCCCGACCCTCAGATAATTTATGGCCAAGACCCGTTCTAAGGATTCTTAAAAATGACAACAGCTGGCTTTTCCGTAGCAGAAGTCAGCCTCAAGGGGATTGGTGGCTTCTTTTCTGCTCTTGAGGTCCAGAGATTGATAGTGGGAAGGGAAAGCAAGTGAGAGGAGTAGTTTCCTCCTGTTATGAACAGGAGCCCTCTTCTGAATACTCTGTTGCAGGAAATGTCTCTTCATTACACATATGTGGACAGTGGAAGGGATCTATTCCTTATTGTCTGTATATCTTTTAAGTACTGTGAACTGAGGCTGTGTCCTTGAGGAATAAGCTATCCAACATCATCTAAAGCAACACAAGACCCATCAGTGTAAACATGGTTTACTTGTCTGTTCTTCCTGAGCTGCTTTCTTCCTTGAGGGCTTTTCTTAAGACCTAAAAACCACTTTTCTGGGGACGCCTAGGTGCCTCAGTTGGTTAAGCATTCAGCTCTTGGTTTTGGCTCAGGTCATTTCACAGTTTGTGGGTTCAAGCCCCACGTCCAGCGCTGCACTGACAGTCGGAGCTTGCTTGGGATTCTCTCCCTCCCTCTTTCTCTGCCCCTTCACCCCCTCCACTTTCTCTCTCTCTCTCTCTCTCTCTTTCTCTCAGAAATAAATAAATAAAGCTTAAGAAATAAACGAACCTCCCTTTCCTTTTAGAGAAACTGGGATAGACATCAAGTGAGAGCGTCCAGTAGCCAGAGCTTTGTGGGAGGTTGAACCCATGGCTGTGATAATGTCTCCAAGGTAATCAAGAAGGCCAAAGTTTCCATAAAGGTCTTGAGATTTAAAGGGAGCAAATGCAGATGTTTCAGATGGCGTGCCAGCGGAGAGTCCTGTGCCTTGGTCACTTCTCGGGGGGTTCCTACGTGGACTCCCCTGGGTATTTTTAGAAGTCTGCTTTGGTGGCACAGATCAGACACAGCAAGGAAGTTGGCTGGGGCTGGGCTGCGGGAGTTTTTGGATTCCATAATTAGGAAACCATAGATGGACCGAAATGTAGGATAGGTGCCCATTGTATTATTTACAGAGCGTATTTTTGCCCCTCTAATATATAACACAGTGGTTCCGTATATTGTGAGACTGGCGCAGCAGTTCCACGGTAGAGGCAAGCTAGCTGGGACAACCCCAGGAGGAGAGGAACCTTTTCTGTTTGCTCTCATCCAGGCTGTCTAGGAGCGGTGCGAAGGATGTGGTTTGACTGTAGCAGATTTGTCACCAGTAGCCCAGTGGCGATATATGAATGAATACTAGTCAGTAGGAAGGAACTTTACCAGTTAGAACAGCACCAGACATCCATTTTGCTGAGGAAGGATCGACTTTCCATCATCAGTCACAGCTCAGAAGCCCTTGTGTGGGGTGGAGTCACCCCTGCATTATCTTTGGTGAGAACCGAAATATATGTAAATAAAACTTTGCAACTGACTTGGGAGAAATCTGACACCGAAAGATGAAATGTAGCTTTTGCAGCATGAGATTTGTGGCACGAACTGACCAGAGGAAGGAAATCTGATGATCTAGATAGATGCCTCTGGTTAGTACCACTTTTGCTGTGTGCCCTGTGCTAGGCACTCACCAGGATGAGTCAGATATTGCCGTAAATAAAGACTTTATGTGTTTGAAGGAATAGGTGAAAGCCGGCTAATTTATAAATGTCTCTTTTCATTCTTTTCAGAGTTGGAATAAATTGCGCTAAAGGTCTATTGAAGAAAACAATTTTTAAACATTTATTTATTATTTTTTTAAATTTTTTTAATGTTTTATTTATTTTTGATACAGAGAGAGACAGAGCATGAGAGGGGGAGGGGCAGAGAGAGAAGGAGACACAGAACTGGAAGCAGGCTCCAGGCTCTGAGCTACCTGTCAGCACAGAGCCGATGCGGGGCTCGAACCCACAAATGTGAGATCTGACCTGAGCCGAAGTCGGAGGTTTAACCGACTGAGCCACCCAGGCGCCCCTAAACATTTATTTATTTATTTCATTATTTTTTGCTACTGTAAAGAGCCCCTGAAGCTGAACCATAGCTGAGTCATATTCCCAGTTCTAGCCCGGGTGCCATTTGGCTGGTCCTTGGAATGGCTTTCGATAGTTTTCCTATCAGGAAAACATACTCACATTGATCTATTATCTTATTATTGGTCTCAATGGCCAGGCCGTTGGAAGATGCATGGTTTGCAAATTATTTAAAATAACTGTTTTAAAAAGACTTTTATTTATACATTAGGATATTCACTCCCCAGACCTCCATGCTTAGAAACTACCTGGAAGTAATTCCATGAAATTCTAATGTTGATTCTTAGATCCTATTGTCCTCAGTGACTTTGGTAATAAAATAAATGAACCTTAGGAGGAAAAGTCATCTTCCATAAGGTCTGTATATGTCCTCTTTCTATATTAATTGGGGAGATGCTTCCAATGAACCTGCGCTGTGTCAGAGCCTCTGAATGTTAGGTGCTGATAAAGTAACTTTGAGAAGCTAACTTGGAAGAGACACAGCAGAGTCGAGAAGAAAGCCCAGTTCAGTCCTCAGTGTTCTGTTGAACGTATCAGGACCCTGAGGGCTCACTTTGTAGGGCAGATGAGCAGGGTCCCACCTTTTCTTTTAACAACTTTTAAAAATGTATGACTGGTCAGTCACACTTTGTTGTTAGTTGTCCACTTCTGGCCGCAGCCACATCTCCTTGCAGCTCTCAGCCCCCGGTCCTCGCTGCCTCTGCTCTGCGCCCTCACTGAGAACTCAGCCCCATGGTCGCCAACTTTATCTCAGTTTATCACATCACCCTGCTCTCTCCACTCCTTCCTCCCTCAGTCACCACATCTACCTCTTCACCAGCACCTCCAAGCTCTCTCACTCGCTCACTGCTCCCCCCAACCAGAGCAGGGGGGGCACTTGTCTGTCTTTACAGAATGGGCTTCTGGGTACATTTTGATTCAAAGAAGGGTTTCCAAAGCTAAGGAGCGAGCATAACAAAACTCATCCAGTTTCAAGAGCGTGTGTGCACAGCATGGGAAGAGCATAAAAACTAACAGTTCCTGAGCCTCTGTGCTGGATGCTTTGTCTCCATGATGTCCTTGTTTACAAATGAGGAAACTGAGGGGTGCCTGGATGGTTCAGTGGGTTAAGCATCCGACTTTGGTTCAGGTCATGATCTCACGGTCCGTGGTTTGGGCATCGAGCTCTGTGCTATCAGCACAGAGCCTGGAGCCTACTTCAGATTCTGTCTCCCTCTCTCTCTGTCCCTCCCCCACTCACTTTCTGTCTCTGTCTCTTAAAATAAAAAATAAAGATATAAAAAATTTTTTTAAAAATGAGGAAACTGAGGCCTCAAGAAGTTGCATTCGCCAACCCAAATCCTTTGCAATAGCAACGTCAACTATCTTCTGTCTTCAAGTCCATGCTTTTTCTGCTGCTTGATACCAAAGGCTTTGAATATCTATGAGTAATTTTGGGGGAATCCTCATGGAACTTTTTATCAGAGGTTAAGGCAAATCTAAACTAAGAGTCTCAAATATTATTTGTAGTTCTTTCTCTGTCCAGTGTGCAGTGTGAAGTGGGAAGGACTGAGGCACAGGTGAGCAACCCAGGTAGAGAGGGTCTCTTGTGGCCAGCAATATCACTTTGGACTAATGGCTCTTACTTACCTTTACTAAGCCATCTTCTTAGTGAAATCAAAATTATTATTAGTCACAAGAGATGAATTTTTACCTGCCACATGCAACTTGTTTTTTCCTGTTAACTTTTAATGGCACTGTGTATAAGTATTGTGCCGTTGTCGAGATGTAGGAATGCTTTTCTTTTGTGGTAGTTTAGATTATGTGGAAAATACATTGTTTTGGTGAAAATGTTTATGCTCAGTGCTACTCATGTTTCTTCTTACATTTTGAGTAACATTTATTTTTAAAATGTCATTTTTTAATTAAAATGTTTATTTATTTATTTTGAGATGGGAGGGTGGTTGGACAGGGGAGGGGCAGAGACCAAGGGAGAGAGAGAATTCCAAGCAGGCTCCGAGGTGCTGTCAGCACAGAGCTTGATGTGGAGCTCGATCCCACGAACTGTGAGATCATGACCTGAGCAGAAATCAAGAGTCAGACGCTTAACTGACTGAACCACCCAGGCGCCCCTAAGATGTAATTTTTTAAGAGGAGTTTTAAGTCGCCAGCATCCTGGGGAGGAAGGTATGGATATCTCCTGTATCCCTTGTTCCCAAGGGAACAGCTTCCCCGTCAGCGGCAGCTCCCGTCAGAGCAGTGCTCTCATTACAGGCAGTGAATCGCATTAATTAACACATCACAATTACCAGAAGTCCTTATTTTACCTTAGAGTTCACTCCTGGTGTTATATGTGCTGTATGGGTTTGGACATAGAAATAATAACATGTATCACACTGAGTAGTTTCACTGCCCAAATCCTCTGTATTCCCCCTGTTTATCCCTCCTCTACATAGCTCCTAAAAACCCATATCCTTTTCATGTCTCCATAATATTACCTTTTCTAGAACGTCACACAGTTGGAATCCTACAGTATCTAACCTTTCCAGATTAGCTTCTTTCACTTCATAATATGCATTTAAGGTACTTCTATGTCTTTTCATGGCTCAAGAGCTCATTTCTTAACGCTGAGTAATATTCTGTTATTTGGACATACCATAGTTTATCCATCTACAAGGACATTTGTTTTCATTTAATTGCTGCATAAGAAAAATATTGACTGTAAAATTTTCAGAAAAAATCAGAAAGCATAAAGAAAAAATAAAAGTTACTTGAAATTCAATACCAAAAATATTCTCAGTTAGTATTTTGATGCCTTTCCTTTCAGTGCTTTTCCTGAGTATATGTGGGTATGCATATATAGTCACACATTTCCTTTATATTTTATAAAATTTTGCTCAGATCTCCTAAGCTGATTTAATTTTTTAAAAATTATTAGAAGGGACTGGGCAGATCTCAAGATGACAAATCTTAGGTAAAGATAATCATTTTGAAAATTGGTTTATCAAAATTGGTATAAAATTTCTTATTCTAGTGCCTTTAAGAATATTCTAGCCCGTGGGATGATTTATTTCCTGATCTAGCCGCCTGCCTCAGAATATAACTGTGCATTCTCCTTGCTTTTCTTCTTGTCTCCTTTGTTCTTTCACTTTATTCTTTTCAATAGGGGCTCATGGGATGCCTGGCACAGGAAATGGCCGTGTGTAAGCCTATGCCGGACTGGGCGCCATAATAGTGCTCCTGGGGTCCTTCTCCCCCCCCTCTGAGGTTCCCTCTCCATGTTCCCTCCTCTGGAGGGGCGCCGTGTACCTTCACTGAGGATTCCTAGACCTGCCTTTGAGAGAGTATTCTATATTTGCTTAGTTTACAAAGTTTATGTTATTCCTTTGACTTCACAATAACCATGTGAAGACACGGTTTTGCAAGTGAGGGGAAGGCTTTGAGAAGTTAAAGGACTTGCCCAGGGTCACACATCTCTATTGAAGATTTCATGTGTTTTTTTTTTTAAATTTTTTAAAAATTTTTATTTTTGAGAGAAGAAGAGACAGCATGAGCAGGGGAGGGTCAGAAAGAGAGGGAGACACAGAATCCGAAGCAGGCTCCAGGCTCTGAGCTGTCAGCACAGAGCCCAGTGAGGGGCTCAGACCCATGAACTGTGAGATTGTGACCTGAGCTGAAGTCAGATGCTCAACTGACTAAGCCACCAGGTGCCCTGAAGATTTCATGTTTAAAATGGCATAGTGTGAGTCACACCAAACTCGAGAAGAGGCTCCAGCTGAGAATTTAAAGAAAAGTACAGAAAATATTACCACAGCCAAAATTATTACAGAATACTCTAACTAGAAAAGGTCATTGAATTTTATATGCTTTTTTTTTTTAAAGTTTATTTATTTTTGAGAGAGAGTGGAGCAAGCAGAAGAGGGGCAGAGAGAGAGGGAGAGAACCCCAAGCAGGCTCCATGCTGGCAGCACAAAGCCTGATGCAGGTCTCGGTCTCATGAACCTTGAGATCATGACTTGAGCTGAAGTCAAGAGTCTGATACTTAGCTAACTGAGTCACCCAAGCATCCTGCTTTTTTTTCCTCCCCCAAAAGTAAGTAGCAGGGGCGTTGGGCTGGGTTAGTCGGTAGAGCTTGTAACTCTTGATCTCGGACTTGTAGGTTCAAGCCCCACATTGGGCACAGAGCTTACTTAAAAAAAAAGAGAGAAAAGCAGAAATAAATAGGAATCAAATACAAGTAAAGCAAGAAACCAATTTAAATCAGTTACTGGAGAACAAAAAATGAAAGTAGGGAAAAGTGTCTTCAAGATAGCTGCTCACTCATTACCAGGAAGGGATGAGAAAAATAGTGCTTCACTTTTTGCAGCAAAAAGAAGGCTGTGGATCAGGAATAGCTGAATCAAGGAGCAGAGTAATCTCTCCTGATTCATAGGAGATAGGGTGTCTGGTGAAGGGTAAGGGAAGGAAGATTTAATGCCAGATGAATCCATTCCTGATTTCTGGAGCTACATGAAAGATTCTTAGGAAATCTTGAAATGTGAAACATCCCCAATTCATACAGATATCTGGAAAACCAGAGGCATCCTATTTGACAGATACTTTATTTTAAGCTATTTATTCTACCTGGAAATGTAATTTGAATTATTATAATTTTTTGTTCAAAACTTGTGAAAATGGAACCAGCTTTCCTAGTGTCTGACTTCTGATGTCCAGGAGGCTATTTGAAGTAGAGAAAAGAAGCAATAGCTCCGTGGAGTAGCTTGCCCCACAGAACAGGGCGGTGGTGACTTGGCTGAGGGAGGTCTATGACTTGGGGGAGAATTAGAGGCTCAGTCTTCTGTCAAGGTCAAAAGCTCTGTGGAAAGTTTGCAGAGGTGGTTCTGAAGTGCATTATTCCCTGTTAATAAGAGGGGGAGGCATATAGCATAGACAGGGATGAATGGAGATGCTCTGATTATATGGAGGTAAACAAATGCAGAAGTGTGTTCTGGGTGGGAAATTAAAAATGTAACAGTGTATTAGAGAGTGCAGAGTATTTGTTAAACACCTTTTTTTTTTAAAATTTCTGTGCACACAGAGTGCAAGCAAGGGAGGGGCAGAGGGAGATGGAAACACAGAATCCGAAGCAGGCTCCAGATTCTAAGCTAGCTGTCAGCACAGAGCCCAAAGTGGGACTTGAACTCATGAACTGTGAGATTGTGACCTGAGCCGAAGTTGGATGCTTAACTGACTAAGCCACCCAGGGGCTCCTTGTTAAGTATCTTAAAGTCTTAATAATACTACTTAGAGTTTATATTTCAGTTTTATGACATTGAAAAATCAGAATGAAATACTGGGTTATTCAGGAACTAAACTGCAGTAACTGCCATTATACTTGGCATTGTGGAAGCCATTGGTGATCTTGGCAAAAAGAAATGTCAGTAGAAGGATAGATTCAAAAGATCATTTGGTGAAATTTTAAAAGAAAATGGAGGATAGGAGGTGGGGAAAAGGAATTTAGGAAGTGAGCACACTTTTAGAGTGTGTTCTCTAAGAGTTTTAGAGAAATGGGTCAATAACTGGAAGGAGATATGGTGTAGTTGGAAAGACCATTCGGACTTGGAGTTACAATACTAAAGTCCCTGGTGCTAGCCCTTATGAATGAACATCTGTGACAAATCTCTTAGTCTTGGTATCTTCACCAGAAAAATGAGGATAATGAAACCTACCTGGAATGGTGATTCTGGAAGATTATGTATGATACTAATTTTTCATTTGTGAGCAGGAACATAAATGTAAAAATCTCATCATCTGTAGTGTGTAATAGAAATTCTCAAAGAAAGATAGGATCACTTGGAGAAAGTGGAGTCCTGAGAAAAATAGATATGAATGACTGGGCGAACTGAAGAGCTTTATTGAGAGCCCTGGGAAGGGAAGACCATATAGAACGTGCCGGGGAGGAAAAGAGAAGGGCCAGATTGGAACAGAGGGTGAACGTTGGAGAGAACTCTGAGGAAAATCAAGTTGGATAGGGGGAATTGGGCTAAGGATGAATGATTGTAAAGGCCATTCAGAAGACTCAAAGTTGGTGGGGCAGGCAGCCGGGTGGCCCTGTGGGTTTCCCAGTAGGATCGTTGAAAGTGAAAGGCTTGGGATTTCTACATTATGT
The DNA here is from genome assembly GCF_006229205.1 of Suricata suricatta. Lineage (NCBI taxonomy): Eukaryota > Metazoa > Chordata > Mammalia > Carnivora > Herpestidae > Suricata > Suricata suricatta. The sequence continues at coordinate 41,991,626 of NC_043706.1, forward strand.
GGAATTACAGGGATTGGAGCAAATTCTGTCTTTGTCTATTAAGAAGACGGCCAGTGTTGCCAATGCATTTGGGATACTTTAGTTTGGTGGAGGAAGCAGGAGGAATCAAAGACCAGGAGAAACAGGAAGGAAAAACATGAAGGCAAGAAAGCCAGCTGGAAAGGTACTTCTACAATCCAAGTGTGGTGAGAATCAGAATTGAACCTTATTGTTAGGGAGATTATGTGCCTTGAAAGTCAAGGTGAATATCCTGGAGAAGAAAAGTGCAAAAGAAAGGGGTGTTTCAAGAGGGGAAACATTCATGAAATGAGTCTTAGGCCAGTCAGTCAACAGGTATTTATTGAGTACCTACTATGTGCCATTGCTGTTCTAGGCATTCTTCTGGGCACTCTTCCAAGCTCTGTTCTGAGCATAGGTGACAACACCCTTAATGGCAGGAAATGTGTGGGAGGAAGCCAAACTGTGACAAAACTAAGCTTACATTTCTTTTTCTTTTCTTTTTCTCTTTTTGTTTTGTGAGAGGTAATATCTTACAGGATTTTGTATATTCTGCTGTGTCTTTCACATAGTTTGCCAAGTGAATTTGTAATATTTCTTAAAAGAGTTAATATTAAGCTGTTGCTGCAATTTAAAAATTTTTTTTAAATGTTTTATTTATTTTTGAGAGAGAGAGAGGGAGGGTGTGTGTGAGCAGGGAGGGTCAGAGAGAGAGAGGGAGGGTGTGTGTGAGCAGGGAGGGTCAGAGAGAGAGAGGGAGGGTGTGTGTGAGCAGGGAGGGGCAGAGAGAGAGGGAGGGTGTGTGTGAGCAGGGAGGGGCAGAGAGAGAGGGAGGGTGTGTGTGAGCAGGGAGGGGCAGAGAGAGAGAGGGAGACACAGAATCTGAAGACAGGCTCCAGGCTCTGAGCCAGCTGTCAGCACAGAGCCCGACGCGGGGCTCGAACCCACAAACCACGAGATCATGACCTGAGCCGAAGCCGGATGCTCGACCGACTGAGCCACCCAGGCGTCCCCTGTTGCTGCGATTTTTTAAAAAGTGTGATCTGTTGATCCACATTACCAGCTTTAAAAATGTTCCCAGGGCAGTTGTGGTTAGGAACGCATGACCGGTTTGGCTTGCTGAACTGCAGAAGAACACCACCAAATTCAATTCCCCAGCCGTCCCTTTGATACTCCTACAAGCAAATAATCAAAATAGAAGACGTTAAGATAAATGAGAGAACGCATACGGAGAAACATTGATTTAAAATGAAGGGAAACAAGGTCTCATTTCTATCTGAAGGAAATCGGTTTAGTGTATTCAAGGGTTTAGAATCAATGAAGTGCACCACAGAATTATTTATATCCGTGAAGTAACCCATTTTCTGTTTCTAATCCTGTGAAAAGCACTGGTTTGATCTTTACCAAGGGACTAGGAAGCGGGAGGCCCTGGTGTGCCCTTCCTCGTTCAGCACTGAGCTAATGGGGTGTGATGGTTCTGCCGCTGTTTTGCCTGGATATTGGTGTTCTCGAAGGGCTCACGTGTGTATGTGTAAAACTGCGTGAGATTTAGGGTGCAAATAGACAGGTGCATGCATAAATGAACTCTCCGATTGGCTGACCACTGACTTGAAGTATGAGGTCGTGAGTGCTAACTAATTCTGAACTATAGTTTTGAGTAATTCATCAGGACAGGGACTCTGGTTTTAATGGCTTATGTGGCGAGCCCATTTCCCTATCCTTCCCAGTAGAATTTTTTTAAAAAGTGTATTTGTAATTGATGTCATTAAAATGGTAGACTCGGGTTCGGTTTTAAAGCAGAAACATTCGGTGGTTCAGATTAATTTCCAGCAATGGTTTTGGGGGTTGACACTAAAATGTGTACAAAAGCAAACATTTCCCTTTCCGAGCACGTAATTGGAACTCGAATGAAATGTAAGCAAGTGGGCATCAGCTACAAGTTCGCTTTGACACAGATGTCTGGAAAGCATCACCAGTTAGCATACTTTTCATGAGAACCATAGTGTATTGTTGTCTCTCTGTGCTCATGGAAGGAAAGAAGGCAGTTGCTTGTTGGAGCCCGGACTTGGACCGGCTGGCCAGAACCTGAGGCTGAGGTCATCCCCATCTGGACTTGGGTGAGACCGGCTGAGACAGCTTCATAGAGCAGCAGACACTCGAGCCGAAACGGACACCCGCCACAGCCCGTCTCTCAAATGTTAATCAGTGACTTCTGAAGGAAAGGTGTCTTGACCAAATGGCTTATGGTTCCTGGGTCACCACCTTTGTCTTTCTGTCTGGTTTCAGGAGCACAGGAAGTCACATACATGCTGATAGTTACTAAAGGAAATAAAACGCATTCGTTGCTTTTCCAACAGAAATAAAGTCTTTTCATCGAGAAACGAGGGAAAAGTCCATACAAGGAAGCATTGATATCATTCTGAGGCATATTAAAAAGTGAATGAATTGACAGAGTAATAAAAATAGTAAAGAAAGCCTTGAAGGTGGGCTTACATGCTAAATAGGCTGACCTTAGGCATTTTCAGTTCCCTTACTATTCCAGAAGGGTGGAGAGGTTTCCTTTCTATCTGGGGAAGAAAAACCTTTCCCACGTTAATCTTTATTTCATTTGGTATAAATATCTTTTTCTTTTATCTTGTCAGTGGAGTTAGCACTGATGGATTCCCTCAGCATTTGTGTCATGGTTATAAACCAAAGGAGTTTATTCAGTGCTTCTCACATTTATGTAAATGCTCTTTTTAAAAGCATTAATTTTTCCTCCTCCTACTTTTGTTCTGTTCTTCTCTCCGTTTAGCTTTTCCTGGTAAGAATGAGGTAGCTCCGTTTGTTTGGTACTTTCCTTTAGCTGGATTGTATTGCTTTGAGACAATACAGTGAAATAGTTGCATCCAGATCTTTACTTTAGCCTGGAAAGAAGCACATCAGTGAGAATGTTTCTGTTTTTATTGATTTGTGGCATGAGACCAACTAGACAATGAGTTGGACTCGTTGTGGATTGTGTTTAAATTTTTTTAACTGCGTGCAACAGCAGGGTAGCTGGGTTCCTGCATGAACTTCTGAAGTTCTCTACCAGGGACTGTCTTTCCCCTGGTTTATCTTTCACCTGATGCCCAGTTTATTACCCATCAGGTTCCAGTGAACAGTACAGGATTAGAATGAGCACATGAACTGTGAAGTGATTGCTAAATCCCAGAAACACCCTAAATATAATTTTTCCCCTTTCGTGGCCTAGGATAATAACGTGAGAATAACATAAAATGAAATATGAACCTTTATTTCCTTTTGAGAAGTGTCAGCGTTCTCAAGCTGCCTTTCCACTGGCCCTTGTGTGGCATCAGCTGCCTCAAACCAGATTATTGCATCCTCCACTTCGTTCTCTACAGAGCTGGAAAAACCAGCCGAGTCCAGTGTCCTAGCATTTCCAGTACTTACTTTCTTACAGAAAATGGAGGCGTTTCCTCCTTCAGAGTCTGTCTATGATTGAGCAGATAGCTAGCCTGTTCACTAACTTTTCTCATTTTACCCTAATTGATATTCTCCTATCCTTGGTTACATCAGAAGGCATCATTTTGATAGCTCTAGGCACCTGTGTCTTGGTTGGGTTTCTGGTTTTTTAAATTGTCTGGACAAAGCCTCTGCTGGGTATCTCTCACTGCTCATGGGCCATGGCAGCCTCTTAAGTATCGGGGACCTTTGTCTGTCACACGGCTGCATCACTGCTTTCCAACACGAGAGAGCTCTGAGGGGAGTGACGTGGATACTTGAGGATTCAAGATTTGCCATCTTTGGTGCCATATAAGATTAATGTTTATAAATTGGGCACAGTGTTTTTAGACTGTATGCCTCTTTCGTCTCTACTACTGTTGCTCCTTATAATTTACCCGGTGGCTCTGGGGAGAGTAGCGTGCTTCTGAAATAAGGTCACCTGTGTTGCAACACATTTATATGCCTTGGCCAAGCCATTTCTTGTGGACATTCCGTAGATACTCTGAAAACTCTCGAGTTCCTATTATGATCTCAGGGGATCTTTCACAAACATTGTTCATCAGGGCTCCTCAGACCCGAGAAAAACACACTGGTCAAATGTCTGCGACACTTTCAGGTGGACGCACTGTCAGCCTGTTGGGCTCCTCACTGGCATCAGATCCCTGATGCCCTTCCCTGCCCACACCCTAGCTTACCTGATGGGAAGGTGGGCCAGGCTTCAGAGCCCAGAAGAAGGCAGTAGAACGGAAATATGACCGTGTTTAGGCCATTCTTCTGAAATATTAGTCTTTCATGGTTAATTATATGAATATATATATTTTGCATGATGTTTTCAGCAACAGATAAATACTATTGGTTATAAGAGCCTTATTCTTTTTTTTTTTTAAATTTTTGATGTTTATTTCTTATTGAGATAGAAACAGAGCATGAGTTGGGGAGGGGCATTGAGAGAGGGTGACAGAATCCAAAACAGGCTCCAGGCTCTGAGCTGTCAGCACAGAACCCGATGCAGGACTCAAACTCACAAACCATGAGATCGTGACCTGAGCCAGAGTCAACGCTTAACCACGACTGAGCCACCCAGGGACCCCACAAGAATTTTATTCTTAAGGGCCTGCAATTTTAGTACCACACTTACTTAATGAGTATCAATACTTAATTGACCTGAGCTGGTACGGACTATTTACTTAATAATGAATCTGCTGGGTCTGGTTGATGTGGTCCTGATGTTGTTAGCTGAGAAATTTGCCTTGTACTCTGTATCTGCAGCAATGTGAGAAAGCCATTTCAGTTTTCCATGCCTCCATTCCATACCCATTAAACTACAGCAGCAGCTCTGATCTTGAGATGTTAAAATTACCTGTAATAATCCCTTATATTTACATAATGTGTAGGATAGCCCAATAATGTGGGTGCTGGTGAGCTCTCAATTTAAACATGAAGGAAAAAAGGCATTGATCTTGGAGCCTACGCCCTCTCCAGTCTACAATATCTCTCAGGTGGTTGTGCAGTGTGGTCTTCTAGGTCCCCAGGCAGGGTGGCCGGTCTGGTCCTGGCACCTCTTCACGGATGGGCGTGGCAAGTCCCCTAAGTGTTATAATACTTTGTAGTTTATAGTAGGAGTCTAATAGCACTAGACAGGTTATTTTTGTCCATCTTTAAATCTCACAGAGAGAGAAATCCTTGTTTCATGAAACAGATTTTTGTTAGCGTACTTTATTTCTTATCAGTACACTTTGTATGCCTGAGCAACTCGTCATAGAATCTTCAAGTTGAGGGAAACCCTGGGTGGCTCAGTCGGTTGAGCATCCGACTCTTGGTTTTGGCTTGGATCATAATCTCATGGTTCATGAGTTTGAGCCCCATGTTGGGTTCTGTGCTGACAATGCAGAGCCTGCTTGGGATTCTCTCTGTCTGTCCCCCACCCCCTACCCCCATGCTCTCCCCTGCTCTCTCTCTCAAAATGAATAAATAAACATTAAAAAAAGAATTTTCGAGTTGTAACAGAGGCCACTGGGGCTCAGTTCATTTATTTGATGGATAAGAAAACTGGCAAACAGTCCCTGTAGCTTTTTGTTGTTTATTTGGGCAGATTCACCGTCTTAAAACGTTCTTTTTTTCTTTACTACTCCTTTGAGCGACTATCTTCTTTCTAACCACCAAACTTCTTGAAAGAGTCGCTTAGGCTTGTCGCCTCCACTTCCTCACACCCACACACTCCCAGCCTCTTGCAGTCTGGCTTCCGCTCCCCGGCTTCGACGGAGACGTCTTGAAGTTTGCTAATAGTCTCCCTTGGGCGGCCTTGACCCCTCTGCAGCATTGCAACCCTGTCCCTTACCATGTCCTCTCTTTCTACCCTTGGCTTCTGCCATATCATCTTCCAATTTCCTCCTGCCTGCCCGACTGCTCCTCTTTCCCTTTTGCTTTAGCTTCTAAACTCCCACTCACCTCCTACAAGAGGACATCACCAGAAGTCCTGAACTTGGCTTCTTTCTCTCTCCACTTCCTTGCTTATTTATTTAAGGCACCGGCACATGAACCATCACCCTGATTTTATGAACAACTCCCAAGTCTTCATCTTTCTCCCAACCGGCTTCGATTGCTTTATCTCCCTTTGCCCTAAAATTGGTGTCACAGAACCCTTTTGATCTTTGATCTTTAAGTGACGTATCTCTGCAGAAACTCCCCATCCTTACCTTAGTGTCGGGGACTTAGCAGCAAGCCAGGATTACTGTTCTTCCAGCCACCAGCTTCCTCCCCTTTAAGGCTCTGTTCACACAGTGCTGCTGTTCAGTCTCCCCAAGACTCAGCTCTGATCATGTTAACATGAGGGCTTCACATTGCAGAGTGTTACATCCCCAGGTGCTGCCCAGTCGGTCACAGGCTTCTCAGGTGGCTTCTTTAAGCCCAGAGTCACTTGGCCCCATCTTATCTTTCCATCTCCAACCACGTTCCTACACACATTCTAGTCCAATGGTTCTCAGGTGTATTGGAGCCAACAACCCCTATTTATAACAAATCCTCAGTCATTGTCCCTTTACCATGCTGAAGTGAAATCTTTGGTTTTCTATACCTGTCCATGTAGCTTCCAAAAGGTCAATATCATGCCATGAATGCAGCATAAAGGAAAAATAAAAGAACTTAATTAAAAATGAAATTGTATTGACATATTTTAATGTCTAAATACTTGGAGAAGAATGTGGATGAGAAACATAGGATGAGCTAGCTGGCCACGTGGACATGTGTAGAATTATCGTGAATGTGACAGCTACAAATTGAGATTGATGCACGTATGTATTAGTGGCTCAGATACCAAAAGTGACATTAGCGTTGGTGAACATTTTCTGAACTCTTGAAAAACTCTTGGTAAAATTCCTAACAAAACAAAGTACTCTCTTTTCTTGATTTCCAGGTAGTTTTTATTCCTAGTAAATCTAACATTTTAAAACTGTAGAAAAACTCCCTTTACATTTATATTTTAATAGAGTGTAGGTGCTGGGCTCCGGTAATTATACCCAGATTTTTTTCTTCTTACCTACTTGAATGTCTGATGGGTTTCCCCAAAGTCATGAGGGATGTGAAGAAGCTTTTCACTGCGTGGGACTGTCCATTGCATTGCCCGACACCCAGCGTCCTTAGCCTCTGCCCAACAAATTACAGTCCTGTACCTACAATCATGTGACAGTTAAACACCTCCACGGATTTCTGCAACATCCCCAGGGGTTGGTACTGCCTTGGGAACCGCTGCCCTAGCCACACTATTCTCACTGTTCCCTGAATGCGCCTTCCCTTTCTGAAATCCCATATATCTTTTGATGCTGTGCTCTTGGTTTGAAAATTCTTCCATTTCCACCTCTTGAAATCTTACCCACCTCTCTAGCTTAGATGGCACATACCCCATTAAGCTTTCCTTCAGGAGGGATGTCTGTCGGTCTAAAATCTTGCAGCTTGTTACTCTGGCTGTAACACTTTACATCTCTTGAAATATACTGCTTCATGTCAGTTATTTATGTGTAGATATTACCTTACCTTGCAGTTTCTAAGATTCTGGAGGACAGAGACCATCCATAATGGGAGGTTATATTCTCTAGTGTTTCTAGCAAAGTGCCTTGCACATAGTACATACCCATTGTATGTTTATTGATGAGTGGATGGATAATTTTTAAAGAAATTTGTAGATGGGTGCCTGAGTGTCTCAGTCAGTTAAGTGTCTGACTTTGGCTCAGGTCATGGTCTTGTGGTTCGTGAGTTGGAGCCCCGCATCGGGCTCTGTGCTGACGCTTGGAACCTGGAGCCTGCTTCAGATTCTGTGTCTCCCTCTCTCTCTGCCCCTATCCCCAAGCATGTGTGCACATGCTCTTGCTCTCTCTCTCAAAAATAAATAAACATAAAAAAAGAATATTTGTAGAGAAAAACAAGAGGGAAGATTGATTTTAGCACGGAAAGTGATACTTACATTTTATCTTCAAATCATAAACTTCTGATAGTACAAATCAATATCAGAAAAGCACACAGAAAGTCTATGGGTCTATAGGTTTGGGCTGTATGCATATTTATGACTGTATTTGTTGCAATTATTATTAAACATAAGACCTTATTCTCTATCCATAGCAGGAGTTTGGAGCAAAATTAAGCTAGCATTCGATTGTAGAGAAAATGTGGATAAACATGGCTGTTTTGATTCAGTTCTGAAATGTTGAGATAAAATCAACGTTTGAAGTCAATCAGGATGCCTGTTCAATTTCCCTGTTTTCCTCCTTTATTCAAAAACCTCAAAACCACTATGGGTAATTCCCTCAAGATCTACTTCTAACACATACAGTCTAAAGGCTGAGCAAGATTTCCAAGAACTGAGCGCTTTCAACATTCACTCTTTATGCTCCATTCTGAGCATCTCTCCCCAATGACACGAGCCTAGGAAAGCCCAGTTACTCACTCCACCCACCTTTCATCTCTAACTAGAGTAGCATGAAGCATTTGTGCAGTCTTTTCTTCCATGGCTTCATTTTCTGTCATCTTAACTCCATCACCAACCCTCAGCCTCCTAACGACATCCGTATGAAAGAAATCAGACCCCTTCCACAATGAAAAACACATTGAAGCTACTGCACACCCCCATCGCCACTGGAAAAGTAGATATTATTTTTTCTGTCAATCCAACTGCAGCACTGTGGCAATGTGGAGTTCGGGGGTTGTATTTTCATGTGTACCATAATTAGTTAAGCCAGGGGTGCTAATCAACGAAAGCATTGTTACTGTGTAGGATGCTGGGAAACTTAACAGCTCTTTGCTTATGTATTTTTTGAAGTAGGAAGTATTTGCCTTTGAATGTGGAGACCATGTAAAATGATCCAAGAAAAGTGATATGGCCAAATGACATGATTAATTTTCATTCCTTTCCTTTCCATCTCTTTCCTCAGATGCATTTGAGCCTTGCCCAGATCCCAACTTGATAGAAAAAAGCCCAGGCTTTGGACAACTCAGTCAATTAAAAACCAGCTTTTCTTGGAGTTAGAGAGATATAATGGAGTATAAAGATGTGCTCTGCCTTGAAAGAATTTTACATAGACCCACGAAGTTTAGAAATATCTTCCAGAGAAGATTACAGAGAACTATATGATAAATGTCAGATGAGTGATAGAGACAGGGTACTATAGGTTTTGAGGATGAGATCATTGTAGACCCTGGGCCTCCTTCTGAGTCCAAGGCTGTCCTGTGATCAGACTGTCCTTCTTTGGTACCTAGAATACTTCTCTTGGTCACCCTGAGTTTCCCCTGAGGGTCAGAAACCACGCCTTTTAAGGCACCAAGGCTGGGCATTAAAATGTCTAATTTCCAGGCCTGCTTCCCTTTGTAACACTCCTCTTTGAAGACACACCCCAAACTCTGTTAGCTCAAGACTGTGGCGGGTACTATGGCTTTGGGAAGGCAAAACGTTTCCATAGAAATTAGACAGGTTCATTTCAACTTGTTCCTTCTACCACCTTGTCCTAGGGAAATTTATACAGGCCTCATAAATTGAGATTTAACCAGAATGCCCCATAATAAAGATACTGTGGTAATTAAGGTGGTATTGCTATTTAGTTGTGCCAGTTAAAGCCAAGGATAATAGAAAACCAACCCAGAAGCCATATTCAGAAACACTTCAGGATGGGAAGTAGGGTGGGAGGTTATCGTGTCTTCCCATCCCTTTCAGCAAAAATGTCTTAACTTTTTAAACTTTTGTGGAGTGATTCTCACTCATTGGCTTCACCAGGTTTGTAACATCAAAAAGCAGGTTCAGACCAGAGGAATTCCTGACCATTAGGAGTATGGATGACTTTTATATAAAATGTTAAGTGTTCCAGAGATGTTTGTGGATGTAAATCAGGGAATTGTTCTATTTTTAAATTTCTAAAATTTAGGAATTAGTGGGAGGAAAGTGTGTCTCTCTGCAGAATTCAAGCAGTACCTATGCCCTTCGCCCCCAGCCATCTTCAAAGCCATTTAAATTGAATAGAATAGTTGAGAAGATGGTGTATTATTATTCTGTTGAGATGGGAAGCTTAGGTATTATTTTCTGTTGATAGTTTTTCACATTAACCTTCCTTGTCGCTAATGAGCTCTGACTTTTTACTTTGAAGGACGTACAGTAGAGGCTGGTATTATTTAATAGAGCTCTGTTTCTGTCTTATTGTTTTAGCCAGTATACTATTGATGTAAAACTTTGGTATTTGCTAGTATTTTAAGAAAAGAAATCTGAGGGGTGCCTGAGTGGCTCAGTCAGTTGGACATCTGACTTTGGCTCAGGTCATGATTTCATGGTTCATGGGTTTGAGCCCTGTGTGGGGCTCTACCCTGACAGCTCTGAGCTTGGAGCCTGCTTCAGATTCTGTGCCTCTCTTTCTCTCTGCCCCTCCTCTGCTTAAGCTCACTCTCTCTCACAAAATAAGTAGAATTATTTTTTTATTTCTTTTTTTTAAGAGTGTGAGTTGCGGGGAGGGGCAAAGGGAGAGAAAAAGAGAATCCTAAGCAGGCTCCACACTCAGCACAGAGCCCCTTGTTGGGCTCGACGCCGGGCTCGATCTCAGGAAGCTGGAACTGGAGCAGAAAGCAAAATTCGGACACTCAACTGACCGAGCCACCCAGGCGCCCCAGAATTATTTTTTAATTAAAAACAAAATTCAACTAAAACCTGTTTGGCAACATAGTTCTCCTGCATAGCTAGGCAGATTCCAGTTGTTTCTGTTTTTAAGAAATTTCAAGATTTTCACTTTGTTTTTTATTTAAACATTCCCCTGGATTGTTAGAGACAAAAATGCCTTAGTGTCGGCTGGTGCGAAAATGAGATGTAAAAGTATTCCTGAAAATTAAAGTGAGCAGAGAGATTTCTCTGCCCACTCGGTAAGCAGATCCTCAGACACAGATAGCAAAAGTGAGAAACAAAATTTAAGTCCCGGGGACCAGCAACAAAGGCAAACTTTTAATCGAATGTGCATGATGTTGGAATTAGATTCTCCTCTCCCCCAAAAAGACCATCCTTAGGATTTCTCCTGTTCTGCCAAGGACTCCCTCCCAAGCTTTCGCTATGTTCTGCAGGCCACACACACAGGAGCAGGGCTGTCTGTCACAGAACCCAGATGCCCGGCTGGGGAAGACATTCTTCCAGTAGCATCCGTCTGTTTCTTGGCGAGACTTGGAGGCAGTCTAAAGACAACAGTCCTGGAACCGCCTTTGGGCCTGCCTTGTGGTTAATGCTGTGCTGGTTTATATCTGGTTCCTGCCCTGACCTCGAGGGCCTGGACACTGCTCTCCTCGCCGTGTGTCTGTCTGCCTGTCTGTCCGTCTCTCTTAAAGAAATTTGGCGATTTTTTACTTCGCTTTGGTCAAATTCCTGTGGACCTCTAGAGCGAGTTTGCTTTTTTGGTTGTTTTTGTTTCTCTAAGTGATTCAAAGAGAGGTAGGTAGGCATGGAAGGCACTGGAAGGCACGGATCTTACGGGAGGGAAAGGATCTTTCCTTAATGCGCCAAGGACGCTGGCAAAATAAGTCGTTTTCATGGGTTTATTTTCAAACTCCGTGATCTTTAATAGTCTGAAAGGGAGAGTTAGCTCAATTCATAGCCAACTACTATAATAAAATTCAGATTCAGGGGCAGCCTGGCATGGGTCGGTGCATTCTGTTCTTAGGGAGTATTCTTCGGCTTAAAGGGTGGTCTTCTTTGAAAGCACTGTTTAGTAGTTGTATTCTTTGGTTTAAAACTCTATTTTTACAGCATTTGTGTTGTTCAGCTTTTGCACTGAAGGGATTTTATTTTCCTACCCTGATTATTTTAAGGTTAGCAGTTGAATGTTGCTAAACTTTACCCAAGGGAGTGGTTCTCCCTTACCCTCCCCCAACCCTCCCCTCCCCCAGCCCTCCTACCTGCCAATTGTGTCTGAAATAATTTCCCAGCAGTGCTGTTGACTTTGGGACATGCAGTATTTCTGGTTTTTTTGGGGTGTGTGTGTGTATGTGTGTGTATGTGTGTGTGTGTGTTTTTCCTAATATCTGGCTAATTAGTTGTTACTCAACTTGGAAGTTGTCTCCTCTTGACCCACTCAGAGAATTAACATGTGGCAGTCAAAGTGGGGGTGCCTCATGCATAATGACAGGTGCTAATCTTTAAGGAAATTTACCCTGCATCCCACCCATTAAGGGTATGGTACATAAAAATGGCTTAATGTCTCCTTGAAGGTGTCAGCGGGCATGTGTGGACCACACAGAATGGGTTTCACTGAAAGTAATAGAGTGAAATTGTCTGCATAATTATTTTCGTTGGATTGAGAATCAGCAGCCCTCTTTGGGTTCAGGAAATAAACCTCTGTTAAAACCATATGGCACTATTCTCAGAAGAGATGTTATTATAGGGCCACTTCCCTCTGAAATTTTGAATCAGGAATTCTTGAAAGGAGTCACATATGTTTGAGAATGAATGTCAAGTTTTCTTCCTCCAGTGTGGTTATGGAAGTCAGATGTTTTCTTGCTTTGTTCGCGAGTGCCACCACGGCCAACAGGTACAAGGTGCTTGGAAGAGCCGGGCCCAGATGCAGTAGCATGGCCACCTCAGGTATATGTGTTTTGAATGATTATCTGGGCCAAGGGATTTTGGCCTGAAAAGAAAAGAAAAAATTACTCTTAATTCAGTGAAACATGGGATTTGTCAATACTGAAAACACATCTTGAGATTAGGATAATTATCTTCTGCCTGCCCAGGCCCTTCATGCAGATTTAGTTGGCTTTGCTATGTTTTTGTCCTTAGCCTGGCACCAGAGTGTAAGGTAGAGTGAGTGAGTGAGTGCAGTTTGCATACTAATGGCTAGGGAATATTCTTGGAAGAACTGAATTATAGGTAAATATATTAAATAATAACCACACACACAACATGTTTATATTTAAGTATTTAAGTATATAATACAATGTGTACATTATGATGATTCATTATGCATTTAACTTTTTTTGAGGAGGGGGACAGCCTGGTTTAGTCTTTGCTGTAGAAGGAGTATAAGCAACAGTTGATATTTGTTCATTTCTTGTAGTAAGCCTAGAAAATTATTAGAATCTTTAGAGCTTACTGTGGCTGTGCATAATACTAGGAAGTTCAGCTGTCTCCCTGGGTGCCAGGCTCCCACTGAGTACTTATTAGATATTAAGTCTAGCTTTTCATTTTATGTCAGAGAGTAAGAGGGCAAGATAGCTATGACTGAATGGTTATGGCTAGAAGGCTTTTCAGTTGCCTTAGGTGATGTTCTAATGAGGCCTGGTTTTTACTTGGTAGAAAGGCTACTAGCATATGGATTCCTCCAGTCACTAACCCATATTCTGGATTCATTCATATGTTTATTCAACAAACACTTAATGGGTACCTATCTTATGTATGTACGTTAAAAGGAGCCATAGGAATTCAGGGATGACTTAGTCATGTGTACGGCTCAGAAAGAGGCTCATCTTGGAAGAGGCTAAAGCATGGGTATCGATAATTGTGATTGTGTGACAGAAAGTGATAGAAAACGAGAAAGGGCATAAGAAAGGGGCAGCTGACGTGACATGGAAGTTGAGAAGGCGTTTTACTTCTGTCTGGGGGTTGGAAGGATGATTTTATTGAAGTGAAAGTATTTGAGTTGAAGCTTGAGTATCAGTAACTCAACTTATTGGCAGAAATTCTTGAATATTAAGTTCTAGGTAGATAGATGGTGACTTTTAGAAGACTGACTCAGTTTCTTTTATTTTTATCATAAAAAGTCCTCCAAGCCTTCCATCTTGACCCCTGGCTCCCTTTGTAGATCTATTGATAGGAGTTTTAGCATGGCCTCTTCTGCTTTCTTCTCTCTTAGTCCAGGGCCTACATCACAGTAGGGGCTAAATTCCAATGCTGCTTTCTCTAGTATTATGTCATTTTTTGAGTCTGTAATTGTTGCTCTCCTCTGTGGGAGCAGTGCTAGTACCAATGTGGTAATCGACTGTAGATACTCAGTTGAGTGTAATTCAGTTGAACAAAGTAGATCAGGTAATTGAATGAACTTCTTAAATACATACTGAAGTTTGTTTCAGACTAGGATTAAGGCATGAAGCATTTATACTGTGACCTGGTAAGTAAAATCACAGAATAGCTAAGGGCCTAATTTTGAGTTAATAGAAGATAAGCCCGTTACAAAACCAGTAGAGGCGAGACTCTGGTTTTAATCGAGGGAAATTCTAAGTTGTTTTAGATTTTAGCAAATTCTGCGGCTCATTTTTCACAGAGAGAGAAAGGAGAAGGTCTAAAAACCTTCAGGCCAACTTGGTGGCTCAGACTTTTTTTCCAAAGCCCTTTTATGTGCGTTTATTAGTTAGGTTGCAGTTCTATAAATGATATCACTCGTGCTGTTTGCATTGGATCCCTGCCACGTCTCCATCCATAACAGATGGATTCTTTTCTTGATCCCCGTATGGAATCTTCAGGGTTTCTTACTCTCTGATGGACACTGAGAGTGAGAGCACGGAGAAGGGGGAGGGTGGAGATGAGCGACTGTGTTTATTTTATTTTATTTCCATACCTTGCCAGAGTACAGATGGGACCAGAAGGGCTCAGATATGTTGCTCCCTGGGATTTAGGGAGGAACTTTTCCCAGAAGATCCACTGGGAAAGATGGCTAATTGTGGGGAGAGTTTGCTATTGATTCATGTTTTCTTTTGCTCTCCATCATCTTTGAAGTTGCCTCTTGATTTTTGGCATTCCCAGTGTCATATGTAGACCCCAACATATTTTGCTTGCTCTCAGACCCCTATAAGTGATAAGTACAGAGCCACAGTCTGACTTATGACTTGGCCTGGAAAGAGCTGACTGTGCCCATGGACACTTAATAACGTCTGGAGTTCCCTACCTCCGCTTCAACCAAACTTCTCCACTCAAATAGGGACCCCCTTTGGTTTTTCCAGTTTTGAGGGTCCCACAGTTCACCCACATGACCAAACCAGAACCCCGAGACCACCACCCCCTCTCTGTCTTCTTACAGCTGATTATTCTATGCTGCTGTTGTCTGGCTCAGTGGTTCGTCTGACGTGTGTTCCCTTGTACCTGTTAGCACTGCTTTGGTTTGGTTCCCACTCTCACTGTTATCCCTGGCCTATAATACAAACCTAATTTCCTAACTGCCTTGATGCCTCCAACTGCACTTCCTTCTAGATCTGTTTTCCCCTGTAAAAAAAGTGGTCCTCCTAAACTCCAAATCAACGTCCGTCACGCCCTGGCTTTAAAACACCTCAGTGGTCCCCTGTTACTTGCAGGATGAAATTCAGACTTTTCAGTTTAGGCGACAAGGCTCTTCAGTATCTGACCTGCCCGCCTGCCCGCCTGCACACCCCTGTGGCCGAGCTCCAGCCATGCCAAATTTTTCACTCTACACTTTTTAAAAAAACCTTTCTGTCTTTGCACTTCCTGTTCCTTCTGCTTGGGATGTCTTTTTCTTCTGCATTTGCTTGACTGAATTCTACTTATCCTTTCAGTTTGTGGAAATGCTGTGTCTTCTGTAAGCCCTTTCTGACCACCCTTGAAAGTTAAACATTTATTCTTTGGTTCCCCTTGGCCTGTTTGGAATTTGATTATGGCATTGATCACACTGGTGTGTTTGTTTATATTATGCCTCTCCCGGCATATTGTGAGCCTCTCTTAGTTTAGCATGGGTCACGGTGCATAGGGGACTGTAATCGATAAATGGATATCACGTTCGCGTCTTGGTTTTACCTGGATCGGATGTTTTCACCTCTGTTACGTTTCATCCTGATGATATTCCTGTGATGCACATACTTTGATCCTCACTTGACAGATGAGGAGGCCGGGTCAGAGGAGGAAGTTGAGTCACAGAGATGATAGATTGTTTGTCCACAGCTTCACAACCAAATTAGTGGCTAAGCTAGGAATGGACTCCAGGTTTTCTGCTCCTCATATAGTCAAGCTCATATTTAGATACAGGGTTCTCCTTTTTAGTTATATACCAGCTTGGCCTTTTAACCTTTTTTTTTTTAAATTAAGTTCACTAATTGTGTGTGTGTGTGTGTGTGTGTGTGTGTGTGTGTGTGTGTGGCCCATCAAGCGAGACATCCATAGCATCACTGATTCTTAGAACTGGAAGTTGGGTAGTCTGCTATTTTGTGGAGAAGATTCTGTACCTGAGAAGTTTGCAACTTAACCATTACTGGCAGAGCCATCTCCTGACTCAGTCACGTGGGATCTTTCTTTCTTCCTATTGCGCAATCATCAGTTCTGTTGGACAGAGTTTACTACTCAATCTCCAGGGAGGTTAATAGGATTTTTTGAGCCATTAGGCCAGTGAACTTTGGGAAAGAGCCTATCCTGAGAGTCGGGAGTGAAAAGAATATAATTTCTGTGAGTTAAAGAGAGAGGACACAGATGAGCAGGGATCAAAGATGATGTTCTCTCATTGGTGACTCCAGTCTTCCACATTGCATTACTTCTTTTCCAGTGAGTGTCCTAGATTCTTGAGCGTGCACCGTTTTGAAAACAAAACAGCGACAACAAAGGCATCTAATTAGGCTGATGCATAAGAACCCCACATGGCAGGGGAGGATGTGTTCAGTGGTCACAGGGGCTTGTGGCACCATGGTGTAAACAGAGCATGGGGGGGGGTCTCTAGAGGACGGCTTTCCTGATGACCCAAGAGAGACACGGAACTCTAGTATTGCCGTTACTTGGACTGTGTTCTCCTCTCTGTGCGTGCGTGCGTGCGTGTGTGTGTGTGTGTGCGTGCACGTGTGTGTGATAGAGATACTAATGTATGTATATGTGGAAAAGCCACCAAACACTTTATACATTTCACATGGACAAAAGAAAACAATTCACCAAACTGTCATTGATGAAATAATTCAGCATGAAGCCATCAGACTGAAATCCTTAAAATGTAATACTACACTTGCTTTTTTTAAAACTTTATTTTAATTATTTTGAGAAGAGAGAGAGAGAGAGAGCACAGGAGGGACAGAGAGAGGGAGAGAAAGAGACTCCCACGCAGCCTCTGCGTTGTTCAGCACAGAGTCCAATGTGGGGCTCAAACTCCCCACACTGTGAGATCAAATCAAAAGTCGGAGGCTTAACTGATTGAGCCACCCAGGTGCCCCTACACTTGATTTTGAAAAACAAACCAGCTTTAATTTTAATCACCTGAAGGTTTGTTTTTAATATTAAAAATAAATTGACTATTGACATTCTTCCCTTGAGGTAGAGGGTGCTGAGGACGCCTGAAAAATGAGCACCAACCTACCTCCTTTGGATTGGAAAGTATGCATTTTTCCTATCTGCTGTGCCTTCAAAAAAAAGGTTAAAACTTGCTATCTCTAAACTCCATTTAGCACCCCTTTCAATTCCCTTTTATATAACAATAACTTGATCCTACTCAAAATACTTGGCACCTTTAGTGACAGCCTGGAATGTAAGAACACTTTAGCAGATCTGAATGTGAGGGAACTCCAGTAGTTTTGGAATGAAGAGGTGGGGCTCTGAGTTCCTTATTCAGAGTTCACAGAAGATAAGAGTGCCGGGATTGACACAATAGACTCCTTTCATTTCACGCGGCTGAATAAAGCAATTATCTGTCTATCAAGACGGCATAGTAAATTGTGAAAACAGCATTAGGGAGGTGGATAAACGTTATTCCTTTGGAAAAAGGTGCTGAGACATGAGGGAATCCTTTGAGTTTAACTTGTAAACTGTTTTATTTTGGCGTTTATATCATGTTACCCCTGCAGCTTAGCAAGAAATGATCTTTTTTTCAAAAATATATATATATATTGTTGACGGCATTTTCTAGTTCCTTGCCCATCTGAATTTTATTAGGGGGCTCATTTCAAAGACATCTCCTGTTTAATCATGTTTAAACAATCTGTTTAAGACCTGTTGTGGAGATGTAAACACAATAGTCCTTTAATGTAGTAAAACAGACTTCTGACAGACACAGCACACAACAGACATCCATCCATTATTGCGTAAGCTGCTGTTCCTTCCATGCCTGACCTGAGAGGGTAACCACAGAGCCCCCTGACAGCATCCGCCGCTCAGAAGGCACTGACTTGCGCCTTATTCATGTCTAGCAAGCAGAGAACCGTCGACCAGCAGCCGATCAGAGCGGCCTTAGACTAGATTAAAGCTAAGTACCTTAAATCTGTCTTAATGGTTGTGTTTACATCTCCTTCTTCTTCATTCCTTTAAAAAATCAATCAGGTTTTGCAAGTGTTAAGAAAACCACCTCTTCCTGCCAGCTGGATGAGGTCCAGTTTAAGCAAGGAACTGCCCCCCCCCTTCTTTTCTGTCTTTTTCTTTTTCTTTCCTCTATGATCTTCACTGCCATTTAGCACAGCAAGACTGGGCTGCGGGAGCTGGCTGCATTTTCCCTTGGTTATTACTTTTTAACATTTGCTTCCTGTTATAGTGATGGGAAATTTGAAAATGATGTTCTGTTGCTGTCGTGGCATGTGTCAAGAGAGGAGCCCTTTACACTTTTTAATTACTTCTACATAGCGTTTTGCCTTTGCTTCAGACGCACGCGCAGTTACATAACATACATACAAAACCATAGCAGTGAAAGAGAAACCGGGAAGATTGCATGCTAAGGAAGTCCAGTTGGGATCCAGGAATTGCGTGACAGTCTGTATAGGCTACTTGTCACTGGACTCTTTGAAGAATAATGCCATCCATGTTTAGCTGGGTTATTGGCAGATAAACACTGATGCTTTTTGTTCAGCTATGGAAACGACCATTTCCATTGCTTGAAACGTTACCATCAAAAAGATCTTTACATCTCTCAGTGCGGTCTCTACAAATCCTAGTAACGCAAATCTGTGGCGTGTGTGTGAAGTATATTCTAGTAAAGGAAGGCAAAGGAAATGTTTTCCGAACGAAAACACTTAAGTTTTACTAAGTTTTAGGGGTAGAGTGTAAACATAGAGAAAGAGAGCTTTTATTCATTTCCCAGAAACTAAAAGGAGAGATGCAGTTTCAGACGGCCCAGGATGGCTGTGGGATGTTGGGTTGTAATTAGTAGGAGGAGGTATTGTGCTAAAACAAAGTTGGAAGGTCTGGGTACCGTGTAATAAATCCTCAGAAGTAAAGCTTCTCTGCTTTTTCCTTTTCAGTTCTTTCTAGGCCTCTTTTTCTCTGCTTCCCCCTTCCCCACCCTTCCCTTCCCTTCCCTTTCCTTCTATGGTGGCCTGGCTTATGAAAAGGAGGCTTTCAGTGTCACTGCCTACTTCCATGATTTCGAAGGAGTCACAGTATTTTCTGGGCATCAATGACTTTTCTAAAATTTAGAAGAACATGGTCTGGAAATCCAGATTCTCATCCACCTCTGAAAAATTCTCTTTCATGTAATTTTACTTTGGATGAGAGTAAAGAGGGAAGGAGCATCCCTTAGAAATGACAGGTGAAGAAGTCAAGGATAGCAGGACTGGACCTGGAAAGTGCCAGAGAATCTGGAGGTAAAGAGGCTGAGTGGTTGAGGGAGGTTTTAGGACACCAGAGGCGGAGCCGGGCTACGGTGAAGCCAGCCAGCTTCTCTGGGAGATCTTTCTTGCCCTACTTGCAAAAAAGTATTGTCTCCCCTCGTTGTGTTTCTATTATACTTTCATCTAGTCTTTCTTTAAATTTTTTAAATCTTTTTTTTTTCTTCTTACCTCCCGTGAGTTTATTTTTCTTCAGATGTCTCGAGTTTTTCAAGTCCATTATTTCAAGGAAAAGGATTACACTCTAAGCACATGTTTTTTTAGAAGTTATTCCCTGATGTGTGACTGATACTAGCATAGTCTGATAGCCCTTTCCGTCTTTGATGGTCGTGATTTGCCACAGCCTGAAATCTGAAAGCTATAAAGGAATGAGCAGTTAAGGTGCACGAATATGAATAGTTCACAAGTCTTTCATTTATGTATTTATTGAAAGATCTTGAATTCTTGAATCATTAGAAGCCGAGATTTGGAAAGAGGCTCTCCTTCAGTGATCTCTCTCATGCACCCAATTGTGTTTTAAAAATGAGTTTGGGAGAGTGAACTTTTTACTCACTGATCTAAACTGGCGCCTAGTGTTATTAAAAGAAAGCAAATTCAGTTTTTAACATTTTTTTTCGATGAACTGGAGTTCCTAGAATATTTCTATGGAGTCTATGGCTTAACTATGTAATTATGTCTCTTGAGTAGATTATGTTTTTTTTCTTCCCATAATTATGTTTTTACCCAAGAGACAGGAAGGCTTCAGACCTCTCTTGGGTGAAATTGTTCTTCCTCTCTTCTTCCTTGATAAACTTTGAATTCTACATGCCTTACTGTTCAAGGGCAGAGAGGGGGCTCTTGAAGATATGTGGTGGTGATTATGATTTAACCCCCTTTAGAAATTGGTTTATATATTCAGAAGGGCCCTTCGAGAGAAGCTCTTGTTAGTTCATTTTTGAAATGCCATCAGAGAAGAATCTCCCAGGAGGAGATTTGTTTATGGTCTGTGGTCCTCTGTCTGAGGCCGTGTGCTAACATGGTCCGAGAGCTGTCTCCTCTCACCGGCTGGCTCCTCTGAGCTCTGGGGCCCCAGGCACATGTCGCATTGTGTGGCCGCTCGTTTCCCCTGGCTAGAGGTTTCTTGAGCATGAGGGCAGTTTCTTAGTCCATTTTACTGTTCTAGTCCAGAAATAGTTTGTGACCTGAACCAGACAGCATACTCTTAGGAAAAAAAGATGACTCAGCAGCCTTTCCCAGCAAAGATTATAGACTCATCAATTTTACTGTGGGAAATGTTTCCCGATGACTAGCCTGCTCCCCTCCCCCCCCATCTCCTCTCTTTTACTGGACAAAAGGAGAGATAATTCTAGATTTATCAATGTTCTTATTTATTAATTCAATAAGCATTTGTTGTGTGCCTTCTTTGTACTTATGTCTAAGTTTTGTGCTAGACATGAGGCATGACACTCATCCCCAAGGGTTTTATAGTCAAGTCCAGGAGAGTCAAAGATTATAGGGTTTGAAATCCTGTATAGATATTTTATATCAATTCATAGTAAGCTAATGCTTACTGAATGCCTACTACACTGAAGTTGTAACCACATGTAATAGACAAAAAACAGTTGCAGCTGCCTTCAGCTTGCTGAGATGGAAACTAGAGGGATCACTGAAGCCCTAAAGACAAAAAAAGACCAGATCAGTGGGATGACCAAATGGAGATGATTGGGCAAGGGTATTCCAAGCAGAGGAGACAGCTTTTGCAAAGGTGCAGGGGCTCCGTGAAGAAACGTGGATGTTCCGGGGGCAGTACAGAAGTAGCCATTGGAAACGAGAGTGACAGTGTATAGTCAGACCGTATCTTCCAGGTGTTTCTCCTGCTTGGCTCAGGGAGCTCTGTTTATAGATGGTGTGAGACACTTGTAAGGTTTTGAGCAGGTGAGAAATGTTAGGATTCAGGGGCTGAGAGGACTTCAGAAATTATGCAAATGAACCCTTCATTTTTGGTAGGACTTCCTGCAATTGGTCATACAATTAGTTGATGCCCTTTCATTTATTCCAGGATGCTTCTCTGGTGTATTAGTCACACGTGAGAGGTTAGGAGTGATCCCGGTGGGAAGGGAAAGTAGGGTTCGTTCTAGTGGGATTGGAAAGTGGGAGCCCATTTTTGCAGAAGCTGTAGGAATGGGCTTATCTGAATGATGGGGTCCAGGAAAGGAAGGTGGTGAAGAAATATCTGGACTGGATTTTGAGCCTCAGAGACTAGGAAGTGGTGATATATTTGTTTAACATATAATAATAAAGACTTTATTTACTTACTTGTTTATTTTGAGAGAGAGAAGCGAATGGGGAGGGGAAAAGAAAGAGAATCCCAAGCAGGCTCTGCTCTGTCAGTGCAGAGCCCAATTTGGGGCTCAATCTCATCACCCTGGGATCATGACCTCAGCCAAAATCAAGAGTTGGATACTCAACCGACTAAGCCACCCAAGCACTCCAGAAGGTGGTGATATTAGTGGAAGTAAGGAAGTTAGAGGAGAACCTCGTTGTGACTATTTGTAGTGGGGGCAGGGGTGCATTAGGGAGAAGCAGAGGGCTTAACTAAACATTACAAATGTCACAAGAGTATAGATCTTTCATTTTTGGGCTTTCGCAAACCACCAGCCAAATGCAGTCATCTGATGTAAACAAAGAGAAGCTTCACTTTTCTCAGTAGTATTTCCATTTTTCACATGTATGGAGGAATGCAGAAAATCAAGGTTTGAGTCTGGAGCCTCAATAGTTAGAAAGTGTTTGGATCCACATGTTGCATGGCTCCCCTAAGAACTCCCTTGAGTCTGTGTTTTCTCCCCTATTACGTTGCTTTTGCTGGAAACCATCTAAATTGAATTCTCTAAGATGAACTAAGGCTCACCCTTCCATGCGGTAGTCAGATTCCAAGTAATTTCATTTGGAATAGAATTAGGGCTTTAAAATTAGTCAGCCTTGTCCCGAGCCCCTCCCTACAAACACTCCTTCATGTACCACTTTCAGGGTAGAGAAATTAAAACCAGGACTTCATTTTTGTTGTTGTTGTTTGTCCAGAACTGGTGTGGAATAGCAGCTCTGTGGCTCTATAACCAGTTTGCTCTGAAAAAAAAAAAAAAAAGGCAATTTCTGATGTGAGTCTTCTCCTCTCTTCCTTTTTCCTCCCAAGGATCATTGTCACAACATCTTAAATGGGTAGAGCCTGTGGTTTGAGCCCTGGAGTATTGGACCAGGCCTCCTCCTGTCACATACTTGTTGACAGCAAAATTAGCTAATGTCTCCCTGGCCACCCCCTCCTCCAGGGAAGGCTGAGTGCATGGCAGAGGAGAAGGGCCCTTTGGCTGCCAGAGTATCGCTTCATTAGTCAGGGGATGGAAAGATCTGTCTTAAAAGGGCGAGTTCCCATATTTATTGCATAGTTTTTATTATTTTTTATTTGAGAGAGAGAGAGCATGTGTGCAGGGGAGGGGCAGAGGGAGAGGAAGAGGAAGAGAGAAAGGGAGAGAGAGAGAGAGAGATTCCTAAAGCAGGTTCCACATCCAGCATGGAGCCTGATGCGGGGCTCGACCCCACAACCCTGGGATCATGACCTGAGCCGAAATCAAGAGTCAGACACTTCACTGACTGAGCCACCCACGCACCCTTAGTTTAAAAGAATGAATGTGTGGTTTTAAAACTAGAGGCATCAAGTCATTTGAAAAATAGCATGCATCTGTTGAGATTCGAATCGATACATGTTCAACGTGATCTTGTCTTGCAGGATATTTATTATCATGTTTCTGTCATTTGTCCTCCAGCTAGCTTTCCTCCCTTCTTCTCTGCTTATCAGAATCCTACTCAACCTTCAAGGACAGAATGATCTCATCAGCAAGGGTTTCCACTTTCCTTTTAGTCAACAGCAGGGGCTCCCTGTTCTTCCTATAGCAGTTTATTATTTATTATATATTTTTTATTTAAAATATTTTTTAATGTTATTTATTTTTGAGAGACAGAGCATGAGCAGGGGAGGGGCAGAGAGAGAGGGAGACAGAATCTGAAGCAGGCTTCAGGCTCTGAGCTGTCAGCACAGAGCCCAATGTAGGGCTCGAACCCACGAACCATGAGATCATGACTTGAGCCAAAGTCAAAAGTCAGACGCTCAACCGACTGAGCCACCCAGGTGCCCCTCCAGTTTATTATTTTTTAAAGTTTTTTTTATTATGAAAGATTTCAAACACCTTAAGCGAGATTATATTTAATAAAATCCCCATATACCTATCACCTTATTTTGTAACTAATGACATTTCACCATATTTACTTCATACTTTGTTCTGCTGATGTTTTAAAGCAAATACCAGACATCATGACACTTAACCCCTAAATAAATTGGTTAGCTCTTCTAAAATATAAGGGCATATTATTTTTACATAATCACAAAAGCACCAGTTCCTTAGTATCTTGAAATAGTCCCAACTCATATTTCCCCAATTGATCCCCAAACCTAAGCATCTTAGTGAGTTTCCCTCCTTGTAATCTTTTCCAGTTATATTTAATTGCATGTCCTTCTTCACTGTGACTGTGACCTGTGGGGGGCAAGGGTTTTCTCTCCCCTCCTCCTTGCAATGCCTGGCGAGGCTCATGCGGGCAGATACCCCGTACACACTAGCTGGACTCATCGATCAGGATGTGGATGTGCCACTTGTTCCTGACTGATGTCTATTGAAGATCTGCCTTTTAGCTTTATTTATTCTAATTGGTTGATGGATTGATTGAAGTTTACTTCTTTATTTTGAGAGAGACAGCATGAGTAGGAGAGGGGGAGAGAGAGAGAGAGAGAGAGAGAGAGAGAGAGAGAGAGAGAGAGAGAGAGAATCCCAAGCAGGGTCCTTGCTGTCAGTGCAGACAAACCCATGAACTGTGAGATCATGATTTGAGCCAAAACTGAGCGTCGGGCACTCAACCGACTGAGCCACCCAGCTGCCCCTATTTATTCTATTTTAAAGTTGTATTGTCATGATGCTCAGGATAGAAGTAGATACCCAATAAGAGAGTGCTTAAAGTTGATTTATAAAAAACATTTTTAAATGTTTATTTATTTGTGAGAGAGAGAGGGAGAGAGACTGAGTATGAGCAGGGGAGGGGTAGAGAGAGGGGGAGACACAGAGTCTGAGGCTCTGAGCTGGAGAGGGCCTCGAACTCACCAACTGCTAGATCATGGCCTGAGCTGAAGTCAGATGCTTAACCAACTGAGCCACCCAGACGCCCCCAAATCGGTTTAAAACACTGCTGTAAAAAGGCGAGCTGCCAAACATCATGCTCCACGAGATGACCCTGCTGTGCCATGTGACAGTGGACCTGCCATGACTTGGTGCCCTTCTTGTGAAGGTGCCTTGCTTTCGAAGGGTGCATTCCTTCGTAAGAGCTTCCGGGTGTCCTCTGGGAGGAGACACAGTGCATCCCTCTGTAAATAGAGTGCGCCGAGGGTGACGATTTGGCTGGGGGCCCACAGAGTGCTCCTCAGTGATTAGGCAGTTCTCAATCAACTTTTATTAAAATGGGAAGAAGGGGTCACATTGCAGAGGCACATGCATTTCCGTGGTCCACCTACTACACTTTCAGGGTCTTCACGTACCAGTATCCGATGCCTGTTCTAAGCGGAAAACCTAATGGCCTTGTTACCAACTGTCATGGCGAGTGTGGTGGCCTTTCACTGGACAGCGGTGTGGGGAGCACTGGGGCCAACAACTACACTCTTGCTCAGGGGTGTAACAGTTCCTCAAGCATCTTTGTTCTGAGGACGTGTGGGTGCCGTGACCTTTTGATCACACTTTCTTCTCATGCCCCTGAATTTATTGCAACAAGAGTCATATTCAGCCAAACACACTCAACTTTTTGAAAGAAATTTGTTCTGAAAGCTACTTTATGTTTTTCATTGTAAGTTCTCTTTGACCATGATTTCCCCCGAGTGACTGATGCTGTGGTGTTCTAGTCTAAAATAAGCTGGTTGGACGTGGGAGGGAAAAGAGTGTCGGGCCAGCAGGCAGAAATCCTGAGTTCTTGTCCTGCCACCAACTGTGTGGCTTTGGGCAAGTCACTTCCCCTCTCAGGGATTCAGGGTCCTCATTCCTACAAGAAGTGCATCACTCAGAAATTTGGAATCAAAATGATTTCTGCTGTCTTTTTCAGCTCTTTGGTTTGAAATGACTTGCAACAATGCTAAAGAATTATAGTGAGAGCAAATGGGGCTTTTTCAGAAAGCAAGCAGGCAATGAGTAGTCACTTAAATAAATGTCCTGCTGGGAAATTTCTTAGCAAGCACCAATAAGGCCTGGTCTCTAAAGGAAAGCTTTACCCACTGGTTTCACTAGGTTGTCAAATAAGAGAAAGATTATTTTGGGGAAAGGTAGCATTATACTAGGATATGCTGGGTCAGAAAATTTTCTCTCAACCAGGATACTTGTTTAAGAGAGGAGAGAATATTCACCCATTCATTCATTTGTTGCCTAAATATTTGTTGAGCATCTACTCTATGGCGGGCACTGGACTGTTGTAGGGATACAACTTTAAACAAGACCAAGTACTCATTCTCACAGGGCTTATCTCTTGCAGGGGAGACAAATAAATACACAAGATAAGTACAGATTGTAGTAATGGCTGTAAAGGAAATAAAAGGAGGGTATGCTCAAGAAGGAGACCCACTCTGCTCATAGTGGCAGACAGGACCTCTCATTGGAGGTGGTGTCCACGGTGAGGCTTAAGGGATAAGAAGGACTGGGCAAAGAAGTGGGGGGCTGGGAGTGTCTCAGGAATATGGAGAGGTCCTGGGATGGGAAACTCAAAGATTCAGTGTCAGATGCCCAGAGAGAGGTGGTGGGGTCCTGGACTATGGCTGCACCGGTAGACATGAGAGAATTGAATGGATCTGAGGCATACTCTCAAGATGGAAATGACAAGATGTGGTAATAGACTGAATGTGGGGAGGCAGGGGTAAGGGAAATCAAGGGAAATATTTAGGTTTTTGGCTTCAATGACTGAGAGGCTGGTACACTTACTGAGATGAGGGTACACTAAGAGAGGAATAGGGTTCTTTGGTGAGAAGAATCAAGAATTCCGTCTTCAGTATACCGCATTTAAATATCTTCGAGACGTCCCAGGGGAGAGTCAAGTAGGCAGTAGGACACGCAGACCTGGATCTCAGGGCAGAGGTCAGGCCTTACCTCAGAAATGGGGGAGTCACTGGTGCAAATAGGTGGCAGTGAGCACATAAGATTGTGAGGTCACATTGGGCAGTAGCTCTCTGTCTCAGTTGCACATCGGATCGTGAGTTATTTTACAAAATAACTCCCCAGGACCTGCTCTCAGAGATTCTGATTTAATTGAGCTGATGTGGGGTCTGGACATCTATAGTTTTCAAAGCTCCCTGGAGGATTTTCTTATCCCGCCGGAGTGGAAGGACCCCTGCTCAATGGAGAAAGTATAGCCAGAGAAAAGGGTCCATGACCCAGCTTTCACACAGTCTTAAATAGAACACAACAGTTTCCCATTCTTTATACCCTTCTGTTTGGAAGACCCACTCTTTGGCTTTTTGGATGAGGCTCCGCTCTCCCGCTACCACCACAGAGTACCCTGTCTTTGGTGTAACTTGATGTGCCCTTGTCTTCCGTGGTCTCGATTTCTTAAGGGACTACTTACTTGCGTGTGGCGGATTTCAGCATGTTCTCTTTCAGCCCATTGTTTGCTTGTTAACCCTGATGTGGTTTAGCGGTAGCCAGTATTTGTCATGGTTGAAAGATGAAGAAGCTGTTCAGCTTTTGTTCTTCACGGTACTGTAAGAATTTTGTTGTGGTTGTGGTGGTGGCTACGAAGGGGCAGGCGTCTGCCAGGAGAAACGCGCAGGTGTTTTGGTTCGTGTGCAGCCGCAGATAGGTGTTCCCTAAATGACTCTGCGTAATACTTGGTAGCTAGTATCTGGGTAGATACTTGGTAGCTCGTGTTTGAAGAGAATTTCCAGAAGGTCACAGAAGCTTTAAAAATTTCACCTGCTGGGGAGGCTGGATGGCTCAGTTGGTTGAGCATCCGGCTTCAGTTCAGGTCATGATCTCACATTTGCGGGTTAAAGTTGACAGCTAGCTCAGAGCCTGGAGACTGTCTTTAGATTCTGTGTCTCCTCTCTCTGACCGTCCCCTGCTAATGCTGTCTCTCTCTCAAAAATAAGTAAAATATTAAAAAATTAAAATTTCACCTGCTCTTGCAGTTTTTATACTTATCGGTACTGCTGCAAATCCTTTCTTTATTCTTGCTTAGCACCTCCTTTTACCTCCCCTAAAACACTGGGCTAAGAGAAAATTAAAAGTGGACTCAACTCACACGTCCAAATGCTGAGTTCACATCTTCTACAGTAGTCTCTATGAAAGCCTAATGAAAGGCTGTAGAAAGCCGAGGCAAGGCTTTATTAAGTTTTCTTGTGACCCATAGCCCACATAAAGTCCCAGGGTTTAAAGGAACCGGACAAGATCCTGTAGCCCTCCCCTTAACCCTCAGGGAATCTGCCATTCCAAAAATATGGCCTATTAAAAAAAATAACTTCCAGGGACAATTCCATAAGCTTTCTTGTTAATGTTTACAGCTGTATCAACACCACACCAATATTTTTTTTTGGTGTGGATGTGAGGAACAGAATCCATGGATCTAACTGTGACAAGTCCTGTATAATTCCCTAATTGTCACACTAGTTAGACGCAGCAAGATGTATCGATGGAAGTTTGTTTAGGGTAATGGGTGAGCTATTAACTTTGTAATTGGATCCTTGCTGCTGCTTCTGCTTGCATTGAAAACCGGCCTTGGTACCACATGGAGCTTAGCTCTTAGGTGTATCTTTCTGTTGATCTGGATATTTTCAGTCCTTCACAGCAGCTGTGAGAGGAAGGGAAGATAAATCTAGAAGGCCGACATTGACGGTGCCATGTGATGTGTGGGAAACGTCTTCAGCCAGGATGAGAACTGAGATCCTAGTCCAGGCCGAGCTAGCCAATAGCTGAAGACCACGGGCTAGTTGTGGCACCTCTGCTGGCCTTCCTTGCTTTCTCTATGAATCTTGCTTGCTGGGCTCCAGGAGCTTTTTGGGCCAATCTCTAAAGGCTGTAGAGTTCTAAAATCTATTTGTGATCTGGGTAAGAAGTCATAAACAATTGGGAAAACACCCTTCCACACACAGTGAATTTTCCTGATCCCTTTCCTCCTGGTCTTAGTCCCTCATTATAGCAGATGCCCCAACTGGCCGGAAATAGGGTGGTGGGTCCATTTCAGTTAATGGGCCTATTTGGAATATGTTTGGCTGTAGAGACAGCTACACTCAGATTACCAAGCCTTGGCTTCCTGTCTGTTTTCTTTGGGCTGGGTAGGCAATGAAAAAGGAGACAGGAAAATACATTTTGGGGCAAATAAAAAATGGAATTTGTCTTATGAAGACAGCTTATAGTTGGGAAATTCTAATGTTCAACTTAACCCTATCCTGATATATTCCTCTTGTCCTGTACCAAGAGGAAGATGAGGTATCCTCACTACCCATAGAATATACCTCCTCATTCTTGAAAGCTCTTAATAATCCTCCTTCCAGGTTTTCTTCTTTTATGGATAATGATCCTAGTCCCCTTAATTTTTCTTCAAAGGGCAAATTCTGATTCCAGTCATCATCTATTTTTTATAGTTTATTGTCAGGTTGGTTTCCATATA
>NC_043706.1:42020927-42172959 GCF_006229205.1 Suricata suricatta
TATATAAACCACATCTTCTTGATCCATTCATCAGGTGATGGACATTTAGGCCCTTTCCATGATTTGGCTATTGTTGACAGTGCTGCTATGAACACTGGGGTACATGTGCTCCTATGCATCAGCACTTCTGTATGCCTTGGACACATTGGAACAGATGGAATTGATAGATATATTTAGAACTCTACATCCTGAGGCTAGGGAATTCACTTTCTTCTCGAGTGTGCATGGCACATTCTCCAAGATAGATCACATACTGGGTCATAAAGCAGCCCTACATAAATATAAATCAATTGAGATCATACCATGCACACTTTCAGATCACAGTGCTATGAAGCTTGAAATCAATCACAAGAAAAAGTCTGGAAAACCTCCAAAACCATGGAGGTTAAAAACCACCCTACTAAAGAATGATTGGGCCAATCAGGCCATTAGAGAAGAAATTTAAAAAAATATATGGAAACAAATGAAAATGAAAATACAACAATCCAAACTCTCTAGGGCACAGTGAAGGCAGTCCTAAGAGGAAAGCATATTTCAAGAAACTAGAAAAAGTGCAAATTCAAAATCAAACAGAGCACCTAAAGGATCCAGTCATTATCTTAAAAAAAAAAAAAACCTTAAAAATTTTTTTATCATTATTTATTTTTTAGAGAGATAGCACTAGCAGGGGAGGGGCAGGGAGAGAGGGAAACACAGAATCCAAAGCAGGCTCCAGACTCCATGCCATTAGCACAGAGCCTGATGGTGGGGCCTGAACTCACGAATGATGCCAAAGTTGGTCGCTTAACTGACTGAGCCATCCAGGCCCTCCCCCCCCACAAAAAAACCCTTTTTTTAATGTTTATTTTTGAGAGAGGGAGAGAAAGAGACAGCATGAGCGGTGAGGGGCAGAGAAAGAGAAATCTGAAGCAGGCTGCAGACTCTGAGCCATCAGCAAAGAACCCAATGCAGGGCTTGAACTCATGAACCATGAGATCCTGACCTGAACCAAAATCGGATGCTTAACTGACTGAGCCACCTAGGTGCCCCCAGTCATCATCTCAATGGCTCTCCTTTGAATCTGCTTCAGTTTCAGTTTCAGTATGTTAGAGCAACATACTTGGGCCTCATTCTGGTACAGAGTATGGAAAAAGGAATCTACAGTATATTTCTGTTCATGGATGAGGGGTTCCCCTGCTCTCCACCTCTGCACCACTCTGCACATATGCACTTAACTTACATCGCACCAAGACCCAAACGCTGTTCTGTTACACTTGCACTAGGACAATACTCTACTCTTTGCTATGAATGATTTCATGATTTTCAAAAAGCCTTAGAACCTTCGTTATATTTTAATAGGCATATTTCCTTAATATCTAGAATTTCCTTAGATTTTAGACTTGAATAAACTAGAAGAGAGACTAAGTTTTGTTTTGTTTTGTTTTGTTTTTTTGTTTTGTTTTAATAGTGGAATCTCACATTCACGTGGTAACCCGGTGGGGGTTTTTCCATTTCTTATACAGAACCATAGTACTAGATTTAAAATAGAAGAAGCACTATCTCGGATTTCACATAGTTTATCATATGCTTTGAGGTTTTGGGGTGTCAAAAAATACCCAGATTCCTCTCGAGAATTTGCATTTCCTTGACTGTATTTCCACTTTTTCCTCTTAAAGGGGTTCTAGGTTTGAGTTTTAATTTTTCAGAAGAGACTCTCAGTAAAGTCTAGTTGTAAGATAAAAAAGAAAAGTCACTTTGGTTATCATGGGAATTGCCCCTTGACAAATGTTTGTCTCTGTTTCTGCCCCAGTTTTGGGATAATATGTGTGACATGCACAGACTCTGAACTTGCAGGAAGTTTCCTCCTTCATGAAATGAGCAAACATACCCCAGAACATATTCACCTTGAACGAGGCATGCACAGTCTCTCCTGAGTGCCAGTCCTAGTCTCAGCTCCGAGTCACCCTCTGGGACCCTCAGCTCTCCATTTGTAGAACAGAACTTGGAATGCTTGCCACCAGATGATGCTTGGAAAGCACTTGAAATGGAAGGCATTAGAGAGACACTTCATTATAAATACCAGTATTGATAATCCCTTGGCTTAAACCCCCAGTATGTATGTTCACATATCTATTTAGTATGGTCAATTGTTCAGCTCATTAATATGCTTTTATTTTATGATTTGCTGTTTCCAGGGCACAGACAGAAGCTTGATGACTCTAAACCTAGTTTGTTCTCTGACCGCCTCAGTGATTTAGGGCGCATTCCTCATCCCAGTATGAGAGTAGGTGTCCCGCCTCAGAACCCACGGCCCTCCCTGAACTCTGCACCAAGTCCTTTTAATCCACAAGGACAGAGTCAGATTACAGGTAAGACAGACTCCTAGGTTTCTGCACACAGTCCGGCAGGCTGGGGGTGAGGGGCTACCACATGAGATGTGCTCACTTCAATACTCCCGGGCTTTGAAATTGGCTTATTATTAAAGAATCAAGATGTGAAGATACTGACCTTCTTTTTGATTAAAAAAACAACAAATTCCAATATTCAGTAACTTTGGGATAAAATCTGGGGAAGGGAAGTTTCTGCTAATGCTGCTGCACTCCTTGGCGATATCAGGGTGCAACCCTGATGGATGGTAATGACTGTGCTCTCTGGGAGAATGTTCGTTATGAGTCTCTGTGTTGTGCCCGGGCAGTGCAGGGGGTAACATCACACCCTCACTATTAGAAAATTAGTTTTACTATCTCAAATTTGGGGTTGGACTTCTTACTGTATAACTGTTTCATTCAGTTTGCTCAAAAATTGCCCAGGGCCTACAGGAAGCCTTGATTGGTGGGTATAAGGCAAGGTCAATGAGTGGCTCATCGGGCAGACAGAATTTACTTCTGATTCACATTTAGCTCCAATTCCTCATGCGACATTTCTCTTTATACTACATTCTAGTAAGCCACTTGCTTTACCTTCTTAAAAATTAACATCAGCATTGCATTACAGACTAATCATTCACATTTGGTGCAGTCAGGCTCCCAGCTCTCCTCTCTCTCTCTCTTGCTCTCGCTCTCACATGCTCTCTCTCTCTTGTTCTGCCTCAGTTGTGCAAAAACAGATCTTGCTTTTAGTGTGATTAGTTTTGGGTCCTGGTGACAGAGGAGTAAGTCAGTCATGGTAGATCTTTAAGTTGCCCATCAGAAATACTGACAGCTGATGTCACTTAGTCATGTCATCTAGTTCCTGCTGTTGGCAGAGGCGGACTAGAATGGAGGGAAAATAACTCAAAACAAAATGTACAGTAAACTATTCTAATAGTTAGGTTTTGGCTGATAGCGGTTATGTGTTGAGTGTCCTTAATAATTTACAAACGTAATTGTTTATAAATGGAATGACCTTCCTCTCTTTCTCTCCTGCCCATATTAGGTATATGTATTCCTGGACATCTACTTAGAGTAGGTTTCTTTGGCCATATGTATATTAGTCTAAATATAGGAGTATGCCTGAGTATATATTTAATAGATAATACAGAATTATAAAAACAAAATATCTAAATACCACAAAGGACCAGATACCTGCATCAAGGAAGGATGTTAGAGCTCTGTGAAGAATAGCTAGTATTAGCCTAAAGAAATCGCTAAATGTTGATATGTAGGAGTGAAAAGTTTACTAAACATGTGTCCTTGATAAAAATGCAAGGGTGAAATTCACACTAACTTGTGAATTGGTGCTACTGCATTTAAGTAGTGGGCTTTAGATCTTTGATTAAGCTTCATAAATAGCTGTCCTTTGTCTTTATAGCAATATTTAGACTGTGTGTGTGTGCACATTCATATACATATTTAAGAGTGTTTATGTGTGATTTGTAAGGGACTTATGATGGCTAATAAGATATATATAAGGAAAATATATGTTCTATGATTGGGCAATCCCTGAGCTCTTTAAATGTTTGATTTCTATATTCTAATCCTTAACTGTTTGCTAATTACGTTGTACTCATGACTAATGCTTTCAAAGTGGCTTTTGGAAACTGTGTGTTGCTAGATTCACTTAAGAAGATGCTTTCCTCAAGGCTTTGACCTCAAACCTGAAGATGACATCATAAAAAAGCACCAGACGACCTTTTAGAAACTGGAGGTACCTTAGGTATCATTAGCCAAAGGCCGGTAAAAGTGGTGAGTGGCGGTGGGCTACAAGTAAGCTGCAGATGTAGATGCAGAGAGTAAGGCCCTGAGGACGGGTAGGACATGGGGAGACCAGCAGAGCGTCTGGGCAGATCCAGGTTGGGCCACCTCCATAGACATGGCTCTCCTCCGCTCGTCACCTCCCTCCCTGTTGGGAGGCTCAGGAAGTTTAGCTTCTTCTGGCCTGCAGTTTTACAGCAAGCTAGTGGCAGAACAGAATTCGGCCTCTTGGCTCCTGACGCAGTGTGTTGTTTTTTTTTATACAATACCATGCTACAGCTCCCTCATGATCAATTAGAAATAATATTTCAAATACTTACTGGATATATTTCTGAAAAATGAAAATAGAAAACAGTTGTATTTCTAGGTACTGAGAGCATTCTAGAATGATACCACAAGAGTATTAGCTCTCCATCGGGGATTATGGCACTAGAATAGCTGATTTATAGATCAGTCTTGTTTTTCTGACATCCAAAGTATTGGGCCCAACAGCTGTCCACAGCAGCCTTCCAGATGTGCAAATTTACACATGCATTTGTGCTCCCCCTCCCCACTCTTGGGCCATGGGCACTTTCTTTACACACTCCTGTACTGTTAGCTAGGTGATTGATGCAAGTATCTCCCTATAACCGAAATTGTGCACAGTTCTACTGCGACTCAAATTATTAGGAAACTCTAGAACATCCACCATCAGCAACTTCGAAGTGAATTAATTTCATTTTTTTCTCTCTGGGTTAATTTTCTTGCTTATTTAGTAAGTATAATTTAGAGCATACCACATGTAGAGAATTAGGTCTTAGGTAATATGGGATGAGGGGAGAAGAAAAGTGCTCTGTCCTTGACTTAAATTCTAACTGAAGAGCTAGCAATCTTTCCTAGCCCTCACAGCACTTTTCTGTCCCCGGACTGTAATGTTGTTTCCCGAGTCCACGCTGTTCTTCTCCCTGCACCCTCTTACTTAGGCTCTTCTCTCTCCGGTGGTCTGTGCTGGAGAAAGGAGCCTTCCATCCCTGAAGGTCACCGTTACCTTCTTTAGGAAAGAGTCCTGACACCTGTATCTAGAGGCCGCCTATCAAGCCTCTAAGCTTTAGTTGAGATTGCCTTATTTTCTAGCTTCCGTGTGCTTATTTTTTTCTACCCTGCTAGATTGCAGATTCTTTAAGAGATTTATTACAGGGGTTTATTTTGGCTTGTGTAAGCACAGTCGTAGCATCTGGTGAAATGGTGAACTAATGAACATTTAGGTGAGAAGATACCAGCACAAGAAGAGCTGAGATGTCATGCCTTGTTGGCATCAACTATCTGCTCTAATTTCCAGTCCCAGGGTGCTCTTGTTTCCTGGTGATGAGCACTAATGGCAGAAGTCACATTTCAGTATAATGCTTGCATAGAGAAACCATTTTGTTCCATTCCAGGTTAGGGGTAATTGCATGCTTAAATGTAAGTTCTACTTAAGAGCCTTACCTATGATGGATTTTGTAATTTCTCTACAATATGTAACATCTGCATTTTAGTTCATGAACTCCTTTGGATAAAGATATTTGTCATCTCTCATTGGCTTGCTTTTCTTGATATCTCAAGCTCTTACCCTAAGACTGTAGATGATGATGGTCATGGTTGTATGGTCACTACTATACACTTGCCAACAGAAAAGGGGTGAAATGAAGTTAGAAATTGTAAACTGAGGAAGTGAGAGGCAGTTAGTGTTTCGTATTTGTGTTCTCCAGCATCTCTTGGAGTTCCTAGGACTAACAGTCCTAGCTGTGCCGTAGGCCGGCTTCTTTGCAGTCCTGTACTGATGGTGTTATTCTGTTGGAGACTTTAATGACTGATGTTCTATCTGAGGACCCAGGCCTTCCTATGACTTCCTGAGGAAGTTGCTTCCTCTGTATCTTTTTTTTAAATCTTCAGACATCTGGTGCCTATCTCTGGGTGCTAGGAAACACCTAGTTGGTCACAAATGTCTACGTCTTTTGATTCAGAACATGGTGATAGCAATGAAGTAGGGATATTTATTATGTTAGGAGATACTGCTCAAGACAATCACTATTTTCAACTCAGTACTTTGTGGGTGGGTAAGCTACACCTAAACAACAACAACAGCAACAACAACAACAAAAGCAGACCGAGGCCCTTGGGTTTTGTGGATTGAGGCATTCATCTAACCTTTGGGGCTGGGCATCCTGCTGTTCTGTTATTCATTCATTCAAAAAATATTTGAGTGCTTACACTCTGCCAGGCCTTAAGTAAGTGCACATGATAGATACAATTTCTGCTGACAAGGAGCTTCCATTTTTCGTGACAGACAGCATCTGTAAATGGGTAGATACACATCCATACAAGGTAATTTCAGACAATAACACATGCTTTGAGAAATTGAACAGGGTGATACTTTAGAGAGCAACTTAGGGAAGGAAAAAGATAATTTTGATTAGAAAGTTGGGACAGGGTTCTTCAATGAGCTTTGAAGATCTGTGAGGAACAGCATTTTAGGCCATGGAAGACTCATGCACAGGCTCTTGCACAAGCAGTGATGGTGGTGTGCTCAGGGCTCAGGACGGTCAGTGTAAGGGATGGATTATGGAGCTCATTTAAGGACCTGGGAAGGAGCTTGGGTTTTGCTCTGATTGCAGTGGAATACTCTTGAAGGATGTGAGGCAGGGGACTGACGTTATCAAATTTTTTACAAGCTTTTAAAAATCACCTTGACTGCTGTGTGAAGAATGGATCGTGAGCAATGGTAGGAGCAGGGTCATCATTTTGGAAACTACCACAATAGCTCGGGAGAGAGTTAAGGATGGTTAGCATTTTTTTCTTCTTTTCTCATGACTCAGATCAAGGGCTGGCACCTCTGTCAGGCTTCTTCCAATCTACCCACGCTGAGCCTGGGGCTTACATACCACCAGTCCATGTGGTGACAGTTACTTCTTTACATGTCTGTCTCCTTCATCAGACTTTGAACTGTCAAAGTCTAGGGCCATGTTTTATTTTATTTATTTAAAAAATTTTTCATAATGTTTATTTTTGAGAGAGAGAGACACAGTGCAAGTGGAAGAGGGACAGAGAGGGAGACACAGAATCCGAAGCAGGCTCCAGGTTCCAAGCTGTCAGCACAGAGACTAGCATGGGGCTCAGACCCATGAACCACGAGATCATGACCTGAGCGGAAATCTGGCGCTTAACCCACTCAGCCACCCAGGTGCCCTGAGAGCCAGGTTTTATCTACCTTTATGTCCCCATTGTCTTACATAGCATCTATTGCTTTGTGACTTTGGTTTGATGATGAAGGGATCATTGACTTCTTCAGGAAGTGTGATCCACTATTATCCTAGCTCTAGTACCTACTTGGTAGACTTACCATTAGCTACCTTTATTGAATGCATGTTGTGTGCCAGGCATTATAATGAGGTTAGTTCATATGCTCCTTACAACAGCTCTGTGAGATAGGTGGCATTGTTTTGAAGCTGAAGGCACGAGGCGCCAGGTACCTTGCCCAAGGTCCCACTTACAAACTAGTAAGTGGTAAATATAGGAATTAAAGACAGATCTGCTTTGCCTCAGGGTCCGATGCTCCTTAACCACTGTGTACTCTTGGGAGGCTGAAGCATCCTTTAATCAGGGCTCACTTTCCTCGAGTTTCAATACCCACCTCTTTTTATTTATGCAGTTCTTGACCATTGACTTAGTGGTTTTACATAAAGTTCTTAGTAAAGCCTTAAAACAGTTCTGAAAAGTACATATTTTCCAGGTGGAAGACCTTGATTCTTTGAGAAATGACTTACTGAACATTTCTTCAGCCTTATAGTCAACTGTAAGTTCCAGGTTCTTAGTAGCGTGTCACCCTTAGCCCTCTCAAGTCAGGCATGTCACTGACAATCTAAGTGATAGGTTTCCGAAGGGACTCATTTCTTTTTTCTTCTCTCCATTGGGTGTTATTTAGAATCCTCAGAGATGTTTTCATAAGAGGGAGGCATTAAGAGTGTCTGAATCATGCTTTAAAATGCAATAAAACTGGTTTTGATGATTAAATTGCAGTTATATGAGCATAGATCCAAGGTAACATTCTTAGGAATATCTCAGAAAACAACCTGGCCAGGCATCATGTAGGATGATAATCTTACCCGCAGTTACCTTGACCAAAGTGAAGTAGTTTCCACCTGACTTCGGTCTGATTCCATAGTCCCTTGGCAAATGCGGCGCCTTTAAGCAGTAGGAGGCTCTCAGCCAATCAGGCCAGCTGAGCTTGGCTTGTGTACGGTTGGCAGTCCCAGGCCTGAGTCCACTGTGCTCGCCTTGAAACATTACTGGCACAATCCTTTCCCAAATAGGAAAGCACAGCCGGGTAGTGTGGGTCTCAAATTACTGCTCTATTCAAGTGTACAGTGACCACACGACTATTTAATGTGATACAGGGTGAGAGGTACAGTGGACATGGGGCTGGTGGCTGGTGGGCAGTGGCTGTGTGAGGGAGGGCAAAGCCATGTGAGGGGCTAGGAAGAGTGACCTCAGGGGCGATCCCTGTGTGATGATGGTGGGGACGTGGAGAGTGGGAGTGAAGCCAGGTCTCCTGCTTTATGACCACCATGGTCTTACTCACCTGTAGGCATCTTGCATCCAAAGGAACTTAAATCACCACATTCAAAGACAGGCTGTTGAAAGTACGGTTCTTGTACTTTGGTGGTGCTATTGTTTAATTTCTGAAGTTACTAGAAAGTCTTGTCCCATCTTTTTCCTTGGAGATTATTTGGGCAGGCTAGTCAAGTCAGTGTGCTGCTGCTATGCACATTTGTGTACTGGCAATGTCTTTAGGGGAGGTCACTGGCTACAGTCCTTATGAGAAAACACAAATTATGTGTCAGCACAATTGCACATCTATTCAGCTCTGGTGGCCACCTTATGATGAAGAGCAGAACACAGGTCCAGCCTGTGCTGGCTTCGAAAAAGAGAGCTTAGAAAGACCCTGCGAAAGGCTGGCAGTCAACATGTCATATTGTTGTCAGCCTATTAGCAGCATCCTTAGATTAGCTTCTTCCAGGTCTCTGGACTTCCGTCGGTAGGAATTCCCTTATTAACTGAAGACGCTCTGGCTTCATTATGCTTTTAGGAAGACAGAGAGGGGCAGTGTTCCAAGAAAAATTAATTTCTTGAGTTCCAAAAACTTGTCTTTGTAATTTCCTCCTATCTGGAATAGAAGATGCATAGTTAATATCTAATTGTGATAAGAAGACTCCATCTACATAATGCTTTGTTTTATCCTTCCCCAAGACTGCTTCGTTTCTAGCCTGTCTTTGGGTCTCTGCCCAGAGGAAGTCTTGATTTCTTTTTCTCATTATTTTCCAGAGCATTATCTTTCTCTGTTTGGTTTTGTGTCCAGTTTTAGCTTTATGTACACATATATACATACATATGTCATATAGTCCTAAACGTATGCATATATGTGTGTGTATGTGTACACAGACATAAGCATATCTTTCCTCTTTACTAGTTGCCTGGTGACCTTTCTAGCCTGTTTTTACCTTTTGCAACAGAGTGTAGACAAAATGATCAGAATAGGAATCTCACTTTGAATGAAATATTTAACCTACAAGGCTAACTCAGGAAAGGGGCAGGTCAGTTTGGTATAGTAGATTCCCCAGTGGTGCTTTTTAGCATTTAATCATTGATGGGCACCCGAGGCTTCAAAGGGCGAGGTGGTATGCACTGCACTACGTACGTACTATTAATAGTAACAACAATATTATTACAAATGTTACCTGTTTAGAAAGTGCTTTGATTCCATATTTTCATTTTAATATGTGCAAAAATATTCCAGATATAAAATTGTATGTCACTACTCCCATGTAAGACCATCAGATTTTTTTCTAAGGCTTTGTTTATTTTGATTAAAGATTTGCTTTTTAACTATTTCTAAACAGTTGGTGGTAGCAGTCGTTAAAAGATGGATATCACAGAAGAGTCTTGTGAAGAATTGTGAAACATTTAGGAATAAGAAAACTTGGGCACCAAATTTCTCATACCCTCAGAGCTAAAATTGGTATTCCCGGAAGATGGTGGTTATTTAGATGAAGAGGAGAGGAGGGTGTAGGGGAGAGGATTAAGAAGAATAGTGAATATTTGGAATAGTCATCGAGGTGAATGATAGGAAAGGAAAATGAGCATTGTTGAGGAGCCGACTAAGGACAGAGATCATTGGAAGAGCCAGTGAGCACAACTATGTGCATCTCTCCTGCAGTGATTTCAGTTTGGGAATCGGGGTAGGTTCTGGTGTGATGGATCATGGTGAGAATGACAGTTTCTTCTAGGACTTGATAGGACTTGGTACAAGTCAGGAAAACAAGGAAGATGTTGACTGAGCCACATACCAATGTGGTAGAATGCTCTGGATGTTGGTAGGTCATGGTAAAGATGGAAGAACTCCTTCTGAAGAGGAGTTCGCTTGTCTTGTGATCTTGGAGAATGAGCCAAAAAGGTTAGGAGCAAAGATCCGGGGAAGTCCGAGTTTCAGTTCAGGAGGGAAGTAGGAGTAAGTAAGCAAGCAAGGCATTACGGAAAGGTTGAGGGTAGATGGGAGCTCTTGGCTGTTCCTTCAACCATTCCTCATATGGCGGCTGGAGATTCTATCTGAGGCTGCCTTGAGAAAACATAGTCTCTAGCTTTGTATGACCAGGGCAGTACGGTTTTCTGGTACTCTGTTAATGCATTCCAAGATTGTGTTAACTTTATGTCATCCTGTCCCACTGTGGCTTGCAGTCCAAGAAGTGTTTTGCTCTTAGGGCCGTCTTCCCCCATCCTGTCTTGGAGTTGACCAAATGCAGCACTGTACTTTCTTACTCAGTGTCATAATGTCACTTCTACCTCCTTTGCCTATCTCGTTAGGGTTATTGTAGAGTTCTGATGCTTCACCCAGTGTGTTGGCTGTTCCTCACAACTTTGTCTCATCTTGCAGCTTAAATGAGTTGTTTCTGATTCTTTAAGACTTTAGTGAATATGCCGGGCATAACTAAGGTTAGAACGCCCTTGAACCTGTCACTGTGCAGCTTTTCCAAAGCTGACCACGATTCGCTTAAATTCATTTCAACAGCCACTTTCTGGTAGGCCATGTAGCTGGCTATAAATCCCACTAGAGATAAGGCATTTGTCTTGCTGAGGTCAAGATACACAATGGACAGATGCTTTTCTTCTAGTCTGTTGCTGAAGTAATCCTAGGAAGCCGGTTTTTAGTGAACCCATTCTGCTTTCCGATTGTCACAGTGGAGCTTGAGTGTGGCAAGCCCATTGTACACAGGCTGTGGAAGGTGACTTAGTGTTTTCAGTGGGCTTGCAAGCAAGTCATCACCAACAGGGGCTCCAAAACACTGGCTGACACTGAGATTTTACCAATAGCAGTTCTGTTTGCAGAATAAGGTAAATGGGGTAAGCAAATGGAAAATGACTATATGTTATGTCGTAAAGGCATCACCTTCAAGTAATTTTAGTCAGTATCACGTGGGAGAGTAATGCCAGAGAGCAAAGCTAAGATTAGTAGTCAGTGGTGTTATGGGGAGGCAGACTTTACTTGGTATAACTTGGTAGCCTTGCTTGGTCAAACAGAATCCCTTTGCCTCCTGTTCACCACAATTCTTGCAATATTGTGGGGTATAATTCATCTTGGAGCAGAACCTTGAATTCATTTAAAGCACAAGCCTCTCTCCATCTTCTTACCTCTCCTGAGCCTTCATTTCCTCTTCAGCGTGTTTGTTTTGTTCGTTCTATTGGAAGATCCTTCTTGATAGGGAAGATTACATCAGAATTGTGTTGGGTAATCTTCCTTTCTGACTATCATCACTAAAAGTTATGCCCATTGTTCTCAAGCTTGGGTGCATATTAGCATCACCTAGGGAGCCTATTAAAGGTATAGATGCCTGCTGGGGTGCCTGGGTGGCTTAGTTGGTTGAGCATCTGTCTTTGGCTTAAATCTTGATCTCATAGTTTGTGCTCGCT
The DNA here is from genome assembly GCF_006229205.1 of Suricata suricatta. Classification (NCBI taxonomy): domain Eukaryota; kingdom Metazoa; phylum Chordata; class Mammalia; order Carnivora; family Herpestidae; genus Suricata; species Suricata suricatta. The sequence continues at coordinate 42,033,059 of NC_043706.1, forward strand.
TCTGATCTTCTCCACCCTCTCTCTCTGCCCCCTCCCCTGCTCATGGTCTCTCCAAGATAAATAAAACATTTTTAAAAAGAGTACAGATTCCCGGGTTTTACCTCTGAACCGGAATGTGTGCGGTGAAGCCTGCCTGAGTCTTAGCTACAGACCGTAGGCGCTTCTGCTGACCCAGAGCAGAGGTATCTCAGGAGCCTCATCCCCGTGGTCACATGATTGTGGAGGCAGCTAAGTGCCTCATGCTGCTTCTTGGGTTTCCTGAGTGCAGGTCCTGGGCTCTACCCTTCAATCCATCTCAGCTGCTGTTTTCCTATACCCCCTTCCCTTTTTGCTGAGCCCTAGACTGGACATGTGCCCTGTTTCTGGAATGATGCTGTTGGAGGGAGATGTTAAAAACATGCATAGCTGGTTGTGTGTCACCCCATGCCTGAAACACCTCAGTGACCTTCCACGGCACTTAGGATAAAGCTCAAAACCTCTCGTGTGGCCCAGCAGGTTTTGCCTGGCCTGACTCCTCCCTGTTCTCTCACACTATTTTGAATCTTTTGTCAGTCGCCCACTCACACTACACTGGTTCTCTTGACTCCTCAAAAAACCACACTGCTCCCTCCCAGGAACATGATACACACTGTGCACGTTGCCTAACGCCTTCTTAACCTCACCTACTAATCTACTGTTCTTCCGCTTGCCACTGAGTTCTTGGCTTTATTATCACACCACATTGTTAGAGAAGCCCTGACCCCCAGGTGTGGCTGCAGCCCCTCATTGTGCGTTGGTATGATGCCAAGAAATCTCCTTTCTAGCACTTATCACAGTCATGTGACTTGTTGACTAATGTCAGTCTCCCCTACCAGATTGTAAACTCCATGAAGTTAGGGATTAGGTCTGTCTTGATCCCACCATTAATATCCCTAGTGCCTAACAGCGCAGTACAATGGCAGGCTACTCAGTAAATATTTTTGAGTGAATGAATGAATGGATGGATGGGTGAGTGAAGGACTAGGAGATAATTCTTAGCATCATGGATACCATCTTCCGTCTGACAACAGGAATCGCCAAGCTTGGGGACCTGTGATACCCTCACTGCTGTGTCTGACCCCCTGGATATTGATATCAGCCTGATAAGACCTGAATTGGCTACACCCACTTCAATGTGGTAATTTTTACTAAAGATCACTACCCCTGGCCACCACCACATCCCAGTTATATCTCAAGTTCTGGTTCTGTTCGTATTTTATTCCCTTCCCTCTGCTGGCTTTACCACTAAGGTCCAGGATATGCCAAGAGGTAAGAGGCCAGATTAGGTATGACATGTGGTACAAACTCTTGTTTCTTCTATTAGGCTTTTTTTTTTCTAAATAAGAAAACCCCCTCATTTTTTAATAAGATGGTTATGAGTTTCATTCATCCCAAACTCAGTGATACTTCTAAGGCAGTTCTCATTGCCTTGTCTTAATTGAACTTCCTTCTGTTGTTGTTTTTAACCTTTTGATATGGGATGTGACCTGTTAGACTCTACATAGCATTTCTCATTCTTTGCCCTGCTGTTGTCTCCTAAGAGTCACTAAGTCCCTCTTCTCCCATTGTTTGCTTTGTGACATAGCTTGTCATGCCTGGTGTACCCTAGCACCCACTTTTATCCAAACATTGTGCTGCTTTTTCCTCCTCAAATTTCAGTCTAAAGCCCTGTGAATCAGTTGGGTTGGTCTTCTGCCAAATGGATCTGGTAGCCTTCTTGGTCCTTTTGAGAAAGTCCTGGGGTTGGTGGTGGTGAGAAGAGGCGGAGTCAGAACCCTGCTCTCGGTGTCTTCTCTGCTGATATGAGCCGTGATGCTGCGTGATGGGAGATGCCATCAGTGCCAGCCATCGGCTCCCTCCCAGCCCAAGTGAGCTCAACACACCTTCAGTAATTTCAGTTACAGCTGCTGTCTCCAGAAAGGAGTGGGGGTAGGGAGCCCCACTCTTCTGAGTAGTTAGATTTCTAGCAGTTCATAGCAGGAAAACATCTTAGAGATAACACATCTGTTCTCATCTCATCTTCCAGGTGCAGTGACACTCAGGGGAAGGTAAATTAGTGGTACGCGGCTGCACGGTTGGTGCCAAGGCCACCAGCCCAGGGCTCTTCCTGTGCTTGGAGGAGTCTGTTTGTTTTAAGAACCGTGTTTCCTATTAGTCAAGAGAACCAGAAGTGAGTGGGAGAGCTCATTCTAAAAATCCAGTCTAGCTAAAAGGGTTATTAGAGAAGACATAGAATTTAAACATTTAGTATTTAGTGTAAATTGTTTTGAAATGGGAATTAATGTACATATGGATGTGAGTGTGTTTATGCTGTGAATGATAGTAATATGACAGAAATAGTTTAGGAGAGGAAGTTGTGAAGCTGCCTCTCTCTGTTGAGATCATTGACTCCTATTCAACCCTGGTAGCAACTGAGAGGTATAATTTTAAACTAGTAGGCTCTATATACAGTTCTTTTCAAGTACTCCAGTTTTCTTAAGAAATATTTGATCTTTGTACAGACTAAGTAATGATTTGAGGAATGATTAGGGGAAAAATGGGTGGGGGGAGGAAGAGGTGGGAAGGTGGAGCTCTCTAACTGTCCCCTGGTCCCCCGGTACAGCAGGTGCTCCGTGTAGACAGATGGAGCTTTGGCAGAACCCATCGGCCCTTGTCGGGTCACATTACACAGAAGCCTGCTGGCACCAGAGACAGGAAGACGCCTTTTGTGTGCTGGTTCGGGCTTTGCCCCTGCTAACTTGTTTCCTCCTATCTCTGCATGAAGTTCAACACCATGTCCATGGTGTGCCTTGTTGGGAGCGATTCTTAGGAAAACAGGCCCTTCTTCACACCCACGCATGTTTAACCAGAGTGTTTACAAAAGGAGGCCTGCTAAGAGCGACCACTGAGTTTCCGTGCTTACCTCTCACTGGGCTTTTATGCGGCTCTCTGCCTACTCCGCTCCCGCCGACTCAAACTTACTCAAACTTCAGAAAAGACATAGACGTATTTTCCTAGGGTCAGTGCCTTTTCCTAGGGTGCCATTTTCCTAACTGTCTGTCTCCCCCTTCCTCTCTTTTTGTGACCCCCAAGTGTTTGGAGTTTAATTATGCAGGCATGAAATTAGCTTTTCAGTCATTGGAAAGTATACTCTTAGAGCCACGACTCTTTATATACCGTTTTAGGAGGTGAATGGGCACTCCTTCCTTTTCCCCATCGCCATGACTGAACCTCACAAGCTGTGGTCCAGCTCAAAGAAGAGAGCTTGCCTTCCTGGTATCCACAGGGTTAAATAAATGGCTATCTCCATTTTTGCCTGGTGCTGAGATACCTTGAGACATGCGAACCACTCTTCCCCAATTCCCGCTTGGGAACATCTCCTGGGTACTTTGCCTTCTGTGCTTTGTGTTTTTGGGGGTTTATAGAACTGATCTCCAAGAAGCCCAAGCAGAAGGATCACCACCCTGGAAAGAGAGCTTATGAAGTCTACTCTGACATTGATGCTTCCTGGTTTATTTCTATCTTTAGAGTGTTTTTTAAAGACACAAGTACATGCTTTGAAGATTTTTTTAATTGCTTGTTTATATCTGTAAGTTTTAACTCTCCCAACTGCTTGTGTAAGTTTTTCTTTTCTTTTCTTTTCTTTTCTTTTCTTTTCTTTTCTTTTCTTTTCTTTTCTTTTCTTTTCTCTTCTCTTCTCTTCTCTTCTCTTCTCTTCTCTTCTCTTCTCTTCTCTTCTCTTCTCTTCTCTTCCCTTCCCTTCCCTTCCCTTCCCTTCCCTTCCCTTCCCTTCCCTTCCCTTCCCTTCCCTTTCCTTTCCTTTTGAGGAGGAGGAGGGTTAGAGAGAGAAAAAGAGAGAGAGAGAAGGAGGGAGGAAGTTTTAAGCAGTCTCCAGAGCCAACTCAGGGCTTGATCTCATGACTATGCGGTCATGACCTGAGACAAATCAAGAGTCAGATGCTTAACCCCCTGAGCCACCCAGGTGCCCCTTGTATAAGCTTTTTCAAGGCAAGAAATGTGTTTTTTGTCTTATCTGTTCCTTGGACCATCACACTGCCGCATGGGCATACAAAAGCTGTTTCTCACAATAAAAATTGATAATTTGCTGGTTCACCAAAACAGCATGCAAAAGCTCCTTTCCTCCTGCCCCTCAAAAGCCCTGTAAAGATGGCAGTAACGACTGTTTGTACTTTGCAGTTGGAAAAGGGACAGCTAAGGGCCTTGCCCGTGACTTTGTGAGTTGGGAGAGAAACTGTAAAGTGTACATAGACTTCTGGGCTTCTGGTGCCCCCTTTTTATAAATTTTTTAAAAACATTTATTTATTTTTGAGAGAGAGAGAGAGTGAGAGAGAGAGAGAGAGAGAGAGAGAGAGAGAGCACACGAGCGCACTTGCGTGGGGGAGGGGCAGAGAGAGAGGGAGACACAGAATCCCAAGCAGGCTCTAGGCTCTGAGCTGTCAGCCCAGAGCCCAATGCAAGGCTCAAACTCATGCACTGTGAGATCATGACCTGAGCCGAAGTCAGATGCTTAACCGACTGAGCCACTCAGGCACCCCACTCCTGGTGTCTTCTAAAAATAGAAGCCATATGGAGCAATCCCACAGTGTTGGTAGGAGTCTTATCTGTGACAGACTCTGCCTGCGAACCAATGCTGACAGATTCTTTCTGTCAAACCTGAACTCTTAGTACCTAGAATTGGTCTGTTCTCACAAAGGAGACCCCGATTTCTTCTGCAAGTGTACAGTTACGGGTCCGAGGTGTCTACAGAATAGCCTGACCTTCTGTGCCTGGGGGTAGTTCTTGGCGTGCTTGCACAGTTCCATGGGGTGCCGTTTTCCGCACTGGCTTCATGCAGGCGTAGGAGCTCTCTCTGCCCTCTGCTCATTCTCATTTAGTCATCTTGACTTCCCACTTGTTGCCTGTGAGGATGGCAGGCCCATCATCGAGGAAAGACCTGATTTTCTCTCAGCTTTATCTTACAGGTCAGATTTAATCCCAAATTGCCCTTCAAAACTCACCTTTTGAGGGGCACAGTCCTACGTAAACACTCCTCTGATATTTAGGATTTCACATTTCCCAAGCACTAGTGAGTATGTGCACATAAAAAAACACCACCACCAATGGTTTTGTTATTAAATGGTCACATCTATATAAAAACATATGTCACTATTTTGAATTTCTATAATGTAGTCATAAAAATAATATTGATACTGTTTCTGAGGATTATCATACAAAATAGTGAAGTATAGTGTTAAAAGCATCATAAAATACTTAAGGCTCAACAGCAGTTTTCATTTCTTTTGAAAAACTTCTGAGAAAGGAAGTTCAGTTGTCCTCAGAAAGCCTGTGGCTGCTTATAGGTAATCACAGGTCACCTGGGACATAATATCAAGACTACGGTCAGCACTTCTATCCGAGTCACAAAAATCAAGGATATTTTTATTTATGTAGGACAGGAGCATAGGACATGGTACTTTCCTCTGTGCTTCTGCAGAGTCAAAAAGGCAAACCATCCAACACAGCTCTGGATGGGGTGATGAAGGAGGGGGTCAGACTAGCCCTGTGCAGCCTGAGGTCTGAGTGAGCAGTTTCTTGGGTTTTTTTTTTAAGTTTATTTATTTATTTTAAGAGAGAGCAAGTGAATAGGGCAAGGACAGAGAGAAAGAGAGAGAGAGAGAGAGAGAGAAAGAGAGAGAGAGTCCCAGGCAGGCTCCACACTGTCATCCCAGAGTCCAATGCTAGGCTCAATCCCACAAACTTCGAGACCAAGACCTGAGCTGAAATCAAGAGTCAGACGCTCAACCGACTGAGCCACCCACACACCCCAGTATCTAGTTTATTAATGGCTAATGAGTAGGTTTGTCTCCAAGTGAGGCCCTGTACTCTTCCCTGATAGCAACCTTAGGACTGACTGGTGAGGCCTGAAAACCTCTGTCACCTGCTCTGACTCACCCGAGTTAGAAATGAGTCCCAGAAGTCTCAGGTTTCTTCGGGAAGTGGAGTCCGAAACCATTTATGAGATCAGTTTAAGATGACTTTTCTCTACTGTAAGCATTAATAATTGTCCATAACAAAGCAAATAAGCTATAATCATATATTTGATAGGATTATATTTTCTTGGTGATTGGGCATTTAAGAAGTCAAAGGTATTTTTTATAGCTTTTTTTTCCACTAAAAGTTTGAAAAAAATTGAAGAGTATAGCATTAAAAAATACACTAAACAGATTAGGATTTCTTGGTCTGGGAGAAACCAAGACAGAGAAAGACCGTGGTTAAAGGTTAAATGCTCGTAAAGGATACTGGCATGACCAGCACGGATGTATGCTCCAAATACTGGACTTTAAAACTATAGGCAGCTTCCTAGAAATTGTCCTGTGCTAGAATAAGAGATTGTGGGCTGGAAACAGAAATACGCAGTGGAGGTTCAGTAAAAGTAGAGGTTTTAACAGTGTTGAACATTTTTTGGGTTCTTTCCATATGCTCACTCTTTACTACTTCGTCTTCACAACAGCTGTAGGAGGAAGTTCTTATTTATCCCCAGTATACAGACTAGGAAACTTGAAGATCGGATCGGTTCAGACCACTCTGGCCAGAAATAGGGAAGCTGGGATTGATGGTATCATTCACAGGGGTGAGCGAAGGCCTGGGGTATTTGGAGACCATGCCTTTTTTTTTTTTTTTTTAAGAGATTGCTGTCCCCTTTTAAAATTACCGTTATTATTTTTTTATTTTTAAAATGTTTTTTATTTTATTTTTGAGAGACAGAGAGAGACAGCATGAGCAGGAGATCAGAGAGAGAGGGAGATACAGAATCTGAAACAGGCTCCAGGCTCTGAGCTAGCTGTCAGTACAGAGCCCGACACGGGGCTCGAACCCACGAACCATGAGATCATGACCTGAGCCAGACGCTTAACCGACTGTGCCACCCAGGTGCCCCAAATTACTGTTATTATTAAAGTTTATTTATTTGAGAGAGAGAGAGCATGCAGGGGAGGGGCAGAGAGAGTCACCCAGGCAGCCCTTTTAAAATTATTTATATGAAATCTAGTAACCCCACCTGGCAGTTCTTTAATTTTTCTATAGTAACTTTCTCTCCTTAAGTAGGTTATTATCATAGAATCTTAGGACAGTGACCTTAAATGACATGGCTGGATCTGTAGTCTGTCCTCTGAGTCAAAAAACCCAAAGAGAGACCTCACTTGTTAAGGGTAGTGAGAGGTTACTTTTGCTAATCTTGGGTATCTTCAAGAAGGATCTGCACTAAAAGCCAAACTATTCTTTAAGTGGACTGTTCTAGTATAAATTCTGGAAGCCCGGGACTTTATGTAAAAATTAAAACCTCACTGATGGAACTTTTTGTATAGCCTGAGGGGGACTTAAAGAATGACAAATTCTGAGTTCATTATAAAATTTCATTGTTCACTCATGCCACCCTGGGAGATTCATTCACTGTTTATTGAGCACTTACTGTGTTCCAGCATCACAATGAATTGTGTTGATTCTGACCTTGGGAAACTTTAAGAACAGCACTAGACAACCCAACCACTCTGGGTAGTTTAGAGTTAGATTTTTTATTATTTTTTTTTTTTGAGTGATAATGATGATTTACCACTCACTGTGTATTATTTAATCCTTACAACAACTCTGAAATAGTGTTACCATACCCATTTTATAGGTGAAGAGATTAAAGCTTAGCAACATTAAGAAACATACCTCTTGTCACATAGCAGGGCCTTGACCATGGGAGCTCCTAAAGAGAAGAGTACTAATTGTAATTTGGCAAAATTGATAGTTATTGAATGCTTTTATTTATATTATCTCATTTAATCTTATAATAGAAATGATAGTAGTTGCTATTATACTCATTTTACAGAAAGCAGCAATTACTCCTCTATTTATTATGTACTTAATAATGTATCAAGAGTGCTAGATAACTCATCAGATCAAGGCATGTTCGTCAAAGGCTCACAGCAAACCGCATAAGCATCATCATTCTCATTTTACAAATGAGCTGTTGAGGCCCCGGAGGTTTAAGTGACTTGCTCAGCTGGGTGAGCAGCTTGCCGACCAGCCAGGGCATATGACCATTTTGCTATATTCACTGGCATGTCATGTTCCCTCATTTCCAGATGAGGAAACTGAGGTTCAGAGAGTTCGCCAACACCACTGAGGTCGTGTAGCTCATAGAAAGCAGAGCTAGGGCTCTAGCTCCTAACCTTTCAGTAGAAACCCCACCTACTCCCCCTGCACTGGGCTTCCCCTCTGCACAAGAACTGAAAGGCTGCATCTTGTGTCCAAATTAAGTTCCCTAATGCTTCTGTGATATGTTTAAGCATTAATTATTTTAGTCATTCTTTATTTTTCTTTGTATTTTTCCCCATTTTTAGGCAGGGAGCCCTGTACTACTGCTAACAGCATGGTGCAACAGAGGAAAGGACATACAGGTTACTCTGCTTGCTCTGGGAGTCATCTGGTAAAGACAGATTAGGACTCCAATCCAGATCAGAGTCATGTGTGCCCAGCTCATCTATCTATGTGATTCTTGCCTTTTTTGTCTATTGAAAATGTGGCTTCAGAGAAGACCTTGCCTTTATGAGATTGTTTTCCCATCTGAATGCATTTTTTCCCATCTGAAATGCGTTTCTCTGAAATGCAATGAATTACATTAATGGTTAAAGCAAGGAAGTTTGTTAGTATCAGATATATACCAACAACCGCTCACTCTGATTTGAAATGTTGCCAATCTATACAATTTCAGCCTTGAACATGTTAAAGCCCCAGAGTTTGTTACTTTAATGATCAAGTCCCCTCTAACTTTCTACAGGAAAAGTTTATGTTAACCATTTATGGTACTATACTTTTTATTCAAATTGCAGACTCAGGTAAATGTTCCCTACAAAGGAGTTGGATGAAATTCTTCTGTCTGTTGATGTAGTAAGCATCAGATGAATATCCAGATGTATTTGATTATTTTGACTCAGTATGTCCTATTTAGACAGCCTTTAAATAAATTGTTTCTGAATTGAGCAAATAAACAAGAAATAGCTGAAACTGAACTGGCTTTCATTGTACGGCTCTGAAAGAGGGATCGTTTCAGAAATACCCATGTCTCATTTTTATTTTTAGATATAGACTTGAATTGACTATTCAAACCTATTAATAGTTAAAAAAAATAAGTTTTTGGGGTGCCTGGGTGGCTCAGTCAGATAAGCGCATGACTCTTGGTTTTGGTTCAGGTCATGATCTCATGGTTTCATGAGTTCGAGTCCCACATCCAGCTCTGTGCTGATTAGAGCCTGCTTGGGATTCTCTCTCTTCTTCTCTCTCTCCTCCTCTCCTGCTGTCTCTGACTCTCTCAAAATAAATAAACTTTAAAAAATTGAGCTTTTCATTGTCAGAAGCAGATGGGCGGGATGGGAATGATTTCAAATCTAATCCAAATGTTCTAAGGCCCATTCAGATGTGTCTTAACTGTGGGACTATTCTTGTGTCACCAAGAGTTTTTTTTTAGAAAAAGGCAAGAATCTATACTTTCTGAGTGCCTCCTTCTGCTATCCTCTCCATGGTTTTCTCGTGTAATTCTCACATCCCTGTGATTCAGACATTATTACTCCCTCACCCTCTTTTACAGAGGAGTCAAGTGAGGCTCAGAGTTGATGAGTCATTAACCAAAGATCACACAGCCAGAAAACGGAAGTCTCAGAGCTTGAACCTAATTCTGCATATTCTAAAGTCCATGGATATTCTAATACACGGTGTTGTCTTGTGAACAACAAGTGTATCAAATTTTTTAAATTAGCAAAGTTTTAGAATTAGTAAAAAAAAAATGTTAAGAGAAATTTGCTCATGATTCTGTTTGATTAGCCCTGCAGTAAGAATAAAACATGGGAAATATATAGCAAATTTACCTTTTTTTCTTATGTAGTCTGAAACTCTTTTGATAAATCTACTTGGCCTTGAGCTTGTACCTCCAAGAAGCCCCATAGAGCTACATCAAAAGCATATCGTTAATGCTTAGCCATTAACCCTAACAAGTGGCTGCCCATTCTTATGATTACAGTGACTGTAGGTAACACTAGGCTGTATTCCAGACATGTGACATCTTTTAAACAGATTCCAATAGGATTAAAGACATGTCCCTTCTCTTCTGTTTTGGGTCAGTATTTTTATGATCAGAAACTCACATGCTTAACATCGAAACTGGATGGCGATGTAGTGTTTCAGTTCTTAATGGCAGGTGACTTTGGAATTAAGTTTGTCTCGTTCTCAAAGGTTATTTTCTGGGGTAGCTTTAGCATGAGAATCATATAACTGGCTCCCTCCTTTGTGTTTTTCTTACGTGCTGCTCCCTGTATTCTCATCCCTACCCCTTACCTCTAACCCCCCTGCTAGAAAGCGCCATCCCTTGATCTGCCTGGAAAGAAAGTGAAATCATGGAATCATGCACTTTATAAGCCAAAATACACGTCTGGAAGATAGTAGCTGGATACACAGCAGGAAAAAGTACAGTCTACCTTTTCTTTAAGTTGATTGCTCCAAAATATCTCTAACTTAAAAAAAATTCTGTAATATGAATAAATACAGAAAATAAATCAAGGAGAATTCAACTTTGTAAAGATATCTGAAGCAAATTGTTTTTTAAATGGCTGGTAGAGGGGCACTTGGGTGGCTTAGTTAGTTAAGCATCTGACTCTTGATTTTTGGCTCAGGTCATGATCTCATGGGTTCCTAAGTTCAAGCCCTGTGGGGTGGGAGCCCCGTCGGGCTCCGTGTTGACAACATGGAGCCTGCTTGGGATTCTCTCTCTCCCTCTCTCTCTTTCTGCCCCTCCCTGGCTTGCACATGCTCTCTGTCTCTCAAAATAAAGAAATAAACTTTAAGAATAAACAAATACATGGGTGTTAGACTTTCCAAATAGAAATACTTATGTGGGGAAGAAAAAGCCTTCACGCATGATTCATGTTGTCATACTGGAGCTTAGAGGTCTAGAAAGTTTGGAACTGTAAAGGCCCGAAAGGGTGGGGTCACAGGAAATGAATTCTCCTTATAGATGCTCACTCTTCTCTTGCTTTTTCCTTTCTCAGTTTTGGGTGGCATGTTCCAAGTCCACAGTTGGCTGGTACACTAAAGATTTTTCTTCTTTTTCCCAGACCCCAGGCAGGCCCAGTCTTCCCCGCCGTGGTCCTATGACCAGTCTTACCCCTCCTACCTGAGCCAGATGACGTCCCCGTCCATACATTCCACCACCCCGCTGTCTTCCACACGGGGCACGGGGCTTCCTGCCATCACCGACGTGCCCAGGCGCATTTCAGGTAAAGACCACACTTGATCTGAAAACCCACTCTGGTGCTGGGTGGGGCTGGGGTTGTAGGATGGGCAAGGCTCACAGGAACTCTCTATCCGAGGCAAACTGGGTCTTTCAAATCATAGGGTTATCACGTACTTGAACATTTTAAATGAAGAGACTAGAAATCCACCAGGGATGGCATAATTTTCTTAAGATGCTAGTTAATGCCACCCAGTTTTAGTCCTGCCAAATCGTATCCCCTTTGGTGGGCACTGTCTCAACTGGGGCCTTCTCCTGAGGGTCTTATGCCAGGCCTTCCTCTGCTTGTGTTCCTTTCTTTTCTTAACATCTGCCTGTGAACCAGATTATAGACCAATGGTGCAGCCTTCCATTTCTAGAGCCTCTTAAATCCCAGAAGTCCAGGCCGGCTCGTTCTGAGAGAGAGCACCAGCACACTTTAAGATCCTTATCTGAAGTGAGTCACTTGAAGCAGGGTGAGGCCTGGAAGCATCTTTTAAAAGGCTGAGTTGGCCTCTGAGAAGCCAGCTCCAGATTGAGGGAGCCTCACCATGAGCCGTTGAGCACGCCGTGGTCCTCTCAACATGGCTGCCCGGTGCTCACACACCCCTTATTCCAGAGATGCTGCAAAATTCTGTGGCTCCTAGTAGAAGTGTGTGTGGCCCACGAGCTGGCCTCCTCTCTCTGTCACAGAGATAATTCGTCATGGAGAGCCAGAAAGGGTGCACAGCCCTCACAGGGGCAAGTAGAGAAAAGCTCAAGGCTCTGAGTCTTGCGAATAAGCAAAAGACCTATCAGTACAGCCCTGACACACAGGCCAGAGCGCCACCCCCCATAAGTAAAGAAGCAAAACCCACGGAGGTTCACGCAGGTCGCCCTTCTGTGTGTCAAGACGCTCTTCTCAGCGTTCGGGCTCCATGCACCTGTTTGACTCCTGGCCAGGTTAATGCCTTTCTTTCTTTCTCTTTGTGTTTCTGTCTCTGTTTCTCGCCCTCTCTTCATTTTCTGCAAAGCTCGAAGCCGCTACTCACTCCGCTGAGTTGCCTCACTGACAAGCAGAAGCTCCACCAGCAGGCTTGCAGGTTTTGATTAGTTCAGACTCCTTTCTTTCTTTCCACTTGGGAGGAGGGAAGGCTCTGTTTCTCAAGCGAATGGCAGGAAAGGGCTCTCTGGTCCTAGTGCCCTTCACATTTTCTACAGCAGATGGACTCTCGCAGGGGTGAGTGGGGAAAGAAGAGGGGTGGAGGGAGAACCACAAAACTCTTTGGAAAGCCATGTTCCCACCTTTCGTGATGACTGCTATTATTATTTTTATGAATCACATGGTATTTATGGGGGGAATTGTGCAGAGTATAGAATTGTCGTTATTTCCCTCAACAGGAATGGCTACCTCCTTTAGGCAAATGTCAATTAAAGACGCAGGAAAGGATGAGTGAGGCCCAGCGGGGAGAGCGAGGGCTAATGTGGGGTCAAAGGCACAGCGTTGGATGGTGTTGAAGCAGTTTTGGTCATTCCTTCAGTATTTTACGCTTGGGCCTTTCTGTTTTACATAAGGTCCAAATGACACTTTGCCAGGACGGATTTGTGCAAACTTGCTTCTGTTTAGGGTCCTCTGGGGTTTCCATCTGTCCAACCCTCTGTGGCTGAAGCAGACTTTGTTTCATTTGTCCTCTGGCAGTACCTAGAGGAAAAAAACCTCAGGGAGCGATGGTCGCTTTAGAGACATTTTTCTACAGCATCCTCTTACCCAGGGGTATTCACATAAAATTCAGCAGGAAAACCAGTGACAATAACAGTGAAACAAGGCTGCACACATGGGTAGTCGTGACTGTCTATCATTTACACGTGTGATCTAGAACAGCTAGGTTACTTTGAATCAACTTGCTGATAATTATTTACAACATTCCCATAAACTAATACGACACAACTCTTCCCATTTCATAGAAGAGGTAGTAGGAGCAGAAAGTGGTTAATTACTCAGTCATATAGTGGTCGGAAGCCAAGGGTAGCAAGGAGCCTCTGCTCTAAACTAGTTTGAAACAGAGCTCAGTCCAGTGTTTTCCTCCTGCCCCCAACATTTCTATGAGTTGTTACTGGCAGAGTGACATGGTGCCAGGGTGGGAGGTTCTGTGTAAATACTGAAGGGAGGAGAACAGAAAATCCCTCTTGTCAGCATGTTAGGAAACAGGAAGAAAGAACTAGCTACGGACTGTCAGGGAACTGGAGGAGCCCTGGTTTACCTGACCTTGCTCTTGAGTGTTGGGCGGTGCCAGCATCCCAGAGTGCAGCTTGGTGGGCTTGGGGACCAAGTCAGCTGCAAGGAGTGCCCTTTTCAGTTTCCTGGGGACCAGTCCTAGATTCAAGGTACCTCTCTGGAATGGAGCCCGTCTCATAGGGTCCAAGGTGCCAGGCTGCATAGTTTCTGTCTTTATTATTCCCTGCTGTATCTAAAGCGGCCCCTAAGGTCTAGGATTCTCTCTCTCCTTAGCATGGACAGCTAAAATACTAACCTTCATCTCTGTCTCTGGGCAGTTGTGTGTTCCCTTTTTGACATATTTTCTAGAACAGTTTACATTTTTATTTAGAGAACTGTTCTCATCTCCCTGTATGAAGGGAATACAGATATAGTCTCAGAGGATCTGGGGTAAGAACCAAGTCCTTACTTCCATAGTACGATTGAAGGTTTAGATTCAGGTTTGAATCCCAGCTCATGCACATGATAAGTCTCTGAAATGTGGCTTTATTATTTGTAAAATGCGGATGTAATATTAATCTCCTAGGGCTACTGTGAGGATTAAATGAGGTGCCTTATGTAAAGTGTGAGCAGCATGCCTCACACACACTAGTTGCTCAACAGATTATAGCTGATCTTATGAAGCTAAAATGACCTTGTAAAAATTGCTTATCTGTATGTAATTTGCAGGCAAGCACTAGCTTAAATGAGTCAAGTAGGTAAAAATCTAAATTCTTAACGGAGATTATTTTCTTTGCAAAATGGATCCACCACATGGCATTTTTAAAACAAAAACTCTTGAAATACTTAAATGAGTTAATACTCAGATGTAATTCATCGAGCACTGAACCCAGTGCCTGGCACACGAAAGTACTCAATGTTTGCTATTATTATTATTACTGTATGGGTTTAGAATGAATATTTATAGAGCTAAAAGCAATTGGGAGCCATTCACGAAAGGTCAATCACACACTAAGAGAAAATAGCTATTCCATTATAATGTCGGAAAATGGAGTGATAATATTCTTTTCCAAGGAATCATAGGAATAAAAGCAACCAGAAAGGTCTTTCAGAAAGAACTGTTCCTAAAGAAATTCTACTTCATCCTGCAAGACCAGGCCAAAGAAAGATCATCATTTAATATACTTAAAGTTCTTTAGAGAATCCAATTTTACAACTTCTTTTTTAGGTATCCTTCCTTCTGAGTAATTTTCAAGTGTAGCTACATTTATACTAGAACTAAATGAATTCCAATAATGACAGTGATGCTATATTGTATTTCCCCTGCAGTCACCCTCATGGAAACCAAATATAAACCAAACTAAGATGGTCTTTACCATAGTGGGGTGTCCCTCACAATCCCTACTTTCCTGCAAGTAAGGATACAAAGCCAGATGTCTTGAAGTTCATTATTTCCTTAACCTTAAGTAGCCTTCAATATTATAACAAAAACAATGGCAACAGTCATAGGTTTTTGACCGAACAATAAATTATTGTCCTGTAATTGACTAACAGGGCTTAGCTTATTGTAATGAGTTAAGTTCATATTCAGCTGAATTATAAAAATCAGAAACCAGTCTGGAGACATTACAGCGTGAGAGGAACCCCCTAGGGCTTGATTCTCCTCCCCTCCCATACTTCTTATGATAAGCACAGCCCTTACCACATAACAGTCTGTGTTTAAGTAGCATCCTCCACCCCTGAGGGGTTTTGTACATTATCTCATTTCATCTTGTATGATCCTAAGAGAATATTCACTATCCAGAGGCAGCCAAAATTGTTTCTCTCTGATTCCATCGAAGAGCAAGGTGCGGCAAGACAAGGACAATTAAGCCTGAGGATAACCCACACCATTGTCTGTCTTTATCATTGCCAAGAATGTTCTCACCCGTGGCATTTGTCATGTTTGCAATATCTGTGAGGCTTGGCACAAAGATGCTCATTGCATTTCTGCAGGTCATCACAAAATACCATGTAAAGAAATAATTACAGACTTCCAGAATGTTATTTTAGGTAATCATCCTACTAGGAAAAGAAACACGACCGTTTATTAAGTTTGATTCTTGGACTTGGGGGTCAGAGTACTAGCTGTTGCTAGTGTCCTGAAGGAGACCCTACATAAGTTTATTCACTGCAGATGACTCCTCCCCAGTCCCACGCTCCTGTGTCAAGTAGCTTTAACCAACCCACGTCCATACCGCCCTTCGGCATACATGAAGTGGAAAGACTTAATACGAGCATTTTTCTGATCTTGGTCACTGTGCCCATGGACCTCTCTGATGCTTTGGGGAAATCTCTTAAGAGAGTTAAGGTACATGAATCAGAGATACTACTCTGGGAGAGGCCAATGCAGATTATATAGATGTTTTTTTCTTTATTTGTAGATTTTTTTTTTTTTTTACCACGAGACAGCATTAAAAACTGTAATCTTTTTGAAGGTTACATATTTTTCTTGGTTTGTTTCAGCAAATGGTCTTGAATTTCTTCTTCCAAAATATTGAAATATCAAAACATTTCACTTAATCAACTGCACAGGACTATTAAGGATGTCTCTGTTTTTATGATTCTCAGTCGCTAAACTATAATATTTCCAAAGGTCAGCAGACTAGGCGTTAGTCTAATAAATAAAGCTACTAACAATTATTTTATTACTACCACAAAATCTAGACAGTGCCAGTGGAAAAACCTCATTTTATCATTCCAGGTCTGTCGGGAGGGTGGTTTCATGGAATTTCAAACCCGGCAACGTTTGATGCGTGCGTTTTTCAATGTCCCTTATAATCGAGTTTCTCTCAAGTCCCCTGAGTCCGGTTTTGAAACCAGCAGCTTCAGTAATGTGCCAAGTATATGTGGACATTTATTTTCGTGGGGCCACTGTTAGCTCACAGGAGGGAGTGACGCCTTAAGAGAGGTTAAAAGGAAAACTCCAGCAATTAATACTAATAAAGCAGAGAGTTAAGGCGACTATAATAAAACACTCGAGCATCGACCTTTTATTACAGAACCTTTCCTTTATTAAGAGCCACCTGTTTGTGAGACACACCTCTGCCACAGCTACCACGGGCAAGTCATTAAGTTTAATAGGAGCCACTCTTATTTTGAAGAAGTTCTCTGTTTAAAGCCACAGAGGGGGAAGTTATTAACTTTAATAGACCCTAAACAAAGGCAAGCCCTGTGTTACCAGAGGAATGTTGTTCGGTATTCCTTCAACTGCGATTGGTCGGGTTAGTTTTGCAGTCTGTACATTGAAATTCACCTTGCTTTCTCGCAAGTCGGGCTGACTTCTGAGACACGCAGATGATGTCTTTATCTGATTGCCGGGGGGCCCAGGTTCAGGGCAGATGTGGACCTCGGTTTACAAGGAGTTCCGAGTTACTGGTGCTGGGGACAGAAGAGATGGTTTCCATTCTGACTAGATCCGTTGGGGAGAGCTGCCCCGGGGCACAGAATCGACTGAACTTGGTTGGATGATATTTGCTGGTAAATTGTAGGTAGACGGAGGTACCAAAGCTCAGAACGAAACCTGCGTGCTTGGCTTGACTCTGATTTTACCCGTGGTTCTCAATAGCTGTTTCCCCGAGGGTCTGTTCTTGATATACGTGCTGCCCCCCACATGCGAAGAAAAGATTCAGTGACAAGGGACTTGTGAAGGGGCTCATGGGTATGCAGGGACAGCAAAGACATGGCTGCAGATTCTGTTGAAAGGTTTGCTACCATCCCTTTCTTTTTATAGATGGAAGCTTGGGAGCTTAAACCTCACTTCACTAAAAGTATTGTAAAGTTAGTTTTTTAGTGACACGGTGGCTTCTGTGGTTCACTGGGATCCCAGAAGAGGGTGGAGGCAGTTTAACTGAGGAAACCTGACGTTGAGTTTCATTGTCACTAAAGATTCTCTGTATTATTCTCAGACCTGTCCGTCAATTCACTGTGCCTCTGTTGGCCCCTGTGAACAAATCCACACGTCTCAGAATTTTCTGAAAGCAGCGCGTTGATGTCTGCCCAGGGATTTGTTGTTCTTAGGACTCCTGGCTAAGAAAGCTTCCCTTACCTGATAAATGCCAGTGGAGAAATTAATTGTGTCATTAGCTTCCAAACAGTAGAAACATATTATTTTTATATTAATATATCTCTATACATGTTTTAAAATCAATATTTTATTTTCCTAGAGCAATTTTAGATTTCCTAAAAAACGGAGCATAAGGTAGAGTGTGGATATACCCACCCCCACCCTGCTGCCATGTTGTCTTATTAGTCACATCTTGCATTTGGGTGGTGCATTTGTTACAACTGATAAACCAATATCGATACATTATCCTTAACTGAAGTGCATAGTTTATGTCATGTTAACCCTTAGCATTGTGCACTTCTGTGGGTTTTGTCAAACACGTTATGTCATGTATGCAGCACTACAGGATCATTCAGAATAGTTTCATTGCCCTAAAAGTCCCCTGGGCTCTACCTGTCTATCCCTCCTCCCCTGCTCCCATGGCCCCTGGAGGTCATCCTTCTCCTGTCTCTCTAGTTTTGCCTTTCCCAGAATGTCGTATAATTGGAATCAGGCAGTCTGTGCCCCGACTTTCAGACTGGCTTCTTTCACTTACTTAACCATGTGCCTGTAAGGCCCCTCCAGATCTTGTCGTGACCTGATCACTCACTTCCCACCGCTGGACACTGTTCTGTGGTAAGGATGTTGTAGTTTTTAAGACCTCAAGGCTGCTCTCCCAGCATCCGGGATCACCCTCATCCCATTTCCTTTCATCGCTGACTTTGTCAGTGATATTTCTTTTTTAGAGAGCATTTCATCCATTCCTTCCTGGGGAGACATGATTATGGTTTTCTATACTTTTCCCCCATTAAAAAATTTTTTTTATTATTTATTTTTTGAGAGACAGAGAGAGACAGAAAGCAGGGGAGGGTCAGAGAGAGAGGGAGACACAGAATCTGAAGACAGGCTTCAGGCTCTGAGCTGTCAGCACAGAGCCTGACGCGGGACTCGAACCCACGACCCTTGAGCTCATGACCTGAGCTGAAGCCAGATGCTTAACCGACTGAATCACCCAGGTGCCCCCCATTTTTTAAATTAAGATTCTTCTTTAGTTTTATCCCTAGGCAGCTTACCAGACATTTACATGAAAATTAAAAAAAATTTTTTTTAATGTTTTTAATTTATTTTTGAGAGACAGAGAGAGACAGCACAAGCAGGGGAGGGTCAGAGAGAGAGGGAGATACAGAATCAGAAACAGGCTCTAGGCTCTGATCTAGCTGTCAGCACAGAGCCCGACACGGGGCTTGAACCCACAAACTGTGAGATCATGACCTGAGCTGAAGCCGGACGCTTAAACGACTGAGCCACCCAGGCGCCCCACATGACAATTCTTAACAATTCAAGAACAGGAAAGACCCAGCTAAAACAAAACAAAACAAAACAAAACAAAACAACCCATTTATCTGGCTACTACACTGCCTCCCTGGATACTCAGCTCTCCTGGGTAAAGGATGCTTCTTTTCTCTAAGAATGCCTGACATTCGTTAGGTAAGCTTCGCCGTTTCCCACTCTACACCAGCCCTTTTCTCCACCAGGGCCCGTCCATCCTTGCAGGCCCCTCTTTCCCAGAAGGAATCCCTTCCCCAACCACCACTTTCCTCCGAGTTTTTCACTCTCCCTCCACCTGTCCATTTCTATCTCCATGCTTTGGACACACCTCTAATGTGCACCCCCCTTCCTTTAGTACGATAGTCTACTTCCAAGCCTTTTCCCTTCTAGAGGAGGTAAGCAACTCACTGTCAAGGAATGTGACTGTGTTCTGTGTCTTCTTGAACTCTCACAACCCAGCACAGTTTGGGGCACATAGTACATGCTCAGTAAATCTTTAATGAGACAAATAGCAGTGGGAAATAAGATAGAAAAATACAGGAAGATAGGCATCAGGGAAGAAGAAATGGAAAAAGAAGAAAAAAGATTTTGTTCACCTACAACAACAAAGAGGGACTTTTATTGCTGATAAGGACAGGAAATAGCACAGTCTGAGTGTGCCTAAGCAGTAGATATTTTTATCTCCAAGCCTTTCTGCAATGTGTTTCATATTTAGAACACATAGCAAAGCTGCATCTGTTTCCAGAACTTGCTGCTAACAGTTGGTAATAATGCCAAAACATACTTTTGTTCCAGCTTGAAACCAAATGATCAAATAGAATTTCTGATTTTTAATTTAGAGTCTGACATTAATTATAGCCATCATGCAATAAAGTGTCAAAGTCTTTTCTGAGAAAATAATAGAAATTCTATTAACTAAGCTGTAAATTGAAACTTAAAGTAAAGGATCTGGTTTTGTGACAGTGTTTCTTGCAGTCTTACCTTCTCCAGACTGAGCTTTGCCTGTTCTCCGCCACCCACCCCTGCTTTTTAAGCCCTTGCTGTGTGATGGGGTTTCATGTCACCTGACTGTCCTGGTCAGTGGCCTCTGGACACACTGCAGCTTGTCAGTGTCCCCATTATGCCTGGCGCCCAGAACCAGACTCCCTTATCACAGCCTCTGTCAGCCTCTGCAAAGGTGGCCTCGGGGCTTTGGGAACGTCACACTGTTCTTTCGTGTTGGCCATTCATTTTCTGTCAAGCTGCGTTGCTCCCATTATTTTACTTTTAACAGTTGTTTTTGTTTTTTGGTTTTGGGGTGTTTTTTAAAAATTTGTGTTTCAGATCCAAGTCTGACCATTTATATTTACTCCTGTTTGGTTTTATCTTACTTCCTTATTCATATCTTACTTCACCCTTACTTCATTTATCTTACTTCATTCCTGCCTGTCATGAACTTTTGGGGTTTTTATAACCTCACCCAATATACAAGAGATAGCCTCTTGCATTCCTTCCAGCCCGGGATGTCTTTCTTCAGTTTATGGCCGTCATTGCAAGTCAGCTCAACAAACATTGGGTGCATAATCACCACGTTCTTAGGCGGGTCTCAAACAGGAACACAGCAGAGGACATCCTCTGGTCTCTCACCCTCCTTTAGGAGATGACGTAATACAAATGCGACGCAGTTACATTGCCGGCTCCCGTAGGTGCCAGAATGCGCAAAAACGCTCAGCATTTTAGTGAAAGGTGATCTCGTTTGCCCCACTGCATGAGCAACTTAAGGCCTCTCCTTAGGAAATTAAAAAAAAAATTAATCCCGTTCTGCTGGATTATACTTTTACTCTGAATTACTTCAACAATTACATTTTCAGCTGGAAAAACAAGCACCATTTGTTGGCACGTGTGGTTTCATAATATTTCTTAAGATATGACAAGAGTATACTTTTAAAAATCTCGTCTTTTCCTAGCTAGACTGAAAGTTCCCTTAGGCCAAGGACCTGGCCTGCTGATCCTTTGCTGTCTCTCTGTGAGTCCTAGTTTTGTGCTCTGCATGTGGATGTTCATGGGCCATACTTGCTCACAGCAGAAAGGTCTGTCCAGTGGTGCTGCCTGCTTTCAGGTCACTTACACCGTAACTATTGTTAGGAACTGCTAATAGATCTAGAAGTGGGGTCGGATTGGAGACTAATGACAATGGCCATTTCTTAATTTCATATACCACACACACAAGCATGTTCCTAGCATGTGTTTATATTACAGAATTTTTTCACTATCTCTTATTTATTTTTAAAATTTATTTATTGAGAGAGAGAGAGAGAGAGAGAGAGGGAGAGAGAATGGGGGAGGGGCGGAGGGAGAGAGAGAGAATCCCAAGTAGGCTCCACACTGTCAGTGCAGAGCCCAAGAGGGCTCCATCTCAGAAACCACGAGATCATGACCTGAACTGAAATCAAGAGTCAGATGCTTAACTGACTGAGGCACCCAGGCGCCCCTAGGATCTCTTTTATAGTGAAGCAACGCTGTTAGTCCAGTGCCCTAACATACGGATGCATATGTTCACCTGTTTACTACTGTTTACTCCTTCATTGAGAGTGAATATACACAGAAGTATTCTCAACTGGTCTTGTATTGGGGATGTTAGTAAGTATCAGCCAAGCTACTGCTCTAACTTTTCTTAGGAAAAGTGGGACCCGCTGAAACCCCCCACATCCCCATATTATTTTGTTACTTCAGTCAGCATTGATTTCTCAGGAAATGTTCATTGATCATGGCTGATGGAAAGGGGAAAGAGACGCTGCATGATTATTTTAAGTTAGTTTTTAGATTTGTTAGTGCAGAAATAGTTACAAGGGGAAACTTAGAAAGATATTGAGAAAGGTAACTAAATAAGTAAAAAGTTAGCATATAACTAAAAATCGATAGGAATCACTCCCAGTGACCCATGGGAAAGAGGGAAAAAAACCCTATAGAATAAAATACAAGAGATAGCACTTTATTTATTTATTTATGTCTTATTTATTTATTTATTTATTTATTTATTATTTTCAAATGACAGCATTTTGAGTTATTCACAGTCATTTTTGGAAAATATTTTATTTTGAACAGTTAAAAGTCCTTTTCAGTCTTCCTTTTTGTTTTCTTAAAAAATAAATAGGAAGGCATATATTATTAAATTGCATCAGAATTGGTTTGAGGCAAATCTCAGATCCCATTTGACCATAGTACTGTCTAATTTTTTTTTTTTTTTTGTTCTCAAGAAATTCATGAATCTCCAATCCATGACAGTCAGTAAATAAAACGCTGCTCAGGCATCAGTCTCCCTGAATAAGAGGGTGTCAGGAAGGTATCACCTTTTCCGGAGAGACCTTGGCCTTGAGTGATAAACTTAGAATGCAGTCAGGCATGGTACACTGGAACAAGACTGATGTTTCTATATCCAGAGTTCATTGCTCTCTCTAATCAAAATGGTCACCCTTCCAGCTCCCTGCTGTAATTAGTAATAATGCTATACTTAATGGAATAATAGTAACAAATATAATGATGGTTATAAACACGCCACCCTATGCCAATAAGAGCAGTGATTCATGAGAAATCAATAATAAACCCATTGATGTAGTCACAGTAAATCCATACATAATTAGGAAGAACATTTTCTAAACAAAACCAAAAGGGAATAAAAATAGGCTTGGAAAAGAGGAAAAGTCTGATAGTAGTGTTGTGGTACTCATCATTAAAGAAAACACACCTATAAGCTTCCAAACTACACGTTAGGAAAACAATGCATGCTTAATGGTACAGTGGAGAGTTGACCTGAATGATTCCAAAAAACAAAGAGTTTGGCCTTTTGGGCGGTTAACAGAGAAAGTTATTTTTCTGACCTCAGAAGTTGGTAGGTGTCACAGGTACTGTACCTGTGAAGCATTATCGGGTCTTGTTTTTTGGTCCACTCTCACAATCTCTGTCCTTTAATTGGTACATCTAGACCGTTGACATTCAAAGTGTTTATTGACACAGTTGGATTAACATCTACCATATTTGTTACTGTTTTTTATTTATTGCCCTGTTCTTTATCTTATTTCTTGTCTTCCACTCTTTTTCTTTTTTTTAAGTTATTTATTTTGAGAGAGAGGGAGAGGGAGAAAGAGCATGGGGGCCGGGCAGAGAGAGAGAGAGAGAGAGAGGGAGAGAGAGAATCCCAGGCAGGCTCCACAAAGTCAGCACAGAGCCTGATATGGGGCCCGAACTCATGAACCATGAGATCCTAACCTGAGCCAAGCCAAAACAGAGTCAGATACTTAACCGACTGAGCCACCCAGGAGCCCCTCGTCCACTCTTTTTCTACCTTTCATGGTTTTAGTTGAGCATTTTATATGATTTTCTCTCCTTTCTTAGCATATCAGTTATGCTTCTCTTTATACCCTCTTTTAGTGGTTACCCTGAGTTTGCAATATACATTTACCACTACTCGCGGTCTACCTTCAATAACACTATAGCATTTCATGGATAGATCGTGTGAATACCTTATAACCTATAAACATCTCTGTGTGTACTTTTTATGTGGACATAACTTTTCAGCTTCACTGGGTGAATGCCAAGGAGTGCAATGGCTGGATCACATGGTGAGAGCGTATTTACTTTTGTAAGAAACTGCCAAATTGTTTCCCAAAGTGGCCATGCCATGTTGCATTCCAAGCAGCAATGAATGCGAGTTTCTGTTGCTTTATGTCACCTCTGTGTGCTTTTATATTTGAAGTGGGCTTCTTGTAGATTATGTACAGTTGGGTCCTACTTTTTTATCCACTTTAACAATTTCTGTCCTAAATGGTGCATTTCGATAGTTGATGTCCAAGTGCTTAATGATACTGTTGGATTAACTAATACCGTAGGGTTTACTTTCAAAGGGTTAGTAAAAATCTCAGATGACCTGTTTAATCCAGCAAATGACTAAAGCATTTAAATTGGGACATGCACCCCCAAAACTGGATGGAACCCAACACTGATAAAATAGCGGTTGCTCAATAAAATTGTGTTGCATTGGTTTGGTTTGTTAGAAAGATATTCCGTCTGAGGCCCAGGCATATAGCATAGTGTTCAAACACTCAGAGCTTCGCTTGCAACATGCCGGAAACTGCGCTTGGCTGGGAATTGAGGGACCCGAGCTCTGGAGCAGCTCACTTAAGTTCTGTGGGTCTTAGGTTCCTTGTGTGTGAAATGAGGGAGTTGGGCTAGATACTCTCCAAGGTGCATCATAAAGCTCGGAATGTCCGTGATTCTAAAGTCCTGAGGGGGTAGGATTTCTCTCAGAAACATTCAGGAACGGCAGGTCAGAAATCTAAATACCGCCACCCGTGATAAAAATAAAAGCTAGCATAGTACTTGGTTTATGAACTAAATTAGTAGGAATTACTACTCTAGGTGTCAAGAAAAGCTTTGTCTTGTGCTTCAGTTGATTCTGATGAGAAGCAGTCTAGGATCAGGTTAATTAATGCCAAAGACCTGACACTGGTCTACAGGTGAATTTCTATTTAACATGAAGCCTCATAAACTTGCATGTGTGTCTGAGTCTGCAGAGAAATTTTGAAACCATGGCTTTATTAAAACTTTTAAAAACTTTATTTTATTGAAATTTTATATACCCTTGCATGGTTTTATGTGTCTTCTCTATTTTATACCCTCTTTACCTGGGGATGGTTATAATGAAGTAGAATTGAGAATCTTACCTGCTAACAGTTATGAAAACAAAAAAACAGGTGAATTCTGTTAATAATTGGATAAATGGGATGAGATTTTTCTATAGTAAAGAGTTTCTATAGTAAAGAAATAATATGAGAGAAAGTATTATTAGAATGATAAGAAAGTTCCTTTTAGTGAGACATTGCTATCATAGTATTTTATGACCACATGATAAAGTCTTTATTAATACAAATTACTTTCAACATAAATTTACTCATTTATTGAGATGGTTCTAATCACTAGAGGTACAGCGATAGGTAAGATAAAAAAGCTCAGAGGGCTTTTTCTACTGACATACGATGTAGTGATTAAACGTCTTTGAAACCAGACTCTGGGTTTAAATCTGGGCTTTTTGATTCACTTACTATGTGATCTTGGGACTATTACTTAGCTTGTCTGTACCACAGTTTCCTCATTTGCGAAGTGGACTAATAACCTCAGAAGGTTGTTGTAAGGACAAAAAGATAAAGTACACAAAGCTCTTAGAGTAATGCCTGGTAATAAATGTTAGCTATTTTTGGGGAAGGGTAGGCAATTGAAAATAAGAAAATGTTACCTAGGCATATGGCCTGTACAGAAAGTAAAATAGGGCGATGCTATGAGGAAGCTCACCGCAGACAGCAGAGAAGGCCAGAGCAAGGGCCCTGAGGTGGGGAGCATGTCTGGCGGCCGGAGCAGGGAGAAGGTGAGATGAAATCAGAGATTGCTACTCCGGATCATGCTGGGCCTCTGCTGGTCAGGGGGTAGAAGTTTGGATTTGTTGGTCCGTGCTGCTGTAAGCCATGGACAGTTCTTTTTTTTTTTAAGCTTATTTATTTAAGGGAGAGCGCAGGGGGAGGGGCAGAGAGAGAGGGAGAGAGAGAATCCCAGCAGCCCGACACAGGGCTCGAACTCACAAATGGTGAGGTCACAAACAGAGCCGAAATCAAGACTGAGCCGTCCAGGCACCCCTGCCGTGGGCAAAATTTAAGCAGAATCATGATATAAATGGATTTTGTGTTTCAAAGTGTCACTCTGGCTGTTGGCAGGAGAGCTGTGTGAGAGGATGGGGGAGGAAGCAAGAGCGTGCCTGGGAGGCGGTGGCGGTCTCCCTGGTGGAGGAAGGCTGCCTGAAAGCGGTGAGGACGCAGTCACTCCGGCCTGGAGCGGGTATTTTGTCTGGATCATCAAGATGTGTTAGCCATGCCTTTCCCCAACTGTTAGCCTACTTTAAAATACTATTACATCTTGTAAAATTTTAGTTAACCTTTAGACACTGTTCATATACCCCAGAGTGAAGCAGTAATTCAGGATTTGCTTGAGTTATTGGGTGAATACAAACCCACCAACCTGGAAAATTCGGGCCAGAAATCCATTTTGAGGGCTGAAATGCTTGGTTCGGTTGTTCCCATTGACACATTAATCTGATTATTTTCAGGAGCTCCCCTTCCTTGGAACTGTGCAAACACAGATTTCAGTGCAGTAAAGCCAATGACAAGATTAATTTGGGGGGGACTGACCGGCACCGTACATCCTTCTCACCCTCTTCAAGTATGGGTAGTACGTTTTTAACGTCTTTTCAGAGCCTCGATGCCCACCAATTCCTTTTACTCCTTTAAGACAGAATAAAATGAAAATCGCCACACTGGTGTGACCAATCTGGCGATGCAGGTGCTCAGACCCAGAAGTGTGGAGCAACAGCCCTGAAGTGAGGAGACCCCTCTGAGCAAGGGGCTAGTGCTGAGTTACCTTGGGCGGGCCGCTAATATCTTGCCTATGAGCAAACTAAAGCTAGATGAGGCACGAGCGCTTGTCCTCCCCGTGAATGGAAGAACCGCCTAGAACAGCTTCTTCCCAGAGGATTGACAAATGTGGGCGTATCTTAAATTGGAAAGAATTTGAATCGGTAGAGTGTCATAAATACACACTAAGATAATTAGTGTAAGTGTTGTAGTCCGCTGTCACGCCCTTACCAAATTCCTTCACCATGCCCTGTACCTTAAAAAGAGATTACTTGCACCCCCCCACCCCCAACCTTCAATTAGTGACTCTAGAAGTCAGCTTCAAGATCTTGTGAAGATAAGATCAATTCTTTACATTTCCTATTTGAAACATAACAAAAGTCTGTGGACATCTGCGTCTTTCTGGAATTCAGGGTGCAGAGGTACTCATTCTGAAAACTCGTGTCGCTATTTTTAAAGTAAAGAAGGAAAGCAGTAAAATCCAGGTCTTGGGAAGAGTGACCTAATCTACTTAAAATTTATTTGAGGGATCCATCTTGGGTTTTAGAAGCACAGAGGACTCAAAAAAAGATACAATTCAAAGAGCATCAGCCTCTTCGTGGGGGAGATGTATCATAAGTTCAAATATTCTGAATATTTTACACATTGGAATTATGGGTAGAAAGTTGGCTGTTTCTTCGGTGGTCAAACCTAGTTTTTAACCCTTTTCCCTGGCTTTGTCATTTGGAATAGAACAGTAAAGGAGAATAGAAGCCGAAGATTCAGTGTAAGGAGGAGGCAAAACTAGATTGGGAAGAAACAGGAAACAAGCCATTGTGGGGACGAGGGAGTCCTCATGAAAGGAATAAAATTTAAGAACAGTGCACTCTGCTAGAAAGAGGGGTGTTTTCTCCCCAGAAGCCAGAAGTTCCAAATCCCTATGCTACTCATGTGTATAATTAATTGTCTTCCTCTTCAGCTGAGGGGTGGTCTTGATCACGCTCATGCTTAAGCCTTGGGTACTGTTCTTTTTCACCACCACACTGCCGTGTGATATCGAAAATCACAGAAATGGTGACTAGACAACACTAAGACCTTAGGGCTAGAAAACTGGAGCCATGGTTACGTTTCAGCCCGTGTGCACACTACCCAAGCTAGTAATCCGAAGTGCCAGCTTTGGACCTGCAAAGACACTGCTCCCTGGGTCCTTGTAGATGGCTCCCTTGCCCTTTCCTGCTCCTCTATGCCAGGTGGCCTGGTGTCTGAAAGAGAAAAAGTTTTTCCCCAAAGGGAGCTCCACCCAAGGGTCTTCCTGCCAGCACTTAATAAAAAAGTAACGTCTCAAAGCATAAATAGTAGAACTTGTAGTTAAAGTTTGAAACGAATCTTTCTAGAAGTTTATGATTTTTTTAAACATTTGTTTATTTTTGAGGGAGAGAGAGAGAGAGACAGAGTGTGAGCAGGGGATGGGGTGAGAGAGCTGGAGACACAGAATCCCAAGCAGGCTCCAGGCTCTGAGCTGTCAGCACAGAGCCTGATGCGAGGCTCGAACTCGTGGACTGTGAGATCATGACCTGAGCTGAAGTTGGATGCTTAACCGAGGGAGCCACCCAGGCGCCCCTAGAAGTTTATAAAAATCACATCGGCTGTCCCACCTCGGTTATGTAGAACACAGATCGGAGCCATTCACGTTGAGCTCCCCACAGATGTGGCAGGTAAGTTCTAGTGCATATAACAAGCAGACTGGCACTGAGGGAAATGGGATGAATAAAGATTTGTACAAACACACTCTGAGAGTTAGGACTGTGGATTCCCCTGCAGGACCGCACCGGAGGTGAGAAGGTCGGTGGCCCAGTGCAGCCAGGTGACAGGTGGAGTCCAGCAGCCGGGCGGGCTGCTGTCTCAGAGGTTGCCGGCCCCAAGGCTGGGTCCGCTGAGAGAGGTGGAAACTTGGGCAGGTGTCACGGAGCGTGTGAAGAAGAACTAAAGACACCTCCAGGAGGGAGGAGGCATCCTCAGGAGGAAGCTTGGATCCTTCTTCTGCTCTAATTCGGGAACTCCAGAGAGCCAGGAAGGTGAAAAGACTTAGGACACTCGGGTCATCTCTAAGAGGGGCTTTTTTGATGGCAGAAATTAATGCTTCTGTAACACCAGGTGTTCTGAGATGAATTAGGTGCTGAGGAAAATGGGGTGAATTATAGCAACCGAGTCCAAAGGGGATAGTAAAATTGTAGCATTGATAATGATAATAATTTTTCGAGTGTTTTAAGTATGTAGGAAACACTTTTCACAGACATTGTCTCATTTCATCACTGTCACAGCTCATTGGAGTATAGATACTACTCTAGTCTCTATTTTGCCAGTAGGAAATGGAGGCTCTGACCTAGGTCACATAGTGAAAGACCAGGAGAGTCAACCCTCAACTCCCAAGTCTTTTGGTTCCAAATTTTCCTCATTAGGCTTTGCCATGAGAGTCGCCCCGCATCCGAACCAGGCTTTGCTACAGCGCCTTCTGGGTATCATCCTGGGAGGGAGTCTCATTGCGTTGGCCTTTCCAGCCTACACTTGGGGGACATAACACCAGCAGTCCTTACTGACTTGCTAACTTTCATGTTTTATACGGGTCAGGGTACCCCAAATAAAGTAAAACGCCCCGAGTCCCTGCCAGAAACAACAGTGGAAACTGTCCACCTCCTAATTTTGTAAATCTGAATTTTATTCGAGAGATTAAAAATGTACATATTAATGACATCTTAAAACCTCAAAGTACACCTTTTTATACGTGGGACAGGGAAAACCAAACTCCTTAAATTATGCATAATATACCTCCTATCCTGTAAGAGTTGGGAAGGTTGATGAAACTGTTATTTGTTTCAATTTCAGATAGTTCAGATCAAGACAGTTGACCTGAAGAATCCACAACAAGGAGCTAAAGAGAAAGAGCTCACATCACATTTCTCATCAAATGTGTGAGCCTAAACCTAACTGAAACCCTCTTTGCTGCTCAATTTAATGATGAAAAGCTTTTGTAGAAAGTGGTCCCATTTTCTTCAGGCTGTTGCAAACTGTTGCTAACAGTTACATTTTTGTTTTTAATTTTGTGGGGAAAATATTCTCGATTTTCTAATTGATATTGGTTATCTGGAGAGAAAACGGGTATTTTTTTGCGCAGTGGACATACTTCATTAAAAACACAATCTTGAGATACTACTTTTTAATGAATGGGCACCTTTCTTGAGAGGAACAGTATTTCTAATAGAACTTTTAAAGGTATTTTTGGAATTCTCCAGGTCACCTCACGTGTCGCAGAATCAGCATTTAGCAGCTAGAAACCCATGGAGATGATTTAGTTCAATTCTGTCATCTTATTGACAAGGAACTTGTGGGTCTGGGAGGGGAAGGGACCTCATGGCCGCCCTGCTCACCTGGGACAGTGCTGTGACCAGAACCCACAGCCCTGGCTGATCGTCCAGGGCTCTAGAATGTTCTCTCCCGCCACATTTCCAATAGGCCACCGACATTTTTTCTGTTGCTGCTGTCCATGGCCCCTTGTGATCTGAAGAAGAAAAAAGCTACCCTTAAATTTTCTCCTCCTCCTTTGCTCTTTCCTCTTTTACCCTGAAATTAAATCCTTATGAAGAAACTGAGTAGATTTTGCCCCGGCTCGGTGACAGCATCATCTCTCTTGACCAGTCATCGGCTGTTTTGGTCCACATCTGGAAGAGACTCGGGACGCTGTATTTTCGGGCTTGGAAGAGTCGGGCTGGAGTTTGTCCGTGGCGGGCAGAAAAGTTTGAGGAGCTACCATTGGACTGATGTTTGTCCCACAGCACAGAGCAGACCAGGCTTGCTCACTCACTTGTTCACTCTTTTTTTTGGGGGGGATGGGGGTCATCAAAACAAGTAGCTCTTCTCAGACACCTTAATACATAATTAGGTATGTCTGTTTACACTTGGGAGACAGAGGGCTTCACATCCCAAAGGAATTCAGGGAGTCTGGGAGCAGCCACAAACAGATGTTGGAAATGGCCATTTGTGGCGAGTTTTATGAGTATAGCACCAGAAGTACGCTTGGAGGATGAAACCCCTCTGAAGGAGTGTGTGTGTGTGTGTGTGTGTGTGTGTGTGTGTGTGTGTGTTATCAAGTGGAGTAGAAAGTGAAAGGACATCCTTTCTTCCCACCCTCCCATTTGCTCTAGTATTTGTTTATCTCCTACAACAAGGAAAAAGTTCACTATTATTTGGCTTTGGCTGTTTGAAGGCTTTTGCCAAATGCTTAACAATCTGTAGGGTTTGATTTCTCTCAAAAAAACCACTTTGAGAACAAGGCTCTATGTAACTAAGATGTGTTTGTTTTTGTTTAAATCACTCAGAAGAGAAATCATCTCTTGTCCATTGTTAAAAGAGAGGTTTCAATCAAAGGAAAATTCTACATATTCTAAAATATACAAACAGCTCTTTGAAACCGATGCCAAATCAAACTCTAAAAGGGACGTTTCTCTTGCAGAAGTTTTGAGTTAATTCCGTGTGCGAGGCTTGAGTGGAAAAACTCTGAGACCGTCAGAGGAGTGAGTTACTGTAACACTGCATTTGGATTCGGAAGTTGTGTGAGGAGCTTTGTCTCCGGAGAGGATGAAGACTCTTGTACGCGGTTTTAGGTTAGACTCTAGAAACAGAGCAAAAGAAATTCTTTTCGGAGTGAGTCAGTTTTTAAGTTAAATAAAACTTAGTAGTTTGTTTCCTGATGTTACTGGATCTAAACCTCCAATGTGAAAAGGCGTGCCTGTCATCACTTTATCTATATAAAAAAAAAAAGACTTCAAGTAAAATGTTCCCACTTGCTAAAGAAATACTGTCCTTTCCCCCATCAGGATTTGCAATAGGATGAAAAATACTGGATGCTAATGAGACAAGGCCAGTGGGGAAAAGGGACACAAATTAGGAAATAGTACTTCTCCTTCTCTGACGAAGCTTCATTATCAGCTGGTCTCTGTCATGCCTACCGCACCGGCCCTTTCTGGGAAGGGAAAACCATATGTCCCCAAAACCAGGGACAACTTAAAGGCAGTGTGCGATCTGAGATAAAGTTTTTGTTTTTAGGATCAGGGAAGCAAAGCAGGGAACAGGTTAGAACAGGAGACGCAGCCCCAAACCTGTGGTCGCAGCAGAGTTGTGGGTCTGGAACGGATCCCCCAGCCCTTTAGGTCCCAGCGAGCACAGGGATTGGAGGCCAGGAAGAGCAGCTGGCTGGGGATGGGCAGGCAGGAGCCAGAAGGCATCCACAGAGTGCAGTTCGGGTGTCCCCATCCCTTCTTCCTCACACGCAGACATAAATACTTCCCACGTGTCACTCTGAGAGGAGCGACAGTGCATTTAAAGATAAGGACAGCGCCTGTCCTCAAGGAATTTATGGGCTGGTAGCAGTGATGAGGGGGATGGTGGGTCCTCTGCAAGCGCACGCCTTGAGAGGTACGGAGGGAGAACGAGGTATAGAAGGAGAGGTCCCTGTTGGGCTCAAACAAGAACATGAGAAGAATCTTTGAAGCGGAGGGAGATTGTGAGGTAGGTTTTACAGGCTGCTTAGAATTCCAGGAGACTGAGATAGGCTGGAGGGTGGGGATCCTGAGGGCCTGAGGGAATCACGTAAACCAGGGCACGAAGGGGGGGAGTGGGGGGCCGTACAGAAAATGGAAAAGGGTCCTGTTTGACTGGATTGCAGACTTGATGAGGTGGAGTAAGAGAAAAGACTGCTCTCCCAGCAGATGTTTGTTCCGTGTCTATAGAGAGCTAGAAAGGTACACACACTTGAGTAAAGAGTGTGACATGAAGTCACAGAACAGGTAGGCAGTAACAAGCAAGGAAGTCCTGAGGAACCAGTAAGTTGGATGAGCTGAGGATTCAGGAACCCAGATGAGCCACGTGCGCAGAAGGTCCAAGACACACAACAAAAGTGGGTCTTGATTCTACAACCTTCCGTCCCAACCAGGAAGTCCCTTGTATTTTCCTCCAGGGGTGGGAACCCGTCCCTGGGCATGGCCAGCTCAGGCCTGCTCTGGGGATCAGTTCAGAATGGCTGTGTGACTGTAGAGGGAGGGAGGGCAAACCTAAGGATATGTCCTGGCAGGACCCAGCTGGAGCCTAAAGCCTGCAGGCTTGGATCCTAGATATTAGTATGGATTGTGTTAGATCTATCCTAGCTGTACCCCTTGGAGCTGACTTAGAGAGACTGAGTAGTTAGTACTTACTTCGGTGATCTGGTTCAAATTCTGGGTCTTGGGACATCAGGTGGTTTGAATCACATGGGCTGTTGGATCACACTGGGGTGCTGAGCCTTTGGAGGCTTCTCAGGTTTTGACTAACACTGCCTCGGGGGCAGCTACTGCCTAGAGCTGACTCTTCCTTCCCCCAGGGCCTTTCTGGCTCGGTGTTGGACCCAGAGGCACAGTCTGACCCATTGGTGCTAGAATGAGAGGAGCAGAGCTCTTGCTGCTTTAGGAAGTGGAGGCTTGCAGTTCAAGCTGAAAACACAGTGTGTGCATCAGGGGGTGGTGGAATGGGGTCCCTGTGATGATTATTTGTTGTCCTCCCCTCCCCTCCCCACTGCAAAGGGCATGTTTTTTTACAGAAGGGTTCTGGTGGGGCCTGGAGCTGGGCGTGCCAGGTAAATGGGGACTTTCAGCATTCTGATTCTCAGTTCAGGTCTTTCCTGGTTTGGACCCAATGTCTTCAGTTTTCTTTTCCTCTGGTTCTGCTAGTTCAGGTGGTACTGGTAGGAAGGAATGCCCTTTTGAGAAGATGTTTTCCCTTCGCTGTGTACATGTGCCCATTTTCACTTAAGAGAGTGTTACCCGCTGAGAGAACCTGACAACTAGAATAAGTGATTCGCCCAAGATTTTCTTAGAGCATCAGTGGCAAAGACAACAGGAGAATCCGGGGGCCGAGTCAAGCACAGCAAACGGATGGCACGAGTCAGGCTCACCATTTCAAGTCCCATCCCATCTGTATCCCCAGGGCTGTCTTTGGTAATTGATCAAGCCCCTTTTTCATCATTGCCGTCCAGGTGGGCACGGCCAATCAGTTAGAATTGGCATGAAGAACGAATCTGAGTCCAGGTCTGGGGCCAGGTCCTGGCCACCCATTACTGGTCTGTAGCTTTGAGGGAATTACTTACCGTAGCTTCAGTGCGTCATCCTCAGTGTGGGGGTCAGTGACATTGCGCACTGCACAGAGCAGTGGGGAGGATTCAGTGCCAGAACGTGAGTAAAGTGCTTCTCTAAAGACCTTCTGCATGCAGATCAGAGCCATCCCCTCTCACTTGTCTGGTTAGCCAATCTTTCCTCTTCATAAAACTGGCAACGTCATGGGACACCGTGAATATTAAATCTCTTATGAAATTCCCGTGGTTGACACAAAGCAAAGGCTGCTTTGTTAAGCAATAGCCGGCGCTGGTTCCCAGCAACCTGGAGTCAGAGCATTGTTCAGGAATGCTGCCGAACTCCAGAGAATGGCTCCTCAGAGTTTTCCACTAAAGCACCCCAAAGGGCAGAGGAAACTCCAGGGCTCCTTCACTGTTCCTGTTCTCCTCAATCTGTGGACGCAACCCCAAAGAACCCCAGCTCCTGTGCGGAGATCATTTTCAGGTCTCGTATATTCATGTGAATTTTACTCTGTAAAATGCCTGTTTTTGTTTTAATATAAAAATAATGTTCGAACTTACTAATATCAGCTATATGCCCCTGTTTAAAAACCTCCCCCCGTTTGTTCCCTTCTTGTATTTCATGCCCTCCTATCAGCTAGGCTTTGGTGTCCAATATATAACATCTCAACCAGTTCATAAATTTCTGCTTTTAATATAGTCTGAGTTACCACTAGCACAGGCCACGAGAAAATACCAGGCTGTCCCCTCCGCATCCAGGCTTTTTTTGAAAGATTTACTTAGGAACAATTTATCATTTAGTTGCAATTTTTAAAATAATCTTAATTGGCCACATATGTTATCAAATAAGAGCTGGTCTTGGAGCCTCCTCCTCTCTCCGCGCCTCCCACCCTACGCCCCCCTCTGCGCATGCGCACTGCGTTCTGCCAGAATGTCCGAAAATGAATTCTGCTGCTCTGGACAGATACCATCACAGGAAAGCCTCCCCCTGATTTGAGATAAGATTACTGATATTGATGCTGTTATTTTTAGGAGGGGAAGACTACTGCCTTTAAACCTCTCTCCCTCTTTCTCCTAGATTTTCCTCTCTTACTTGTGGCTCCATGTTTTGGTAGCCATAAGTCATTAGTGGTTTTTAATTTCTCTGAAACTGAAATAAGGTCTGAAAGGGTGGATTTGTCCCTTTTTTCCTTTTTTTTTTTCTGGCTAATCGGAGGAACGCAACCACATCTGAAGCCACTTGGCTCATTATGAATTTCATGGAAACTGATTCTCTGAAAGTGTTTCCATATGTGTGTTCCCAATATATCCCATCCTCTCTAAATGGGAGCACAGACGTGTGCATGGGCTGGAAATGGCTTCAGGATGTGACAGAGCAGTCATATGACCGCCACGGCACTGTGGGTGGCCCCTTCTGAAAGACACGGTGTCCTGGGTGCTGGCCTCCTTCCTGCAGCGGATCTGGTTTCAAAGACTACCCACCCTTCCTAGCCTTTAAAAAGTTCTTAATCAGGGCCTAGCAAGAAGATCTCTCTCATTTTTCCTCCGCTTCTCTGCCCCCCGCCCCAACCCTCTGGTTCCTTCCTTCTCTCTTACTCCCACTCCCTATGTGCATAACTCCCACATCTCCTACCCGCCTGCCTCCTTTCCCTTCAAAAAGAGGAAACACAGTATTCCAACAATATCCTCAAAATTTGGGTGGGTTTAAAGAATGGTTGAAGTTTCTGGAAACTGCCAGGTTGTTGTGTGGGTTTTTTCCCCCCTCTCTCTTTCCTCCAGCACTTAGCCTTAGGATCAGCTGGCCTTTCAGAATTTGTGAGCATGCAGTGGAAAAGTACAATTCATTACAACACGGAAAATAAATATTTATCCTGGATAGTTGAGGCACTTTTCCTCTCTTTTGCAAAACTATGGAGTTTGCTAGTCTGACCTTTCATTATCTTAAAAAAATTGGTTTCACATTCTCATTTTACTGGTTTCTTCCCCATTGGTGTGATCCATTACGTTTCTCCTGCATAGGGTATATTTTTCCAATTATTATTTAATGTAATTACAAGTAAAGCTAATTTAATGATAGATATTTGATCATTTTAGTGTGAGGGGGCAAATTCAAGGAAATTAAGAAAATTGATGTAAAAATCCTTTAAAACCTCAATGTGGAAAATGCAAAGTACTATTCCACATATAATCTAAAAATTGATTTTTGGATGATATTTACATAGCATTTCTGCTTCTGTCCTGTTGCCTATTAGAGACTATGCTAGTCATTCATCTGTGTAGCACATTTTTCGGAAGTACCCATCCTTTCCAAGTACTGTACTATGTACTAGGTAGGTTCTAAAAAGATACGCAATTCTCATTCTTTATTTTCTTTCGTCTTGGTTGGAAAATGACAATACTTATCTAAAGACAATGATAATACTTTAAAATGCATGGAGTAGAATTTATAGACATAAATGTTCAGGAAAGTTGATAAGAATTTGTATACTGGGAAGTTCTTGTGTATTGGTGAGCTTTTAAAAAAATGTTTAATGTTTATTTATTTTGAAAGAGAGAGAGAGACAGAGTGTGAGTTGGGGAGAGGAAGAGAGAGAGGAAGACACAGAATCAGAAGCAGGTCCCAGGCTCTGAGCTGTCAGCACAGAACCCAGTGTGGGGCTTGAACCCACAAACTGTGAGATCATGACCTGAGCCAGTCGGACACTTAACTGACTGAGCCACCCAGGAGCCCCTATGGGTGAGCTTTAAAGATAGTGCCCAGCCTTGGTCTGGCAGAGAGAAGAGAGGTGGTCCTGAGTCTGGGGAGAATGTGTGTAAAGCTCCAGTGAGGGTCCTGAGTGTATGTCCTGCTGCAAAGAAAAGGGTTCAAACGGAGGAGCAGTGAGACATGACCTAGGAAAAGGAGAACAGAGGACTCTGAATATGCCAGTAGCCTCCTCCTCACTCTCCAGCCTTCATGGTGAAGGTGCTCAGTCATGCCTTAGTGAAAGGTGGCAGACCTGTGCCTGGGTGGGGGTGGCACCTTCTGGTTTTTGTGTGGCCTGAAAAGAGTTCCCCGTCCCTGTGTGTGTTTCCAAGGAATGCACATCCAAGGAGACTCAAGGCAGATCGTTTTCCCACCGGCATGCTGTGTCAGGGCAGCATAGGAAGAAGAGCCATGCTTTAATCTCCCAGTGTCATTCAGATCTACCTTGTCCCCACCCTTCCCTTTCTTCATCTGTAAAGGTCATCTTTGGTTCTCGATGACTCTGATGTACTTGCTGTCCATACTAGTCCAGAACTCTGACCGAGTGTCAGTCTTACCCTACCCCAAATAAATAACCTTCGTGAGGACGGTTGCCCTGGGATCCCGAGGGAGGTGAGCGTGCTAACTCGCCTTCCCACAGGCCATGCTTTTGTGGTCTGGGCCTCTTGCTCCCTCACCTCTTATCCGTATGGCCCCCAGTGTCAATGTATAACACAGATGCTGGCTCTGAGGATACTGGGAACACCACCAGTGGCAAAACAGAGGTTTCTGTTCACTAGTAGTGATTGATTGTCTGAAAGCTGAGGTCAGGTGATGCTTGGGAAGAGCTTTGGACACTCTTTAAAGAGAGTGTTACAAGGATTTATAGTTTGGAGTGGTGTTAGAATACATGTTAGGTTTGATGTCAGCATTGCTTTAATGCTTATTTTATCTATTTTTTTTTTTTTTTACTGTTTCAAAAATGTACCAACCATTGTACGGAGTTCCTGATCCCTGGACGAACTTACTTTTTGATTCATTTATCCATCCATCCATATACGTACATTAAAAAGGCAAAGCCCAAAAAACTTAAGCTCCTACCATGCAGAAGGGACATGAGAGGAAAATAAATCATGACCTTTGCCATCCAAAGCTTACTTTATAGTTGGAGAGAACAGGCTAAGAAACAGCTAATAATTCAGTAAAGTAGTGACTCTTCAGGGCCCAAAAGAGAGATATGGAAAATAAATACTATTGGAACAGGAGGGAAATAGGAAATTATATAATAGAGCAGTTGGGGAGGAGCAGCTAGGAATGTTGTAGCAGGAGAAGAAGATTCTTAGAGGAAAGCAGCTCTGTGGCGATCTGAGTATTCTGTGTTCTGAAAGAATGCCATGAGCGGGTTAATAAAAAGTACTTGGGCTCTATTTGAGATTTGTCAAAGCAGTAACTCCTACCATTTAAAAGGCCCCAATGAAGCTTTGAAGTTAACACCTCATTGCAGAGAAGTATGATGGCTTTTCATTCTGTAGTTTTATGCCCTTATGTTAAAAAGTAGGACAGGGCCTCTGCTATGCCAACCTAATTCCACTGGGCTTCAGGGCCCCTCTTCCTTTCCCGTGCTCGACCTGCCTCCTCAGGTGGCGCGTGTAAATCCTGCTGCTGAGAGGGGACAGTGCTTGGGTGTAGTGCTTGCTAGCTGACAGCCCCAAATGGCAAGTGCCTCATCTGTTACTGTTTTCATTCATTCTAGAGATCTTCTTGCCCATTCTCAGGCCAACTATGATGTATGGAGGGCTTCTAAGTGAGAAGGACATATGCAAAGGTATTAGGTAAAGGCTCGGAAATGTCCAGTAATATTGTTGAAGCTCTGAAGGCGAGACAGATAAGGATTAGACAGCTCTGCCCTCAGCAGTCCACTCATTAGTGAGGAGTCAAGCATGATCCAAGATAACTGGCACTTGAGTGTGTAAAAGATGCCAGCGGGGGCCGATTGTTGGCCACGAGACCAAGATCGGGGACTCTCTTTTATCCTCCCTTTTTTTTCAGTTTTAGCTCTTTCCACCACACTTTCCACTTGCTCTGAAACCCCAAGAAACCCTGTCGGGTAAAGAGAGACTTTCTTTTCTCCCAATAGATCTTGGCATGGGGATGGGGGAGGAAGAGGCAAGATGTTTTAAATGTCTTTTATTAAAAAAATTTTTTTTTAATGTTTATTTTTGAGAGAGGCAGACAGAGCTTCAGTGGGGGAGGGGCAGAGAGAAAGACATACACACACAGAATCAGAAGCAGGCTCCAGGCTCTGAGCTTTTAGCACAGAGCCCGACACGGGGCTCGAACTCATAAACCATAAGATCATGACCTGAACTGAAGTCAGATGCTTAACTGACTGAGCCACCCAGGTGCCCCAAGATTTTTCTACTTTTAAAATTATTTTATTTTTATTTGAGCTTCATAGGCATTTTATTAATATATTCTTCCCATGTATATTAGGCTCTGCTGCTGCTGTTTTAATGAGCAGGGTTCTTGCAGCTCTTTTTATGAGAGCTGCATTCCTTTGCCAACTATCTGACTGTGGCCAGAGGTACAGATAACAGTTCCGGAATGAAATGCGTCTGTAGGAAACCAGCAGGTCCTAAGGGAATCAAACCCTTGACCTAGGTCTCATTCACATTATGCTATGAGCAACTGAACTAATTGCCCACGATTTAGCAGATTAGATCCAACAAGATGTCAAAGAGTTTGTCACTAGATCCCAAAGACAGTACCTCTTATTGGGGCAACGTATAGGCACCAGGAGAGCCGGCTTAAATGTTTTTAGGCAAAGTTAGATTTTTAAGGCAAGATATATATGTGCCTGTGATTGTGTAGACCAGATTCCTTAAGGGTAACTAATATTGCAAAGAGGTCGGAAGTCATGGCTCTGTATCTCTTGAGCGGCCTGGCTCCCCTTCTCTGGTTCTCAGCTTTCCTGTTTGTTAATGGGGAAGATTAGAATGGATTATCTTAGCAGTCAGTGAGGGATTTGGGTCTTTCCCTCAGAGTAGCTAGCCCCAACAGCAGAGGGGAGTAAATGGGTACTGTAGGGAATCTGGGGGACACAACATACATCTTCATCGGTGCAAAATTTTGTTGCACTCACTTTTTGTTTGTTTGCCTAGAAATTCACTTAAGTATTGTATTCCACTCCATATCATATTAATGTTTACAATATTGTGCAATATACCCAGTCTCCAGGTTGGGTAAAACCAACCCTTTGGGAAGATGCACCATGTTTATCTTGGGCGTCAAGTTAACTCCGGGCAGCACTGACTTTATTTAATCGGTAGGTTGCAGTCAGAGGTTTTACACCGGCTCAGGGAAGCTCTCAGGCTGTAAGGGACATCCCTGGAGCGGTTCCTGAGCTTTCGCTTTACATTTATAAAATTAGATTGAGGTAATAGTACTTTCAGAACTCTCCAGCATTTTATTTTGACCATTTTAATAAGTAGATAATACGTTTTCTTTACTTTAGTTGATACAACATCTGGGTCTTTTGTTGTTGTTGTTGTTGTTTTTGGGTTTTTCTGGTAAATTTGTAGTTGTAGTGTGGCTAGTGACATAGGTGTGTGTAGTTTAGTATACAATGTCAAGTTTACCCAAGAAGGCTGCCTAAAAGAATACCCAAGTTCTTGTGCAACACAGAGATTAAAACAGATACAACCCTATTCAGTGAAAGAAAGTTTAATTATATCGTTTAATTCTGCAACAATTATTATAAACTGAAGATTAGGGAGGGCTTTATTTTTTTTTTCTTTTTAAGTTTAGAATTCTTTCCTTCTCCTCACCATAGATTAATTATTATATTGGGGATCTCATGTGAGACTGTGAGGAGTTGTTAACATGTCTTCATACAGAACACATTGCAGTGTGTTTCAGAAACATTTCTTGGTAACTCACAATGAGTAAGGCAATTCCAGAAAATTCTATGTTTTGTAAGTTTTAAAAATGACTGTATAATCCCTTTAAAGTCCACATTAGCTCTTTTTGCCCAGAAGGAGTTAATCCTCAAAATATTACAGTCTCAAATGACTAGAAGCGATTGGTCAAAATTCTGTAAACCTAGCAGAAATTTGTTGCATTGTTTTCTATAAACCACAACCAGAGCTCATTAATTGAAAAATGAATGTCAATTTCCATTAGCCGGCATCTATAAACCAAAAAGGTACAGCGATCCTGGCATATGACGGGTAATAAAAACATCAGCAGAATGTATCAGGTGAAACAGAGGAGGTGAGGGGGTGGAGAAATAAATTCAAAACCATATTGGAGTTTACTGGCAGGGCCCCACATCGGGGGTTTTAATGAGGCTTCTGCATCAAAATAAGGGAAACCACATGGAATTTTAATTATGACTACAGCATATTTTAAGTACAAATACCCACGAGAAGCATTTTCCCCCCTTACATTGACAAGCCTATCTGTGTGAGCTCGGTGCTTCTGGAGGGGGGGGGTGGTGGGGGCGCAGGCGTTGATGTTTTTAGTGGGACTTCTTTCTGTTTGAAATTGTTCACATTATTCTGGTTTCTCTCACATGATCCAAGCATTGAATGTAATCTGTACAGAAGTGGCCTGCCTTTTACTATTGGCTCTGCCAACTCCAACTCCCCAGATGCTGGTCAATGAAAAGGCTGGCAGGGGGAACCTCCGTGGCCTCAGTGCATAAGCACGGGGCGGGGGTTGGTAGGGGACACCTTCAATGTCATCTGCTCCAATTTGTGATTCTGTCCTAATCCCCTACTGCCACATTTTAACATCTGAGCCGGTGAGGATTTTGCATCTGGGAGGGTTAGGCAGAGAAGCCTGTCGACGAGGGAAGAATTTATGAAAAGCAGAGAGCAACTGACCAGACTGCGTTAGTTTTGGTTCGTCATCTTGAAAGTGTTTGCTTCTGGTATTAGAAGCCGCTGACTAGCTCTTTATCCTCTGCTTACGGGCCTGCGAAACCTGGGAAAGCACTAATGAGGGTGGGAACTTCTCGGCCTCCCCCTCCCCTAAGGCTTTGCTTCTCCTGCTGTCTTGGAGTTCAAGGTGCTAGACCGGTTAGAGCTGGAAGGGAACTTAGAGCTCATCCCCCTCATTTTACAGATGATGACACTGCCACCTCTGACTTCTGCCTCTGGCCTTCCACTCTCAGTAAGAAGAGCCAGGCAGGTGAGACTTTTCACAATTGCGGGGGCTGGGCTGGGCGGGGCTGTCTGATTGGTACTGTCAGATTTTCGAGAAAAACTTTTGTTAACTATCTGTTGCTTTTAAATACTCGCTTTGAGTTACAAACGCACATCATGGCACTTAGGGAGATCACAGGCGGTGTGCATTTTGACAAAAATCAAAACTCTCAATCGGCACCATTAAAGAACAGTGTCGGGATTATGCCGTTAATAAATACTGGAGTATCCGAGAACATGGGCTAAATGAAAACGGGGCTGAAAAAATACCTCCTGACTAAGGCCTTAAAGAAGTACTAAGTGCTTTTCCTTGTGGACCAAAACTACAGGAAAAGCAAATATGTGAGATGCAAAGAATTGGAAGACTTTAGATGTGACACAGTCTTGAGAACACCAGTATTCTAGAAGGTCTTGTTCTAATTCTGTCAATTTTAGAAAATCATAACCCAGCCTCTGAAGATCACAACTGTAAATTTTTAGGCATCTCAGAAACCTGATTTCCACATCAAGTGGTTTATGACTATGGTTTTATAAGTTTAAGCACCAGAAATACCTACTAAGGAGGCACACTGTTAGTTTTAGAAGTTATAGGACTTCACATTTCAGGGCAAAAGCAGCTTTGCCTTCAGGTACCACTGCAAGTAGCCTGAAGCTGGTGCCATAGGATGTGGCGCAGGGGCCTGGTGAATGGGTGCTTGAGGTGCCCCCTGGGCACAGAGCCTCTCATGAAAGCTGCATTAGGCCGCTGGCCAAAATGGGGTCCGAGGTCTCCCACTGAGACACGAAATGCACAGATTCCTAGGTACTAAGCCTTCCTCCTACCCTCACTTTTAAAACCCTCTTATTTAGCGTATGACGCTCGGGAGAATTTCTAAGGGCTAGACTCTCCCCATACGCGCCCAGAAAAGTAAGATAGTTCCAGAATACGTTGAAATCTGGTTTGATTTCAGTCTGGTTTGATTTCTTTTTTTTTGAAATCTGTTACTAAGATCAAGAATAAAACAAGATTATAGATTATTTTTAAAATGGAAAAGAAAGAATAGGAAGCTGTTAGGGTATCTTTTTGGAGTTCCTTCATTGATGGAGGGGCCCTGTCAAGAGTACCAGTAACAAAACGGATCACTTTGGGATTTCTTTATATCGGTTGAGAAAATAAAATTGGGTTGAGTGATTTCGTAAAAACGTCACTTTCAAATATCTGAGGTGCAACGAGAGACAGAAAAAAAAGCCATTGAGGATTCAGTCTTAAAGTCTGGTGAGTGAATCTATAATGATCAGTGTTGGGTTGGTTTACACATAAGACCTAGCACACATTTGGGTTTTTTAAAGCCCTTTGGGTTCTCTGAAGGTGAAGAACTTGAGGATCCTTGCCGCTAAAACTGTTAAGTGGAAAAAAAAAAAAAAAGAAAGACTGTCTCGTGACTGGTGCATTTGAAGGTCTGTTTGTGGCTTGCTGTTCCTTTTTGGGAGGCTAAAGTTTTTTTTTTTTTTCTTGTAAAAATTCTCTCATTATTTTAATTGATATTTACAGATTTTTCCCCCGTCTTCTGTTATAATTTTTAGGTGCTTCAGAACTGGGCCCTTTTTCAGACCCCAGGCAGTTCCCAAGCATTTCATCCCTCACTGAGAGCCGCTTCTCCAACCCACGAATGCACTATCCAGCCACCTTTACTTACACCCCGCCAGTCACCTCAGGCATGTCCCTCGGTATGTCCGCCACCACCCACTACCACACCTACCTGCCACCACCCTACCCCGGCTCTTCCCAAAGCCAGAGTGGACCCTTCCAGACCAGCAGCACTCCATATCTCTACTATGGTACTTCGTCAGGATCCTATCAGTTCCCCATGGTGCCGGGGGGAGATCGGTCACCTTCCAGAATGCTTCCGCCATGCACCACCACCTCGAATGGCAGCACGCTATTAAATCCAAATTTGCCTAACCAGAATGATGGTGTTGACGCTGATGGAAGCCACAGCAGTTCCCCAACTGTTTTGAATTCTAGTGGCAGAATGGATGAATCTGTCTGGCGGCCATATTGAAATTCCTCAGCAGTGGCCCAGCGGTATCTGGGAGCCACATCCCAAATGTATCAATATATACATATATAGAGAGAGTGCATATATATGTATATCAATTAGCTATCTACAAAGTGCCTATTTTTTAGAAGATTTTTCATTCACTCACTCAGTCATGATCTTGCAACCACAAGAGGGTAGACATTGAGAAGCAGAAGGCCCAAGAGAGACAATCGTATTCAGGTTTCAGATGGTTTTCTATTTAAACTGTACTTTCACAAACCAAGGAAAAAGGTATCTTTTGTCATGTTGTCGTTTGGCCTGTTGCCCCGAATCACCCGTTCCTATGCCGACTCAGAGAGGTGGACTCCGGGCTCAGGAGGAAGAAGAGCAAAGCCGCTTCCTCTCTGTGCTTTGAAACCGCACGCCCTCGCGGTTGCCGCTGTGTACGGACCTGTGCCCTCGGCAGACCCGCTTCTAAAGCCCGTCGAGGTGCACGCAGAGGGCACAGAGGTAGGACGGACGCTCCCAAGCCCAGTGCGAGCCATTCCG
The DNA here is from genome assembly GCF_006229205.1 of Suricata suricatta. Taxonomy (NCBI): domain Eukaryota; kingdom Metazoa; phylum Chordata; class Mammalia; order Carnivora; family Herpestidae; genus Suricata; species Suricata suricatta. The sequence goes on from NC_043706.1 coordinate 42,077,038, forward strand.
AGTAACTGTTCCAAACGGCTCTCAGGCTTGCCGCAAGTTCTCGGCGGCCTGTTTGGTTCAGTGCTGTTGTTGTTTTCCTACTTTTAAGACAGTGACTCCAAAAATACCGATCAGGATAGATGATTTGATTTTACTTTTTTATACTTTGTTTGTTTCCTTGTCCCATTTAACCAAAAAGAAATCCCGTCCTTCAATCCACCTCCCCCTGCCTCCTTCTCCTTTCTCCTTTTATGCAAAACTGAAAATGGCAATACCTTATTATAGCCATAATGGTATAGGTAGTGTTTGTGTTTGGCTGTGTGTTGTTTTCTTTTTTTTTAAATTATGAATATGTGTAAAATCTGAGGTAACTTGCTAACGTGAATGGTCATATAACTTTAAAGATATATTTATAATTATTTAATGACATTTGGACCCTTGAAACATTTCTTAGTGTACTGATATGTTGACTTCGGTCTCTAAAAGTGCTCTTTATTAAGTAACAAATTTCTTCAGTGGGCTAGAGCCATATCTGAAATATTGCTAAGCAGTTTCAGTTCAGGCACAATGTGATTTTCAAAAATACGTCCATCTCCAAATATTTTAGATGTAGCTTTTTTTGTGATGTATGAAGGAAATGTTATGTCTCGTTCTTTCAGATCTTTGACTGCCTCTAACACAGCTTTGCCTTTTAAAGCAATAATTGGGGATTTTAAAACCAACTCTTAGCCCTTTATCATTTATGTTGCCCTTTATCAGCATGAAATGCTGGAGTGATGTGGTTTCCTAATTTCTTTCAAATGACAATGACTCTTGTCATACTAAAAAGACAAGCACAAGCGAATCATTGAACTGCAGAAAAACGTTCTGTGGTTTCATAGTTAAAGCAAAACTCTAAAGCACCAGGCTTCATAGTAAAGACGTAGCGGAAAGCCACACATGTGGCTTGAAGGGTCAATCAGGATGCACTTAGTACAGGAAAAGCCAAATTGTGCCAGAGATTCTTAACCCACTGGCCTTACCAAATAGTGTCAGGAGAACCCAGAGCTGCCTTCTCAGAGGCCCCGCTGGCAGCTCTCTACCAAATCTTTACTTAAAGGGGCAGATTAAGTCATTGTCTTACGGGGAAGCGGGTCATCCAAAGTAGCAGGCCAGTTCCCCCAGATAGCCGGTCTGAGAGAACACCTGGCCTGTGGGGACCCATATCCACCCCTTTTGGGTCAAGGGAAGGCAAGGCCACGTGAGGTTTGGGGTCTTACTCCTGTACACGAATCTGAGCAGAAGCCCTCCCGTAGCATACACCCTGGAGACCACGTGGCAAATTCTCAAGCATGAATACTTAATCCAAGCCAGGATCATTTGAATGACACCACCGGGCAAATCCCTGCCTGTTCCTCCACAGGTCCGGGCCCCTTCCTTTCAATCCTGTGCCCCTCCGAGCAGAACTCTGTCAAGATCTGTCTCCAGCCCCTCCAGGCCCCTGCTCTGAGGTCCCTCCCAAGCCCACCTCACCGGCCGCCACGCCTTGCAGGGAAAGTGTGGGGGCCCTGGGCTTCTCGCCTGGGGGCCTCCCTTGCAGTCCCCCAACTCCTCCCAACAAAAAATCGAGGGCAGAATAAAGCAAAACCAAACAAAATAAAACACTTTGCCTTCTAAAGGTTGTATACCAAGTATGCTTAGATAAATAAGCCACTTTTCTATTAACTAAGATGAAAGTAGGAACTGATACTATTTATTGTTTGTGTGTGGCAGCTTGAAGCCCGCCACTGTCCATTTATTTGTAAGTGTAAAATATGTGTGTGTGTTTCAGCAGCACTTAAAAAAGCCAGTGTCTGGTTACACATTTCAATTTTAATTAATTGACATAAAAATGTTACCGCCAGTGCCAGCTGTAAGCCTATTTAATAAAAAAAAAAAAGGTACTATATTTGTACGTTATTTTTTAATGTTAAAAGGGCTTTTTTAAGTTTACAGTACACATACTAAGTGACTTTTAGGGATGCTTTTGTGTTGAAATGTTATTAGAGTGGCTGCAGGCAGCAACCCAGAAACACTTTAAAAGGTTTTTTTTTGTTGTTGTTTTTTTTTTTGTTTTTTCCCTGGGGAAACATTCAAGGACTTCTCCCCTCCCTCCAACCACTCCAAAGGGGTAAGTCACATTTCTTAGATCGAATTCCGCCCTTTTTTAAAGCCTGGGGGTTAAATTTTTCTTTTTCGTTTCCTTTTTTCTTTTTTTTTAACCGAACCCTTAATTTGCACTGGGTCATGTGTATGATCTGTGATTTGAAGACCAAAGCAGAGCCTTACAACCACCACCACCACCGTGAGACCATGTAGTCGCAAACACTCTGTTTTTCCTTCAGGTTAAAAAAGAGCCTGGTTCTTTATAGGGCCAGTGCCACTGGCGTTTGCGGTGTGACCAACGCAGACGCGTGTATCTGTTTGAGTTGTCTCAGAATTTTAACCTCTGCCGGGGTCCCAGAACAGGTACCACAGCGTTGGTTTTGGATGAAGGAAGTGACATCCAGCCTGGAACCAGGAGACTCAACAGATGGGCTGCTGTGTGCTCTTTACACAGTCTTGCCCCACCAGGGCCCTTTGCAAGGACGCTGAGAAATACACACACCGCTAGGGACCATCCATTGCAAACTCAGAGGGGAGGAGACGTGTGTGCTGGCTTAGAGTTCCCTTCGCTCCCTGGAGAGGGGACTGACTCAGAGTCTAGGTTAATACATGGAGACACAGAGCATGAGCGAGAACAAGAATTACTTCTAGGCTATTCGAAAGAACAATAATAAATAAAATAAAGGCGACTCTTCCAAACCTTGAATTTGTTGTTCTTAAAAAGAGAATGCATTTACAAACTATTTTCTGTGTGAGAATTTTTTAGATGTTTGTTTACTTCATGTTTACAAATAACTGTTTGCTTTTTATGCAGTACTTTGAAATATATCAGCCAAAACCATAAGTTACAGTAATTTCTTAGGTATTCTGAATAAAATTCCATTTTTTTTGGATATGCTTTACCATTCTTAGATTTCTGTGGAACAAAAAATGTCTGTAGCATTTTGTGTAAATACAAGCTTTTCATTTTTATTTTTTTCCCATTGCTGTTGCCCAAGATCTGCTCTCTCTGCACATATTGTACAAATTCTGGTTTGTCCCACAGGCCATGATCGTGGATGAGTTTACTTTCAACTTCAAAGGGACTATTTGTATTGTATGTTGCAACTGTAAATGGAATTATTTGGCATTTTTTTCTCATGATTGTAATATTAATTTGAAGTTTGAATTTAATTTTCAATAAAATGGCTTTTTTGGTTTTGTTATGTGTGTACATTGGGTCTTTTCTCAGCCGCGGTTCCTTCTCTAGTCTGACGCCTCCTCCTGCCTACTCCTGGCCTCTTTTTGGCCGTAGGACTTGCCAGGGCCGGATGAGAGCAGAGGTCTAGATTACTGGCGAGAGGGTAAAAAATCTCAGTGAGCGGTGCCTTCTTCTTTTGTCCTACTTTGGCAGAGGCGTGGGCCAAGGATCTAGCAGTGAGCTGGCAGCCTGTGTCTGAAGGAAGGCGTGCTCACCCCATCCTTGGGTAAAGCCCCTTCTTCTGTCTAAGGGACCCGTCCAGATATAAAGACAGCAGTCCTGATGGTCCCGTGGTTCTAACCTCTGGGCACAAGAACAAGGGCCCGAAAGGGAACCCCTGCTGTGGTCACAAGATCTCTGGCAGCCCTGCCGTAGCGGGTAGTCTATTTTCCTTCCCACATCTCTCTTGGGTTCTTAAAAAGAAAGTCAATCAAACCTCAAGGGTAAGTAAAAATGCACCTTGGCCTGGAGAGCTCTAGCCTCAGAAAAATTCTACTAGTGAGCATAACTATAGTCTGGAGATTTTTTTTTTTATGGGCCATAGTATATTTTGGTAAGTCCCTCCCCTTCGATAAGGTTGAGGGCCTGGGGTAGAGTGGTGGCTTTCTCTGTGTCTGGTGCTGTCTGCCTTGGTGCACCACAGAAGCCGTGGTGCCGAGATGGTCTGGCGCCGGCCGGCGGCCCACACGATGCTGAGAGGTAGAGAGGCCTCCTTTGAGATCTGCTCATTCTTCCCCGTTTGGCATTGTTTTCTGAGAAATCTTGGCAACAGCTCATTTCTAAGACGAGGAGACATCCTGAAAGCACTCGGGTGAATCTAGGTTGGGGAACTTGTTTGGAATTCTTTGAAGATGTGTATTTATTTATCCTTTTAAATTAGCCATCTGTGTGGTTTTAAAAGGCCTTGCATGACAGGTGGGCATGGTGGCTTGCTCACTCTCTCCAGCTTTGTCCAGCAGCATGGTTAGGGCAAATGGCTTTACTCCTCTGGGTCTCAGTTTTTTGGCTTATGGAGAGGCATTGGGTCCGACCTTGGCACTCTTGACATTTCAGGCTGGATAATTCTTTGGGGTGTGTGTGTGTGTGTGTGTGTGTGTGTGTGTGTGTGTAGGGGGACTCTCCTGTGCATTATAGGATATTTAGCATCTCTGGCTTCTACCCACTCGATGCCAACAGCACTGCCCCTGTTACGACAATGAGAAATGTCTCCAGAATGTTCCCTGGGAGGAAAAATCACCACCCATTGAGAACCAGTGGGCTAGAGGCTCTCTTTAAATTCTTAGATCGGGCTTTCTTGACAGAACTGGTGTGAGAATACATTGCTGATTCAAACAGGGTAGCCAGGCAGAAGACCACGGGGCTTCCCAGGGACAGAGGCGCATCAACTTTTTGCATCCCTTCGCCTGATGGCACCCTGCGGGGTGACCGTGTCGTGAGGGGGGCTCCTGGCTTTCCTGTCTGCACCTCTTGCCTCCTCCTCACGCCCCGGGCCGTGCAGCCAGGGAGCAGCACAGCTGTGGGGCTTGTCAGGCCTGGACTGCGTGGCCATGTTTATCGCGGCTGCTTCTGGTCTCACTGGAAACAACCAGCGCAGGAAGAAAAGAGTTTCTCCAGTGTGTCTGACCTCCTGTGTCCTCTGCCCCCCAAATATTTAATCATCAGACATTGCTTTGAGAGTGGGTGTTTCCTGTTCACTCCATCCCAGCCGACACTGGCCCCATAAACACCTCCGCTCTCTGTTGCAGAGTTTATTTGGCTGGGAAATGGGTATTGCCATGTAAACAGGAAGCCCCCTGAAGTTATTATCTACAGATGCGGTTGAAGAGCCACATGTTTATATTTATGGGATTTGAAAGCAGTCTGAAAAGGCAGGGGAGGCGGAAGGGGAAGGCCTCGGTCACATTCGGTGAGTGAGAGCTGGGCTTGCAGATCTTCACGAGCTGACTTCTCTTCCCTTCTGGAAATGGGTGGCTAACAATAATGACGCAGCCCAAAGCCACAGCCGAGATGGAGGCACTGGCCTGACTCAAGCAAACAGCCCTACCGTGATTATCAGGCAAACTGGAGAATCCACTCAGCTGGCTCTCCTGTCCCAATGACTTGGAAATCATTTTTAGAGACCAGTTCTAGGAAGAGAGTGGTTGGGGGGCATCTCCAAAGATAGGAGATGACAAGATGGTGCTGTGCTGTCTCTAGGTGTTCTACTGCTCACCTGGCTGCCACCGTTTTAGCGAGCATGGGCAAAGTCCCGAGGGGCTGGGAAGGACACCTTCATGCCAGAGCTGTGGGGGGTTGGTACAGAGAATGTGGAGGTGGTGAGACAGCGGGCCTGCCACCAGGGCTGAGCACACTGGCTTATTCTGGTTCCTTCTCCACCCACCTCCGCTCCTCCTTCGTTGGCTCTCTCCTCAGGCCTGGAGAAGGTGTCAGGGAAGGCCAGCTAGGGACCAACACTTGGATGGCTGAGGCTCTAAATTATAAGTTCTTTTTTTAAAAAAATTTTTAAAATGTTTTTATTTTTGAGACAGACAGAGACAGAGCGTGAGCGGGGAAGGACAGAGAGAGAGGAAGACACAGAATTGGAAGCAGGCTCCAGGCTCTGAGCTGTCAGAACAGAGCCTGAGGCGGGGCTCGAACCCACAAACATGAGACCATGACCTGAGCTGAAGTCGGAGGCTTAACCAACTGAGCCACCCACGTGCCCCCTAAATTGCAAGTTCTAAGCAAAGGCAAGGGAAGCTCTCCCCCACTTCCCGCCATTCGTGTGCACCCTGAGAAGTCTCTCTGGGACTTCCTGGTAGGGGGTATTCCATTGGGAAGCCTTGGGAGTGAAGTTTTTAAAGAGCTATGAAATTAGTTATAAATTGACTGAAGAAAAGGATTCACTGCTGATGCCAAGGGAACTACCCTAAGGGGGTTGTGTTTGAGTGTGTGTGTGTGTGTGTGTGTGTGTGTCTAAAGGGAGGGAGAAGGGAGGTAGAGGCATGGAAAGGGTGCCTGAGCAGCCATTCAGGGTGCGCGCACGCGCACACACACACACACACACACGCGCACACACACACACACACGCGTGCTCCTTGACATGGCATTTATTTGTCTCATGTGTTTGTTTTTCTCGCAAATCGTACAAAGGAGTACCACCTTCATTCCACGGGTGGCAAAGAAGCAACTATTCTTCTTCATGTTGGTTATTTGGTGGGGACAGGACACTGGATGATCCCCGAGATGTGAGGAGCACCGTGAAGCCGACATGTTACAAGGGGTTGTTATTACTTGTTGTAAGGCTTTTTATTTAAGAGCTTTTTGTGACTCAACTGGCCCTGCTGTTCAGACATGCTCAACTAGTTGGAAAACAGAAAGATCAAGTCTCTGGAAACCCACTTAACTTTTAACCAAACTTATTCTAATTTGTTTTCTTATTTTGTGGCAGTGATGTTTGGCCACTTGGTGGGGTTTTCTGGAAAAAGTGCTTTCTGTTTTTAGGATTGCCAACGTAACCCACAGCTTGATGGGCCTTTTTAAAGTGTAATCATTTATTTTGAAAGAGAGAGAGAAGTGGGGGCAGGGGAGGGGTAGAGAGCGAGAAAGAATCCCAAGCAGTCTCTGCACTGTCCGCGCAGAGCCCCATGGGGGGCTTGAACTCACAAACTGTGAGATCATGACCTGAGCCAGTCAGATGTTTGAGCCACTAAGCCATCCAGGCGCCTCCTTGATGGCTCTTTGTTTTTGCCCTAGGTCATTCCATCCCACTCTATAGCCAATAAGAGAAAGGGAAGAATTACCCTCCACCTGTCATCCTTAGAAAGAAATCAAGACCATAGAGCAAAAAGCTAAAAAGGAAAAAAAAGGAGGCAGGAGTCTGGGGGGCAAGCAAAAGTTCTTCCACACAAGCCCCTCAAGAAGTAGTCTTGCCTGTACAACATTCAATGAAACCAGAACACAAGATCACAACCAGGCGTCACATGGTCTGTACTCCCTAAGGCCTTAGACATTTGTCCCGGAGCACCCAAAGGGCCAGAGTTAGCTGGGAGGTGGGGAATGGAAGTACGACCCAGTAGACTTGGTGGAATCAGGAGGTCCAGGATATGGCAGCAGAGCCTGGGGCGGGGGGGGGGGGGGGGGGGGGGGGGGGGGGGGGGGGGGGGGGGGGGGTGGGGTGGTGTTGAGAGAGAGGAGTACCAGGAGCTCCTGACTGGATGACAGACTGGTGTAAATGTGTGAATTTATTCCTTAAAAGTAAGCAAAAAAAACAGAAAAAACCAAACAGCAAAACCACAGGACATGCATATAACTGTGGGAGAATGAATAATACGGTTTTAGGATTTACATCTCCTTTGACATCATTTCCTTCCCAAATTAGGTCATTTTTTTTTTTTAAATAATTCCATCCACCTCTGACAGGACAACAGCTCAGGCGAGTTTCACTTTCTGTTTCTGAATTTCTCTTCATTTTTCCGCCTCCCCCGCCGCCCCCCAAGGAGAGGAGCCTTGGGTGGCATCATTATGTCTTCCAGGAAGGCCTTAGCCCCACTCGGTCTTCCCTGCCAGTCATTTCGTGTTTAAATCTTCAAAGTCACAGTGACCTTTCTCCCTTTTAGCCTTATGCCTAAAGAGCCTTTTTGTGTGCAGGTTTGGGGGCATAGAAAGTTTGACTCCTTATCGAGATCTTATTAGTGGTTTCACAGATGAGAAGTACAGAGATTATCATTGAGTATAACTCTCCACCACAGCTTCTGGAACATAAACTGTGCACTCAGGTCATGTGGGGCACGGCGGATGGGCCTACTCCCCCTCCTCGCGGGCATGGGAGGGAAGGGAGAGAAGGATCTCCGGAAGGAAGCGAGTGAGGAACTTTCTCAAGGAGTCAAGGAGTTAAGTGGTTAATAGGACCTCAGTTTTTTTTTATTGGTTAATAAAACCTCTCAGCGTTTTTCATATTATATGGGTCCTTCAGGCTCCCAGCCCGAGGCTTAAAAAAAAATAAAAAGGCAAAAAACAACAACAAAAAGCTAGAGCCTAAATACCAGTGCTTTCCTAGTCTTGTTTACTTTTTCATTTCCGCAGTTGTAAAAAAAAAAAAAAGAAAGAAAAATTCCTCGGGTAGTTCAATTTTATCACACGGCAGGAGCAGATCGGTGCCTGAACAACTCCAGTGCTCCCTGCCTCCCGGCAGAAGGAAAAAGTCCGCTCTGTGTCTCTGATTCAGAAAAAGGAGACCACGATGCAAATGATGGATGCGTCAGGAAATTTTGAAATGAGAGCCGCTGCGGGGAGGAGGGAGAGCAGATATTGACCTGAAATACATCTCCGGCATCCTGAATGCAAATGGTCTCCGTCCTTTTGTTGCCAGTGGTGCTGTTCTCCCAACAGAGCAGGGATGTTCTTGTTTTTAATAATAGCCAGACCAGATGCTAAAATTTCCTCGGCAACGTGCTGTATAAGTGAGAAGGCAAACAGCTGATTCCTGTTAAGATGAACACCAGGAGAATAAGCCAGAAAGTATGAGAATTCTCTGGAGGTTTTTGCTTTGTAAACCCCTGTTTGGCAGAAAGATCATAGAATCCGGACTGCAAAGACGGTGGGTTCCCCTGCGCCGGTTCCTCATCGGAGCGGCTAACTGGGGGCCTTTGAGCCTCCAGCCTTGGCCAGCCAGCCCTCGCCTAAGTTAGCCAGAGCACTGGCTCACAGGTTCCCCAAGAGGCAAAGTCGGGAGCCCCGAGCTCTTTGGCTTTCAATGACTGTAGAAAAATACTCATCAATAGGAGGAATTTTTTTACTTGCTCCTTGCCATAGAAAATAGTACAATCCTGAACAGGAGCCAATAACTTTAAAATGGCATCTTTGTTCCATCTTTTTTCACTCCCTTCTTCCCCCTGTCAGAGTCCATAAAATCTCCCAGTTATTATTTTGTTTTAGAATATGCCACACATGTAAGATGCTGCTTTCTTCTTTCCCAGGGAGCTGCCAGAGCCAGAGGCACTGTGGGGGCTCTGGGAGGGGGGCCCTGCTGACCAAAGCAGATAGCGACCAGGCTGCCCACTGCTGGTGCCCAGGTCTCCTCAGGATGCGGGCCACAGGCGGCTTCCCCAAGAGCAGGGGTGCCCTGCGCGAGGGGTCCACACCGAGCCCCCGACCGTCTCCCCTTGGGGCTTTGCTCCCAGGCCTGCAGAGGGGTGAGGGAGAGAGAAGGAAGGGATGCAGGGAGCAGGTGCAGAGGTTCATCATATTTCTAGAAAGTCACCTTTGTCACCCTTCCTCTTGACATTGTTCTCCTGAGCCCACCCCTGTGACGCACATGGGCACGCCAGCTACCTGTTTCTCACTATTTCCTTCTTCCATAGCTGTCCCAAGGTTCACTTGGCCCTGGTCCCCCTGGGATGAACATCCTGGGAGAAAGGAATGGAGATGGAAGATGATTTACTCCTTCCCCTTACGATGGCACCGAAGGCCATTGTTTTCATTTCCTTTTGGAGAGAAGTCCTGTTTGGTACTAGTGGCATAATCAAGTAATAATAAGAAGACAATATTTAACTTTTATTGCACGTTGGACTACGAGCCTGGTGTTTTGCTTAGTATTTCATATGTCTTATATCAATCTTTCCAGCAGCCTGTGAAGAAGTTAGTACTGTTTCTGTCTCTGCTTTTCTGATGAGGAAACTGAAGATCAGACTTGCCCAAGGTTACAGAGCTATTAAAATAGATCAAGCCTCAATCTGCCAGGTTCCAGAGACTGTGTTCCTTTAGATACAACCTCCTGTATCATGGGCATAATGAGAACTAAATGAGCTAATGAGATAGGAACATGCCTTGCAAAGTGCCTTGCACATACTAGACATAAAATAGATGGTACCTATTAGGATTACTCATAGTAATTAGGGCGATTATTTTAAAAAGCATAAATAAAAATTTCAAATAGTTTGAATCACAATAGAGCTGGATGGAGCACCAGGTGGAACAACTTTTTAGAAACTATTGTTTTGACAGTTTAAGAAATATGTCACTCTTTGAAAGGAATATTTTTCTGTATATTTTGTAAACTTTTTCGACTGAACCACATGGCAGAGTTTGGCAATGGCTTATCATGGGCTCCTTCCCTGAGGGAACTCAGAGACATTACATCACATAAACCATAAATATAAAAGACATCGATACATTCAGAACAGAAATGTTGACCCTACCTGGACCCTTCCTCTTAATCTGGAATCTCTTTTAAGATTTTCCATTTAGGGGGCACCTGTGTGGCTCAGAGCTTCTGGCTTCGGCTCAGGTCATGATCTCATGGTTCATGGTTCATGGGTTTGAGCCCCATGTTGGGCTCTGTGCTGACAGCTAGCTCAGAGCCTGGAGCCTGCTTCAGATTCTGTATCTCCCTCTCTCTCTGACCCTCCCCTGCTCATGTTGTCTCTCTCTGTCTCTCAAAAATAAATAAATAAATAAATAAATAAACATTTAAAAAATTTTAAAAAGATTTTCCATTTAGGTGCATTGAGCTTCATGTGAAGATTGCCTACTGATAAAAGGCATGATTGAACTTAATCTTGCAGCATTGGCCTCCCATAACAGGAGAAAGACCCAAGCCAGGAAATTTCTGTCAGCTTCAACTCTTACCTTTTCAGGGGTGGCTTTGGGGTCCTTCTCACCACGTGACAAAGGGGCAGCACCCACGGCTCCCATTTCTGAACTGGCATCCCTAAGAGGTCATACTGTGCAGTGGGGACAGTTGATCAGAGGCCCAAGGTTTGAGGAAACCCAGCTCGAGTCTGGGCACATGGGACACTGGTGAGTGCCAAGCTTTGCACACTTGTACATAGCCTGGAAGAGCCTGGGAAGGGGGCATCTGCCTTTTGTGCCCTAAATCATTCAAACCTATGTAACTAAACAGGTAGGGCTTCGCTCCAATTCTCTTAAAGGATATTACGGACTATTTCCTTAAATCCATTTGATAGGGAATTAATATTCCACTTTACTGAAATCCCAGAGGACAGATGAGCTCTCTCCCTGACACCCACTCTGCCTTCTTTTTGCAAATATTTAATGGACACCTACTATAGACAGAAAACCAGAAGCTGGAAGGTTCACCACTGCCAGACAGTGTATGGGAAGACATCGCTGTTTAATTGAACGCATCTCAATAAGAGACGTTTGTCATGCCGTCCTTGATTTAAGCAAACCCATGAGTGCTTCAGATAGCCAACAACAGAGATTAAAAAGTTAGCAATGGGTTTCTAGAGAGAATTTAGATAGTTTTGATTTCTGGTTATAGCCAATTTCATTTCCCATTTCTCGTTTCCTAAAATACTCAAGTATTTATAAGGTCCTTGGCATCTATATTTAATCATACAGGCCTTTCATTTCCACCACAATATATGGGAGGCTTGGTGTTTAAAAAGTGGGTGATTTTCATATGGTCGGAAGGGGGAGGGGCCGCTCTTCCATTTTCTCTTCCCTGGTGTAAACAGCAGTGCAGCCAACTGTGCATTAAGGGGTTGAGTGGTGCTTTTCAAGGCGGAAGCAGGAAGTGGCAAAAAGATCTGGGTTCCAGATCCTTAACCCCGACTAACTTAATGTGTGACCTTGAATGAGCCACTTAACCTTTCCTGCCCTTCTCCCTAATAGTAGACCATAATATATTACCTGCTAGATGGCATGTTAAGGGACCATGTGGTAACTCTTCCCTATAGATGTCAGAGGCTTCTAGAATGGAGACATTATGAGCAGTTTTAAGAGGTGCAGCTAGAGTCTGCCTAGCATTAAGAGAGAGAATGAGGTCCCTTGTGTCCCACAGAATTGGCAAAGATGGCCATTTTGTAGAGGGTGAAGAAATAGAATCCCAGAGAGGTCAAATCACTTACACAGGGTCACCCTATAAATAGATGAGGGGAAGTCAAGAGTTGGACCTCTACTTCCAAGTGGTTCCCATCCTCATTCTCTGGAAGAGATACTTCCTTCCTTCAGAATAGCAGCATCTTTTGTGTTATCCTTTTATCAAGCACTTACACTTAATTACTTTCTAGTGTTTGATATTTGATATAAACTCATGCAAGCTGACGCCATTAAAAACTTTATGTAGTCGTGTAAATTAACTCCCAGGGTATAGATTCCACACCATGCTCCAACTACCCTTATTGAAAAAGACCTGTTATATGCACCTTCATATGAGAAGCCGATGAAGCTGTATACCAGGCCTGACTTAGTGAGTAAGACATTAGTCTAAGAGCCTCAGTGCCATTCTTCGTGGACCCAGATGACCCATCTGTTGGCAGCACACTTCAGGTGTATTGTCCCTTGGTGGACAAGAGGCCTCCTCACCCTCACCGCACAGGGTGGATGTCATGGCCTTGTTGTGGTCGAGGTCTTTCTATTTGCCATTTCATGGTCTGGCTATAGAGATGACGCCACACAATCTTGACGTCTTTACCACACACACTATCTGAGCCACCTAAATAAATGAATACAGAACAGCTACTCTTGAAAATAGGCTTTTCATCTCAGTTTTACCTTTTATTCACTTAGTTACCTATAACCAGTGTCTCTCTGATTTGAGAGATGCAGAAGGAAACCCATTCTCCTGGGGCAGTGAGAACACACTGGTATCAGTGTCGTGTTATGGAACAAAACTTAGAACATAGTTCATCATCTGACCGCAGTTTAATGATAGACGTAACCTTATTGGGACAGGGGGTTATCTCATGAGCGCTAAGCCATGTCCGGGCAGAAAGGGGTGAGGGACTGAGAAGAGGGAGACTTTGTAGTTTCACTTTACCCCTTGCTGGAGAGAATGTTTTGAGAGAATTATTGCTTTGCTTCACCATCCCCAGCTGTCATATGACCTTCAGGGAGGGGCTGCATGTTTATTCATTCAATAAATATAAGAAATGACAGGAATAAAAATAGATGAGATGCATCCTTACCCTCCAGAAGCTCACCCTCTGCTCAGAGAAACGGAAAAATAATTTTGTAAGTGATGATACAGGGCACCAGTACTATCACAGAGGCGTGGACCAAGGGCTCCCTGCTCACCCCCTCACACAAGGAGGCAGGACCTCCTGGACAAGGCAGGAAGATGACATTTGAGCTGCATCGGGAAGAATGAGTAATTCCTTGCCATTCTGGGTCTGCGGCTGAGCCAGTACCAGCCCACATTTACCTTAAAGACCCTAAAGCGCAGGCCCTGGGAGTAGGCAGACTGCCCCCCCCCCCCCGCCCCGCCATGGAGACCCCATGTATGGCTCTCCAGAAAGACAAAGAACGATATAATGACCCTGGGCTCTGTGGCATTCTTCAGCACGCCAAATCACACTCCCTCTGACGAGACAAGCAAGAGGGACTCTCCAAGAGGTTAGAGGGGTGCGGTCGGCTGAGCGGTGTTGGAGCCTCTATGGGGTGTGAGTCACGCTTCACAAAATTATATTCGACATAAGGATCATTGAAAACCAAAAGAAACGCCTATGCTATCAATACACGTATCATGAAGGAAAATGTGAGAGCTTAATGTTTAATAAAAGAGGGCGTCAATATAAAGAATGTGAAAAGTGATAGCATAAGATATCAAATTCCAGATACATTTTATCCAGTTGCTTGCTCCCCATCTACTACCGTGTGCATGTGTGCTGGCGTCTTGATGGGACAGTGAGGGTCACGTTGGCACATGGGACTCTTTGGCATTCCACAGGGAGGGGTGATGAGTATCAAAGGATGGGATAGGTTTATACTCTTGGGTGGCCACAACCTCCAATAACTGAGTGACCGACCCTAAGGCAAACTTGAAAGCAAGATTCTGAGGGTCTTCTCTCCCCACACCTTCAGACCTCCCCATTGGAGGCCCGCCTTGGACTCTGTCTCTCTCCCCAAGCCCACACCAACTAACCCTGCACTGTGGACCTCCCCTTTTATTAAGGAGTTTGCCCTGACTCTCAACTTTGAGCAGTCAGTGTATTTGCATTTCAAGGGAGGTTTTCTGGAACCACTAAAACTTCATTTCCAAAGCCACATACCCTGCTCCAAGGGCAGCAACTTTCCTAGGGATGCTTTTTTGACATCCCTCACATCCCATCCTGGGGGACACTGCTGCCTTCCTTGTTCAGCTAAAAGCCAATCCTCTTCTCTCTCTCTCTCTCTCTCTCTCTCTCTCTCAGCCAAGTACTTTGCCCAGACAGACCCTTTGAGGGAACAGGGTAATGGGGCTACTCCTGCCCTCATCCACCACAGGTTGGGGTCAAATGAGGAAGTGTTCTGATTCTCCTCAAATCTCATGCTGAGGGCCTTGTATTTACTTCTGTCTCTGTGAGAGACAGTTTGTTGATTAATGGAATCTTTATTAGGGTGATTAGCACAAATAAAACACATGCACACCCACATAAATCCATCGCTACCCCTCCCAAACCCTGGCTGGTGAAACGACTTCTATTTCCAGCCCTGACATCTTGCCAGTTTGTCATCCTCTTTCCTGGCCACATCAGGTTCCATCGGGTTAGAGTTTATTGGCTACACAGAAGAGTTTATGTTGTCATAGAAATTAGCTTTGATGGGCAGGGATATGGCCACGGGATCGGGAGAGGTCAGCAGCCTCGTGGTGTTGGCCCAGCTAAGATGTTAGGGGGCCTGGAGCCCTCTCCAAGAAAAATCAAAGCTGGCTCTTTGCAGCACGAAACGAGTGCAACGAAACACCCCAGAGGGACAGGAGCTTGGACGTGATTGTGAGCCGTCCAGACCCCATTCTCCCCCTTCCCCCCTTCCCCAACCCTCCCAGTGCCCCCCAGTGCCAAAAATCCTTCCCTGTGCAATGGAGGCAGGGCCGGGAGGCCTGAAGTTAAGCCTTTCTCTCCTCCAGTTCGTGGTTAGCTTTCGTAGGCTCTTGGCTGTTTGACAAAGTTGGATAATAATTCAATATTTCTCACTGAAATACTTGACCTTATTGTTAGCTTTTGTGACAAGGGGAATTTAAGGGAGCTACAAAAATGCAGGCAAGTGTGGCTGAAAAAGGCCAGGGTATGCCACTGAGTAGTGAACAGTTTCTTTTTCTGACATCTATAAAATTTAGGTGAAAACAGGTCAACATTGATGTTGGCAAATGGGAAAGCCAGTTCTATTGTTAGCAAATGAGCTTCAGATATAAATGTAAGTCTGGTTCAATCAAAACCACGTTTGGTTTTAGACACTAGTGATGTGCTTTCTATTAAAAAAAAAAAGCGAAGGGGGTTATTTATATAGACACACAAAGTAAAAATATATTTTGGCCCAAAGTATCCTTTTCTAAGTATCGAATCAACTTGTTGAAGTACGAGATGGGACTTCTTTCATTTTCCTTTTAAATCTGTAGGGCACATGATCCCAGAATTCTCTCTTTACTTTACTTCCAATTGGCAAGGGCCGTTGAAGATTAAAATCGTATATTAAGAATATCCTGCATGGCCTGATGTAGGGACTCGCTGGAGACTGCCAGCTGGTGGCTGAGAAAGAAATGAAGTTATAGGATTCAAATATATAGTTCCCCAGATTTGGCCCGAGGATTACAATCATTTTTATAGGCTCCACTCAGGAGTCTCTTGAGACATGTTTGAGCTCACAGAGGAGGAACAGGAGAAGTTCAGTCACTTGTCAAATCCAGACCATGGAAGGTCGGTTAATTTTAGCCTCTTGGACAGGCTTGCAGATCTTACTTTCCCCCTGTCCTTGGACCATCCGAAGTCCTCGTCCTGTGAGGGGCAGGAACAATCCTCGAATGTCAGAACCGCTTCTTCCCCCACGGCCTCCCCCTGGCAGATGAGGAGACGGAGGTCCACAATCAGACATGTGCTGGTCGATAGGGATCTAGAAGGGTCTTTGATTTTTGGGGAAATCTTTTTTTCTTTCTTCTTCTCTAAATCGGGGTGAAATTCACATAACATAAAATTCACCATTTTACAGTGAAAATCCAGTGGCATTTCGTGTGGTTCAGCTGCTACGTTTCATCACCCCAGACGGAAACCTTGTACCCATTAAGCAGTTGCTCTCTATCCCCACCTTCAGGTTCATGTCCGAGTGCAAGTTGGTAAGCTCAGGGTTCCCAAAGAGTGTCATTTTAGGCCTTCACCATTCTAAATAAGGTTCGGCTGTGTTTCCAGAAAGGACTGGGAAGAAGGGAGCGTTTCTGGTGGGGAGGGGTGGAGGCCTGGGTTGGGGGGTCCAGTGGGGGCACGAGAAAGACAGCCGTCTGGAAGCCCAGGGTAACCCAGAACCAGAGACTTGCTGCTCTTTCTGAGGCTGACTTTTGGTCTCCTGCTGAGGTGACGATCCCTTTAAAATTCTCGGCATTCTCATCCCACTCCCTCCAATGCTGGCTCGCCTTGGTCTAGGAGGCATTTTATTTCTTTAATTTGTGTTGGTAGGTATCCAAGTCTGGCACCAGGCAGTCCCCACTCGGGAAGCTGGGAGGTAGTGGAGGCTCACCCAGGTCTAGAAAGGGAGCTCTCCCCGGGATGCTAACTGCCAGCTGTCTCCTTCAATACACATCACCCTGCTGGATAATCATTTTCAAATGGCAAACAATAATAAAAGCTTTCCTCTATTTTGCTTCCAAGTGTCAACGTATCTACACGGGCCATAGATGTGTCCGTGCGTGTGTGTGTGTGTGTGTGTGTGTGTGTGTGTGAGAATTGTCTGTCTAAGAACAAAAAGGAAGTTGAGGAGTACATTGGCCAGGCTGGAATTGTCTCGGGTTGCTTTCCACCGTGGGAGGCCGACCTGGAGTGTGGATCAGAGATGGAAGAACTGGCTTGTCAGGTGACTTTAGGCATCTGGAAGGGGTCTGCAGGGTCTCTCCTGAGTCAGTGCCCTGTGACCTCTAGTGACAGCTTACAGCAGAGGATGGGGTAGGAGAGTGAAACCCAGAGGCCAGATTTGGCTCCTGAAGACATGTGACTAGATCCTGAAAGAAAAGTCCCAAGTCTTTGACCTTATCAGATGGGTGAGGCTGACCCTCCCCTCAGGGTGCACGTGTGTTCTGGGGTTACACAGAGTCTTAGGTCTCATTTTGACCCCTTTTCCTGGAGTGTCTAGTTTCCTTGAGGAGGTTCTGGTAGGGGGACATTAGTTAGGCCACTTAACTGGTAAGCAATTTCAACAATTTTTTAAAAAGCTTATTTATTTTGAGTGAGAGTGATCACGAGCAGGGGAGGGGCAGAGAGGGAGGGAGAGAATCCCAGGCAGGCTCCATGCCACCAGCACAGAGCTCAACGCAGGGCTCAAACTCACAAACCGTGAGATTGTGACCTGAGCCGAAATCAGGAGTTGGACACCCAACAGACTGAGACCACCCAGGCGCCCATTTCAACCATTTTTTTTGTATCAAAATTCAGACAAATAAATTATGGACTACAATACAAAATTCATAGGAGTTTTAAAGATAAAACAAGACTTTGGAGAAATCTTCTACTTGTAGTAGGTTACTCTGGGCCACACTTAGGGTTTGCTCTCTGTAGTCAGGCGGCTGAGAAGCCCTGTCACCGTTGGGGGCATTTTCCCAGAGACCTGTGGAATAGCCGGATCTTGTAGAATTTTCTCCACCCACATGCTGCCTTTTCACTCAGGCAACTCCGTAACCTCTGACAAACCCCAGGGCCCCCTCCCTGATGAGAACTTCCTTACCATTCATCCCAGCATCAATAGTCTGCACCAAGAGGAGGATGCTCTAATCCTCATACTCTTCCAGTTACCTGTTTCTGCCTAATGCACTGCACCACAACTTAGTGGTTTAGACAACAGCCATTTTAATGCTCATGAGTCCATGGGTCAGGAATGCAGGCAGGGCTCAGCAGGGAGGTTTTGCTGTGTCATCAGAATCCTTCCCCAGTGCAGGCTTCTAAGAGACACAAAAGTGGAAGTTAGCTGTACATTGTTGGAGGTCTCCCTTGATAGAGGAGATGGGCAGAGTCACTTCCACTGTGTTCTGTTGGTCAAAGCCAGTCACAGGGGCCAGCCCAGAGCCAAAGGGAAGGGAACCTGACCCCCAAGTCTTAATAGGAGAAGAAGCAAAGGATTTACTGTCATCTTGAAACTACCATATAGAGTTGACACCCAACCTGTCTGGCTTTGAAGCCTGTGGTCTTATCCGACCTGCAATCATTCCTCTTAGATACCCCAAGTCTCAATGACCCTTCGCAGTGCCACTTGCAGCAAGACCTAGTCAACCCTTGGTGGTGATTTCAGGCACTGGTAACATGTGTGAGAAGAAATTTGGGGCATAAGGCATCACCACACAGGCAGAACCCTCTTCACCAAAACACAAGTGTAAGAGGCATCCTGGTGATGGAGAAGTTCATGTCTGGCAGGGAAAGATGAGTCCCTCCTATTTTGTAGAAGGGGTCGTTATATGCCTGCTTAAGTCCTGTGATGGGTCGAGCATATATCAAATAAGCCAGAGTTGAGGAGTTGTGAGACTCTTGTTAAGGGGAAAATGGGAGCTCACACCACTCAACAGTTCCAAGATCTGCAGGAGAGTTGGGTGGCAGGATTCCTCTAGACTTGCCCAGGGCACCTGGGGGCAGTTGGGCTGGGAGGGCTGCGCTGGTTATCCTCAGACTCCGCAGGGTCCAAGAGCCTCCCTTCCAGGAAAGCAGAGAAAGACGCTATTGTTTCTTGCCACTTTAAGGAGCTGATGACAGTACAAAGGAATGCAGTGAGGACCCTCCCTCCTAACTGTGGAGGATTAGAGACTGAAGAACCAGACGCTCAGCCTCTGGGCACAAGGTGTGGGAAACACTGTGGGGGCAGAGAGGGGACTGAGCATTTTCTGGAAGGGTAGCCATGTTGATTTTGGAATTCCACTCCTCCGCCTCCCAGCTCCTGAAACCTCCATGTCCCTGGGCCTTGGCTTCTTCGTGTACAAACCGGGGATGCTGGTTCTTAGGGGAAAAAAAATTTTGAGGATTACATAAAATAAATAGAGGGCCTAGCATGCTTCTTGCCACAGGGTAAGCACTTAAAAATTTTAACTTCTTTCTCTCCAAAATGTTAGAAAACAGACTTTAGACATCACGGAATCCAATTTGTGAACGGCCAAACTGAGGGCTAGAAATATTAAAGTAGTGTGTTTGAGCAACATGTTTGTCAATCCCTATGTCCACCTCTTGGCTCAGGGCTCTTCCTTCTGTCTCACAGACGGTTGAGTCCTTCTAAGGACCTAGAGGACTTTTCATCACAGCCATATTGTAACTAAAAATGGCCGCCTTCTGCCTTTTGTTTTTTGGGGTAGAGTGCTCTATGTGACCCTGAAGAACACGGGGCAGATCAGAAAAGAAAATGCGAGCCAAGCATGAAAACAAAGTAAGACCAAATAACCACCACAGGCAAATTCAGTGCGAACTTCTTTGAATAAAGCCATCCACTGAAATCACCCTAGCAAGTCTTTGCTCCCCTGTCAATTTCTTTTTTCACTTAAAAAAAGGAGTGATAAGATTAGAGTTCAGAATCACAATAAAATGAAAAATAAAGTGTTCTCCTTCCTCCCTGCCTCCGCTCCCCCAACGGTTCTACCGCAGACGACTTTTATGCTGCCTGCCTGTCCAGCGTGTCTCCCTTTTATCAGTCATCAACAGTGCAAACTGCGCAAGCCCTCTGATAGGGCATGTCAGTCTGTGGGATTCATTTTCCCGGATAAGCCGGGACTCAGGAGACTCGGGGTTCTGTGAGACACTGTGCTGGGGCCTCATCATCTGTTACTGAGCAACAAATTACCCCCAAACTTAGTGGTGCAAGAGAACAACACTTTTGTATGCTCAGAGATTGTGTGGAGCACAGCAGGAAGGGCTTGTCTCCACTGTAAATGTTTGTGGCCTTGTCCGGAAGACTGGAAAGGCTGGCGGGGGGCGGTCTTTGCTTACAGGTCGGGTGCCTGGATGGGCTGGGCAAAGGACGTTCTCCTGGTGGCCTCGGGGTAGTTAGGCTTCTAACATGGCTGCTGGGACTCTGAGAACAATTTTCCCAGCCACCCAGGTGGGGGTTGTGTGGCCTCTGGTGCCATAACCCCAGAGGTCACTTGGTGTCACTTTCACTGTACTCTACTGGTCAAAGCGGTCATGAGCCCGCCCACACTCAAGGAGGGGGCCCTTCCTCTCAAGGGAGGAATGTCAAAGAGTTGGCAGCCATGTTGTTAAACCATCCCATCCCATGAGCTTGCTTTCTGAATGCTGAGAGCCCAGCATCTGAAGGATTTTGGTGCTGCTTGTAGAAGAGAGAGGCAATCTAAGAGGTGAGATTTAGACATTTGATGAATTTTCATTTGCCACACCTGAGAAGTGGGACCACAGCACCTGCATTTTTAGCTGGAGTGGGCCTGCCCTGGCAGGTGCCAAGGTCTTCAACTTCACCCGAAGGCCTGTGTGGGGATGAACCAGGTTGCATTTTGTCCCATCAGCAGCCGAGCAAAGGCCAGTGCAGGGAAATCTCCTGGGGAGCTGAGCAGTGGGAGCTGTGGCCCCAGTTTGAGAGGTGGTTGGGCCACACCCTCCAGCCTTCCCCCCACCTGTGTACATACCCAGAAGGAACGTCGTTTGTATGGAATCCAAAGAGGAGTCTTTGAAGCCCTCGGAGATCTTCAGAGCAAAGGGCTGGGTGAGGTCAGGGCATTCAGGAGGCCTGAATGGAGGGAGGGAGGCTGGGTGTGTGCCAGCCAGGGCTGTGTGAGGCCTAACGCAGCTCCAGTGATGCCCCACTCATGGGGAGGCAGCTGAGGCCAGAAACACAAAGCACTGTGTTCTCCCCATTTGCTTGTGCTCCCGATATGAAGAGAAACGTTGAGAGTTCACGGCTTGCACTGTGCTGGCACTGGTGTTAGCCACTTTGAATCATTCACCTATTTCATTTAACCCTCACGATAATCTTATGAAGCAGGCATTAGGGTTCCTATTTTCTAGTTAAAAGACTGAAGCTCGGAGAAGTCAAATATCTTTTCTAAGGTCACACAGCAAATAAGAAGGGACACTGGAATCCTAAAAGGGCAGATTCCATTGGCTTTTTCAAAATCATCAGGGCCATGGGGCAGAGAGGCTGTTCCCTTCTCTCCTTGTCCTCCAGGCTTCACTCCATTCCACAATTTCTCCTTTGCTCTAAACCACAAGGTTTCTGTCCCAAGCTTCTTGATGCTTATGACACCAAACCCCTTCACGGTGAGGGCCAAGAGGGAGTTTTCTCCAAAACACATTTGAAGAAACGCTTTGGAGCTATGCTGTCCGATACAGTAGCCTCCAGCCACATTCGAAAGACTGCTTGAATAAAAGTAAATGAAATTAATGAAATAAAAAACATTTATGATACAGTTCTCCAGTCACACTAGCCACATTTCAAGGGCTCCCTAGGCGCAGGTGGCTAATGGCTTCTGTATTAGATGGCAAAGGTGTGGAATGTTTGTATCACTGTGGACAGCTCTACTGGGCAGTCGCTTTGAAGACTAACTGGAGGAAGAATGATATTTTTATAACTAGTGCCATTTGTTAGTTTTACCAATATTTTCAATGGTACTCACGGTGTTTGTTTTTTCCAGATCTTTCTCAAAGGTGCAAGAATAGATCATAGTTATATAGTACTTTACAGTTTTCAAACTGCATTCACGTTCATGATCTTATTTAACACAATAGCCTTGCAAAGCATGGTAGATAATGACTTTACAGGTAAAGTAAAGGTTCAGAAAGGTCAAGCAACTTGGCCAGGGTTCTGTAAACAGTAGATGGGAGAGGCAAAATTTCAACACAGATTTTCTCATTGTATGCTTTCCACAGGGAGAACTTGTGTATATGATGCCTGAAATTATCCTTAGGCAAAATTATTAAGTCAGAAGTAATTTACCAGTGTTCTTGTGGGGAGAATTGTGCTTGTCAGTTTTTCTTGTTTAGACCATCAGATTTTTCATTAGGTCTTGCCACTAACACATGCCTTTGTTTTCTTTCCAAATTGTTGGAATTAGCTTCTCTAATTATTTTGCCATGAGACCACAGTTTACCTTGGTGTATATTTATTAATTGGAAAATTACCTTTTGAAGTTAATTTATAATGAGAACGATTATGTTTACTGTCACTTGGATATGTGGTAAATATAAAAGAATCAACTTTTTAAAAAAAGTAACTTTTCAGAACTAGATGTGATGGAAGATATATATACATAAAAAGG
Organism: Suricata suricatta; assembly: GCF_006229205.1. Taxonomy (NCBI): domain Eukaryota; kingdom Metazoa; phylum Chordata; class Mammalia; order Carnivora; family Herpestidae; genus Suricata; species Suricata suricatta. Next base: position 42,099,522 of record NC_043706.1, read on the forward strand.
TAACCAATGATACCTGGTCAAGCATGAGATATGTCATATTAACCTATGAAAAGCAATTCATTTTCACTCATTTTAGAATATAATTGAAAATATGTTCCATCCACTGGAAATCAAAACAAAGGCAGATAAATAGCAAACCTATAATAAAATAACGAACATAAAGTTCCATTGTGATAAGAGCTTTGTGTAAACAAACAACATCAAAAAAACAAAGGAAACAGAGAGCAATGGGGAAGGTGGGGATACTGTTTCAAATAGGGTATAAGCCCTCCCACCACAGCTAAGTTCAAGTTGCCAGTATGACATCACTAAAACCACAGTTGAGAACTGATGCACACAGTAGGCTCGCATGAGCTGGTGTGGACTGTCTTCAGCACACATTTCCTTTCCACCTCAGCAAGTGCCTGGGGGCCTTTTCTTGAGGGGGTCTCTGGAGATCCTGGTCCTCTCATAGTTTTCCAGAGCAAGTAGAAACCATAGATGCCTTTTCTAGGCTGTTCCCAGAAACAGTTGTGCTTTGGGGCTATTTTGCTGGAGTTGAGGGCTTGTTGTTTCAGGTTTGATAATTTCACCACAAGGTATATCCATTTATTGAAACACGTGTGCCGGTTGCCATTGTAAATGGTCACTGGGTCTGTGTTCCTGAAAGGAGGGCCCTGATTGTGAGCTTCAGCAGTATGAAGAAAAAGAATTAGCTTACATGCAATGGTAAGGGAGAAAACCTGGCTTATAGTACAAGTTCTTGTGCTTGGTAAGGGCTGTTTGCAGAAATCATTTCCCTGAGAAAACTTGGACTTACTAGACAGCACACAGCTGTTGAAATTAGGTGAATATGATTTGAATCCTTCATTGGCCTTGGCTAATCATTACCTTCTGTGAGCTCCATGTTCATATCTCCCACGTAAGATCCTGGTGAAGATCACGTGCATGATGTAGACAGTGTGTGAGAATACAAAGTGCCTAGCATGGTGTCTGCCACAGAATAGGCACTTAATTCTTTCTTATTTATTTATAGACAGAGAGTGTGAGTGGGGGAGGGTCAAAGAGAGGGAGAGAGAGAATCCACAGCAGGCTCTGCACTGACAGTGCAGATGCAAGCTCATGAACTGTGAGATCATGACCCGAGCCAAAACCAAGATTTGGATGCTGACTGAGCCACCCAGGAGCCCCTTAAATTTTTTTAAGTGCTTATTTATTTTTGAGAGAGAGAGAGAGACAAAGACAGAGACAGAGACAGAGACAGAGACATAGTGGGAGCAGGGGAAGGGGCAGAGAGAGCTGGAGACACAGAATTGGAAGCAGGCTCCAATCTCCGAGCTGTCAACACAGAGCCCAACATGGGGCTTGAACCCTAAATGTGAGATTATGACCTGAGCCAGAATTGGACACATAACAGACAGCCACCCAGGTCTTGATCCCTCCTGTGTAAAGAGCCTTGACCATGGGTATACAAGATGGCAACCTGTAAGCTAGCCTCATTAGGAGAACCCAGGAAGATCCAGACTGAAAAGGTGGTTTGAGGAAGACCCTCAGGACAGATGCTGGAAGGACAGAGGGCAAGGTGGCCAGTCTAGTAGCTGAGAGACCATAACAACCTTGAAACAGGGCCACCTGGTAGTCACCACGGCTCCACCACAGCTGTTGGCTCTGGCTTCTTCCTTAATCGAACAGTGGTGGTAGTAGAACTAGACTGTTGATTTCTGAGAAGTTGGGGAAAACAAGTCCCTATAAGTTGCTTTGTTTGCCAAGTGAAATATCAATTAAGAGCACTGCATATAGCGTGGGTAATCAGTTGGAGATTCACTGGATGGAATTTCCTACAATCTTCGAGACTATAGAAGCTAATTGTGGCCTAGACCCTCTTTGATATTCTGTGACAGAAGTTGAATTGATATAGGAGCTGCCTGTTGGCTTAGAATGAAATATGACATCTTGCAAGCCAAGCAAAACAAAAAGAGCAGACAAAGAACTAGAGAAAGACAAAAAGACAAAAAGGGTGAGCGGGAAAACATCCCTTGAAACATGAGCCAAGGAGCATTAGGTCATAAAGAACAAAAGATCTGAGCTCTCAAGAACCCAAATGTTGCAGTAGGAGCCAATTAGTAGTACAAGCAAGGAGGCTGTGGGCCTGGTGAGTGACATCCATGAAGAATGGAAGCCGGTGGCCTAGAAACAGAAAAACATCTTTCCTTCCAGGCCAGTTCTAAGTAATCTAGTGTGCCTGGGACCAGGACAGACTTGAAGCCCAGCGATCAGGACACATCTCAGGGAGTGCTGGCTGGACATTGAGCATGTGACCTCCCCACGAGCTATGGTATCCTCCATACAATCTGAGCTTACTGCTCAGGGACCTTTGCTCCCTCACTGTAAAGGTTGTGGGCATGAAGGTGGAGGGGGTATGGAGAAACCGAATGTGTCAAAAAATGTCCTCTTCTAGGTTCAGATAGACTGGTGAGCCCCTGAGCACCAGCAGACAAATAATAAGGGGGAGCCAATGGGTTAGGGAGGAAGAAGGAAAGCCAGGCAGGGTGAGCTAGTATATCCCCTGATTTGATGTGGGAGGCTGAGTGAAGAACCTCCTTCCCGGTACAGGTCCCAGGTTCTTGGCACCACTCTGCCCTGGCTAACCTGCTAGTTAGGGTAAGCCCCTTCACAGTCTTGAGGCTTTAGCTTGCATATTAATAAAACGGCAATGGTGATAGCCCCAGACGGTTTCCAAGTTCCTGCCTGGTCCTCTAATTCTCTTATTTTATCAAGGCCAGTGCCAAGACTGGCTTCTGAGCAGTGCAGGGAGGGTTACAGTCTAACATGGATGGGATATACTAGCATCACCACGTCCCTATCCCAAAGTTTTCCCTTCTCTCTTTAGGTCCAATGGACACTGGCTCTAGTCTGGTCAGTCAATACATGGCATTCACATTCCATCTGCCACTTCATATGCTATTGGTATGTGCTGCTAAATAACCCACGGTTTCCCACTGCATCTGGGTTAGATGTCAGGATGCTTAACTGCATTTCAGGTGACATTGAGATGAGCACCATACTTTGATTTGGTGGCCATGGTCTTGTATTTGGACTAGGCAACAAGGATTTGAGAAGCATTTAGCCTGGGAAGGACTCTTGATCTTCTGAGAGCATCTATGATGCCCAAGGATAGCTTTTCACACCTGCTAAAAGTATTCTTCTCCTAGGACTCTTACCTGTTTATCAATTGACTCCTTGCTCATGGGGCCAGTCAGTCCTGTTACAATGTTGCTTAACTTGTAACATGGAAATAATAATATCTGCCTTGCCTTCATTTTGGGATTTTAGAGAAGCGCCGAGAAAAAATACCAACTGTAATGCAACTGTAAGTTTATTAACAATGTTGCTATTACACAATTTGGTTGATGAGATTTTGATAAAGGGAAAGGCTCCCTGCATCACCTGCCCCCACCCCATCCACAAGACCTGTTCCCAAAAGTACATCTAAGTCCACACTCCAAAGACATTTCTTGGAACCACATCTTAGTGCGGTTCACCCAATAAAAAGCTCCTCTGGCTCCAAGTGGGCAGGAAAGTTCATCACAACATTTGCCATCAATAAAAAACCAATTCTTTCCATATGAAAAGCATTACTGCTGTCGAATGGTTATTGAGTGATGATACCTGAATATTGGGAACACAGGAACAGGGAAATGTACAAAGGGAAACTTCACAGGGATGCCAAATTGTAAAGATGGAAATGCCAATATCAGAGGGAATTAGTTAAGCAGAGCAGAGTACTTTAATGGGGGGAGGAAGGAGTGTTGGGAGGTGGAGAGAAACAGCAGGTAGGAAGGAGAGACTCATGCTGCCTGGTAGATAGATGAGTCACAGATGAGGGTGACACACAGTCATCACGACAGCCCACAGACCATGCTGCATTGTGGCCAGCCCATTCAGTCCAGGAATTTGTCAAAAATTATCTTCTGGAAAATAGTGTCACAATAGCTATTGCCTTTATCATGAGAGCTTCCTTGGCCACACAGGAGCCCTGGAGCTTGTTTGAGCCACATCCACCCCCGAGGGGCAGGAAGCTGGGCAAGACTGTCTTCAGAGCAGCCTTCTGTACAGCCCTTGGAGAAGGTCGGCCTCTTTCAGAAACCCAAGCCATGGTCTGCAAGCCTTCTTGGCCAAGCTCCTCCTTAAGGCTGCTCCTCCCCCTGCTACCCTTCAGTTCCCATCCACCTGCCGGTTCTGCCACACACGCTCACATGCTACCACTCATCCCTGTGGCCCTTCCTGGCTGGCCGGAGGAATGTGGGTCAATGTGATGGTGGAATAATACGTCTCTGGAGAAGAACTGGAGTTGAGCATGTCTTTATTCACTTCCTGGTGGGCCTGGGGCAAGTCACTTAGCTTTTCAGCCTCAGTTACTTGATCTGTTCACTGGGGATAATCCCTCCTTTGTGGCGGAGGGTGAGGAGCAGATACAGAACCAAATAGTGAATGCCTCATGGAAGGAGCTGTATACACGTGAGGTTGAATGACCATATTCTTGATCCTGATGAAATCGGTAATGAGGGCCTTGTTTCATTCTCAAAAGTGTCATGATTTGGGTGATAAATCCTATCACCCTCGGCCCAGTAATTATTGACAGATGGAAATACGGAGGGTCAAAATGAGACTGGGGACTCTCCCAAAAGATCCCCATGTCCTCAGAATGCGTGTGCCTTCCTCTTCTGTTGCAGAGCAGAATTTCATGTCTGTGAGTCCTGATTCACTTGCAAAATAAAAATTCTTCAGTTAGTCCATTAAAAGAAATAACCGTCCTGTTTTGATTTCAGCAACGGCCTTGCAATGAAAAGACTACTAATTACTCCAATTAACCAAGTGCATTAAGTGCACATGTTCAAACGAATATTAACATACCATCGGCCTCGGTCCTGAGATGCTGAGATGCATAAACACTTAGTGGAAGAAAATTGTGGCTGCGCAGAAAACACAAACAAAGCAGCCTGTTTGTTTGTGCGACTGTCTGCTTATGGAGAAACAACTAAGAGACACGGAAAGACATGAGGGTGTCTCCCAGTTTATGTTTCCAATTATTGCCCAGAGGAGACAGAACAAAGAAACTCCTATTTATAGCCCAAGTCTAAAAATGGGGGCTGGGTGGGGGAGAAGCTTAATCATGAGAAAACACGATCCACTATTGGCATTAATAAAATAAAATAGAATTGTAGTTTATCAAAAGAACAAACTGTCCTCAGGGAAAATAAATAACTCCTTCCATGTCTTGACTCCTTGGACAATGTTCTCTAAAACCCCTTCACTTACCAGTGAGGAGAGCCAGGGTGGGAGTAATGCCCTGGGAGCAGACGGGGTTTGTGGTGGAAGATGGGTCGGGCACCAAAGCTTCAGGCTGGGATGTCCCTCTGTACCTGTAACCAGCAAAGCCAGTGAAGACCCCATTTCTTTCAGCACCCCACTAGCCTTTGGGTTGTATCTCAGGGCTCAGAATTCAGGAAATGCTAGCAGGAAGCAGGCGATGAAGCTCAAGGGCAATGTTAGCTATTCAGAAGGGATTTTGGTTAATGTAAAAATGGCCTCAAGGTTCAGAATCCCATCTCAAGTGTTGGTGAGGGATGCCACAGTGGCACCCTCTTTGGCATGCCAACGTTGCTGCCCACGCCTTAGGAGAGGGCACCTGCCTTGCATTATTATAGTTAGTCCTATCTCCTGCCCCCTCTCCCTTTCTTCCTCCCTCCTTGTATCTTCTGTTTAAAAATTAATTTTTAAAAATAAGTATTAAGTTAGTACATTGGCCAAGCACCGTGCCAAATAATTTCCTGTATTGTCATCTCATCCAGCCATTATCACAACTCTTCAGTAGTCTGTTGTTGCCATCACCATTTCACAAATGAGGGAGCTAGAGCCCAGAGAGGTGAGGTAATGTGTTCAGGTCACACAGTTTGAGTTCTAGAAGGCTTGAGAAATGGACAGTTTGGAAACCATGTGGAGGCACCAAAATTGATGAGAGAGGTGTCTGCCTTTCTAGGTACTTGATTCCTTGCCATCTGGGGCTTCAGATCTTATATGTAACCACTGGATAATGTGACTCCAGGAAGAAGCTAGTCCAGGGCACAGAGGGTGCACCTTACAGCACTGTGCAAGCCCCCCCCCCACCCCATGGTGTGGTGGATATGCTGCCCTCTCCCACCTCTCCCAGCAATTTATTGGAAATTCTACAGTCATTCCAGGTCCTCCCGTGTTGTGGACTGGGATCAGGGAGGGTCCTTTGAGAATATGCAGATGAAGGGTTTTGTTTATTTTTTGCATTTTAAGCAAATTGGTTTGTGTTTTTGAGGGTCTGAAGCTCATAGTGGTGTTTCCTCTTTTGCTATTCCAAATTACTTCAAGGAAAGACACCAAGGAGTGATATAACTCTCCTGAATGTCCAGTGAATCTTTAACTCTTCAAATCAGATTCTCTGAAGCTGGCTCAGGCTGGAGATGAATCCTCCTGCAGGAACAGACTAGAACAGGCATCATCATCATTCATTAAGTAATTTTTGCCTCTTCCTTCATCTTTAAGTGTTCAATTGCTTTTACTACCCTGGACCTGCAGGAACAAGAACAGTCAACAAATTCTGTCACTTCTTTTCCTGCAGGTTTATTCTTTTCTTCCACTACACTTACTACACTGGCTCAGACAATTATTTTAGTTGTTCAACCTTCTCTGATGGTAGTTTTTGTCTCCTGATTCCTCATTTCACCTTGCAGTCTACTCTCCAATAACATTCTATCTTCTACTCCCTCCCTACTCAAAATTATACAGTACCCCATTGCCTATTTTTGAGTTTTTTAATCACAAAAATTATGCTTACTGTCTGAAATTCAAACAATACAGGAGTATACAGAGGAAAAGATCTTTCTGCTTTTCCATTTATCTTCAAATCAGAGGATTGTTATTTATTTTGAGATTGCTTCTTCTTTAAAATATTTGTCAATATAACTTATGTATATGCTAAACAAAAATTCATTCAAATAGTAATAGAACTCTTATATTGCAAAGCAGCAGACTCCCACTCCATGCTTCTCACTACGGTGGCCTGTTGAATCAAAGTAAAACGCTTTACTAAACTTTCAGAGTTCTATGTGACATGCTGTTGCTGGGACATCCTTCCAAACTTTTTTTCTACTCCTCTTCAATTTGGACCACCTACTCCCTCCAGGTCAGGCCCTACTTTGATAGTCTGTCTTTTAACTGGAGAGTTTAGCCTATTTATATTATTTGTAATAACTGAACTATGTGGATTCATTTCTACCATCTTTTTTTGTACTTTCTAGTAATATTTATCCTGGTTTTTCAGGTTTTTTGCTTTTTTCTTCTTTACTTCCTTGTATTGAACTGATTGGTTTCATTCCCTCTATCCCCAATTCTGGTATTTTCTCTGTATTCCACTTCTTTTAGGGGTCATCATAGAAATTTTGATAAGCACATTTAACGTAATAGAATTGAAAGTTTATCAATATATTTAAGCTCTTTCTGAATAATAAAAAAAAGCAGTGAATCCTTGAATTCTGATTATCTCCAAATTTTGTATGTGGCTGTCCAGATTTTAATCTCCTGTTGAGTTTTTATAGCCCAAAGAACCCTTGATTGGTCAGATCTCTCTTGATTTCATTTTATACCATCAGTGTTTATTTATATTTAACCTCATGTTTCCCTTAAATTAAATCTCTGTTCACTGATCCTCTTACTTTCCAGAACTACCTTCTGAAATCATTTTCTTTTTTCTTTTTAAAAATTTATTTATTCATTTTTTATTTATATATTCATTCATTCATTCAGTGCAGAGCCCAATGCGGGGTCAATCCCATGACCTGAGCCAAAATCAAGAATTGGACACTTGACAGACTGAGTCATGCAGGTGCCTCTCATTTTCTTTTTTCTAAAATGAATGTCCTTCAGAAGTCCCTACAATGAGAGTGTTCTAGTAGTAAATTCTCTCACTTTATGATAGTTTGAAATTGCTACTTTGCCACCCACCCTCATTTTTGATAGATAACTTTTCTTGTTTAGAATTCTAGATTGCTAGTTATTTGATACTAGTTGGTTGATAATAATGCATTTGGTTTTCCTTGCTGTTCTTGAGAATTCACCTGTCAGCTTGTCATTCTTTTCCAGTCTGTTTTCTCTGATTGCTTTTAAGATCCTCTCTTTGTTTCTGTTATTCTGTAGTTTTACTATGATATGTTTAGGAATGGCTTTCTTTTTACTCATTCTGCTTGGGAGTCTCTGGGCTTTCTTTTCTTTTCTCTTTTTTCTTTTCCTGTGCTTTCTTAATCCATGCACTGGTGTCTTTCATTAATTCTGGAGAATTCTCAGTTATTATTTCTCTTAACATTGCTTCTTCCCATTTTGTTTGCTGTTTATTATAGAATATTATCATCCTGTTTTTCAGTTTTCTTAAATATTTTCTATTGTGGTTTCCTTCTCTACTACAAGTTTGTGTAATCTCTGTAGTATTTCAGTTCATCTATTTTCTTCTTTAGCCTCGTCATTGAAATTCCAATTTCATTGCTCATAGTTTTCATTTCTAGAATTTCTATGTAGTCATTTTTCAAATCTGGCCAATTATGATAGTCTATTTTTTTGGCTAAACTTTCAACCTTTAATATCTTTGAACATATTAATTATACTAATTCTGTATTCAATGTTTGATAAGTTCTAGTATCTGTGGTCTCTGTAGATCGGATTCTAGAGTTTCTTGTTTCAGTTGACTCACTCAGGGTGGCTGATTTCCTTGTGTGTTTAGTGATTTAAAAAAAAACATAATTCATTTTCCTTGTAACTTAACGTGTAGGAATTCATTGAGGCCCCATTTGAACATGTCTTCCTCCAGAGAAGATTGTCAGACTTTCCTTCTGCCCCATGCCTGAGGATATTACCACATAGAACCAATTAAACTGAATTTTCAGAGTTTTATTTCAGCTGTAATGGTTGCATGTATTAAGGCTCCAAACGCGTGAAAGTCCAGATCTGAAATTAGAAATACAGAGGAGGTATTTTTTCTTTTGCATTTTCTGCTCCACTCGGAGCTCAGGCCAAGCTGGGCATGTATCTTTATCTCCTTGTTCCATGGCATGGCTGTTGTTTAGTTTAGTCACTGAGAGTGCTGACCTTCATTATTCTTGGCTTTACCACGGGTCCCTGCTTAGACCTTTTACTCATCTTGGTCTTCAAGTCTTGTCCCTCATGTGTGGGAAATGCTGATTCAAGCACTAAAGGACTCTTGGATTTGGGCTTTCTGATCATTTTTGGGGCCCAAGAAGTTACTTTACTTTGTAGCCAAATCTGTTATGCATTAGCAAAATCTTTTTATATTTTACCTAATGCACTTAAGAATTCTCTGAAAATCTAGTCTGCTTAACTGTCAGAAAGAAAAGACTCTGAGTTTTAATTTCTTTCATCAGTGAAGTAGTAATATCTCCATCTTTAAGAATTTCATAAGGATTAAGTAAGATACTGAATATACTTCTATGTAGACATTTAATAAATGATAGTCATTACTGTTGCTGCTACTATTCTGTTACTACTAGTGGTACAACAATTACTACTATAAACATGAATGGGCCTGTTATTCCATGGAGACTCAAAGAATTAGACAGTTAAAAGAAAAATAGTTGATTTTAAGAAGAGTTAAAAATGTAGCTTTCTAAACATATTTTTTGTATATATTATGTGTGAGGGCTTTTTTTTTTTTTTAACACTTCCCTGAAGGAGCTAATAACTGATTTCCCTGTAGGAGAGTCCTGTCCCCTGAGCTATACCTTTGATAGGGGTATGTGTGTGGGCTAGAGACTAGGCTCCAGTCAATAACCAGTGTCAGAATCCACAGTGGAAACACTTCCGCTCTGTGCAGTATGGGTGGGCAAGCTGAAAGAACACCATTTATTGGATGAAAGGTGCTACACATACACAACGAGGTGTTATATTTATTATTATTTCTATTTTAAATTATCCATTGAAGAGAGAAGACATGGCAAGAATTTTTAATGAGACCCAAGGTCAAATTGGGTTCAGAAGCCCAAAGGGAAACACAGTAGTGCTCTGACTGGGATGCATGTGACCTTGGGCAGGTCAAGTAACTTCTCAGCCTCACTCCTCTTGTGTGTGAAGCAGAATGGCGGGGCTGTGTAGTTTTAGGGAACTTCTACATCTAAAATTCTAGGATTCTCATCTCTTCCCAACCCATATCCCCTGGGCTTCCTAATTCACCAACTTCTTATACCCACCACCACAGCTGTGCTAACGAATACTGTTGATCTGACAGTGTTTGCCTGAACTCCCCCTTTCTCTGATGTAAGAAACAGAAATCAGAGCCACAGTAGAAACAGAATCCTTCATGTGGCTTTGGCCTCTCCCACTTCATGAGATGCTCATCTGTTTCGGATGTGTGGTTGGAACATGAGGAGCTACAGCAAGGTGCCACAATTGCCATCTAAGGAAGGAAGTAGTTGGAACAGATACCCTGTGAGTGAGGTTAGCCATGTACAGAAGTAGGCCACACCTAGAGACAGTTTGTAGCTACAACCCTTTTAAGAAGACTCAAAAAACAGCTTGATCCCTCCCAGGGGACTGGGTCTTCTCCCTAAGCTTAGCTGTTACCCCAGGGAACAAAATACAGCAATGGCACATGACATGTTACAAGGAGGGTAGCTGAAGCACAGTGGTCTCTTCAGGGTCTGAAAAATGGGTGGCCGGAATGGGTGTGGCTAGCACATACTGGGAGAGGGCAGCCATGCTGGGGAGGAGGGGAAACTAGGTTCAAACCTTGACTCTACCACGTTTGGAGTCTCATCTCTAACTGGAGGTCAGAAGCCATGGCACGGGGGCCGCCCTGTCATTGTTTCCCAGACCCTAGTCTTTGGAAGGCCACATCAACATGCTCGCTGTATTCACCTGCTACCTGTCCTATTATTTCCTCATGTTTGCACTGAAGTCGATTTTTTGTTTTACTGAAATGTTTTTTTTTAAAAGGGAGCTTTCTGTTACTATCAGAAATGGAAAACCCATATCACGGGTCACAGTTACAAGTTAGTCACACATGCACAGGCCACAATGAAAACAATGTTAAGTCCTAACTAGTTACCACTGCCTGTGGAACTCTCTGGGCCTGAGGTTTTGCTCTCTTTTTACTAAAGTCAGACTAGCCATGATTAGACTTGCCAGGACACCCTACTGAGACTTTCTTCTTGGGGTGATGAAGAAGACTTCCAGAGAATAGCAGTAATGGGTAAAATTTGTTGAGCCCCTCTATATGTGTATCCCCACCATCACCTCCACAATCACGTGAGACAGGGACTCCTAATTAATTACATCCCTTCTCCAGCTGAAGGCCTCAGGGCTGACAGAGAGTAAATCACTTGCTCTAAGCACACAGCCAATCAGGAGCACACATACAATGGGAACCAAAGTGATTTGTCTCCAGAACTGGAGTCTGTCGCCACAAGGCTATTTCTTCCCTGGAGTGGTGAGTCAGTGTTATTTAATGCTGTGACTTCATGATATCCAAGAGCATCGTAGGTGCTGCCTAAAACATTTCCTGCGTCATGACTTACAGGCATCTTATACCTAAGGAGATATCACCCAGCCTGAAAGCAAGGAGCTTTGTGCCTGACATCTAGAAAGTGCTCAGTAAGGGTTGGTCCCTCTCTCCCCATTTTTTCCTGTCTATGGGACAGGTGATCCTAAGCCTTGTGCCAGTATTCAAAGGTACTTAAAGAGAAATGGCCACTTCAAGGTGTCACAACTTGAAGACACTTGTCATTATTCTCTGATGATTCCACAACTTCCAGGCAGCCTCCCAATGGCAACTTGGAAGAGACTTTCTATCTGAGAAGAGAGCAAACCAGTCAACGGAGAGCAGTGTTCTACTTAGGTTCACCCGTGTACCACAGTGACTGGTACAGGACAGTGTGTAAATAAATATCCCCTGAGTGAGTGAGTAAATGTCTGGAGGTTATATTTCTGATGCTAACACTATTAATACTAGGATGGCTATGTTGGGGAGCTCTTATGCCTGACCTTTAGTAAATGTTTCCCCTGTATTATTTCATTTCCCCAATTATCCTATGAAGTACGCACTATTCTACAGATGAGGAAATTGAAGCTTGGGTAGTCAAGTCATTGGTTGACTCCAAAGCCTGTGGGGGCTTCCAATTTGAGCTGAGATCCAAGTGGCTCTGAGTTCTGATGAATTGGTGGGTGATGGTCGGGCCGTTGAACACCACCTCTGACTTTGCTGACAACTCTGGCCTAAGAAGCTCTCGGTATGGTGGGGTGGTCACAGGCTCTGGCTTTGGTCTCAGACAGGCCTGAATTCAAATTGTCTCCTGCCAACTAGTGGCCTGGTGATTTGAGGCAAGCCACCTAATTTCCCTGGGCCCCCATTTCTTCATCTATGAAGGGAACACCGCAGAAGGTAGCACTTAGCACAATGCACTCAGCCCTAGCTAGCATTCAGGAAAAGGTATGTATTATTACAGAAAGGAAGCAAAGAGGGCCTGGAAGGGGAGAAAGAGGGTATTTTAAGAGGAAACCAGAGATGGAAGCAAAGTTATTTCTGTTTCTTTGTGACTCTGGTGCAAAGTGTCAGATGAGGCTTTGGAGTGCTGATTTCCTCTTTTCTTAGAAACACCTCGGGTGAGCAAACTGTCCCACCCTAGTGCCCCCAGAAGGAGGCTGCCAGCACCTCTAGTTAGTTGTGGATACACAACCTCCTGAGCCCCATGGCCCACCCTGCTGCCTGGTCCCAAAATGGCCTGCTGAGGCTGTGGCATTTTAGGAAATGAATTCCCTCGCAGGGCAGTCAGAGCCGGAAGAACACCCAAGAAGCCCAGCTGGGGCAGTGGCGATGACGAAGTGAGTGTGAGCAGGGCACATGAAGGAGCTGCGCCCATGGCAAGGAGGAAGAGGAGCTTAGGTCTGGGACGAGCCAGGGCTCCTCCTGCAGCAGGGACGCTGGTGGGCCCCATCCTTCTCCTGGGCATTCAAGGATCCTCTCCATCATGGCCTGGGAGTTCTGAACTTGAGGAAGACTCTGTCCATAAAACATGGCCTCTCTCCTCGCACCACTCCCCCTTTCTTCCAATCACTGCATCAACCCTCACTCGCCTGTTTACTTGGTTTTGTGGTTTTGACTTAGATGTGGTGAGAGAGGGGTGGGGCAGAGGACAAGCTCTCCCCCCCGCCCCCCACGCCTCACCTCTCCCTCATACACAGAGGTGCCCTACTTTGTCTCAGAGACCCAACATGATATTCTTGGCATAACAGATGGGGAAGTTCTGATTCAGTTTCCCCGGGGTGGGGCTTAGGTATTGGCTTTTGTTAGAAGCTCCCGGGTGATTGTGATTGAGAGACACTGGTCTAGTTATGGAAAGAACTGGATGACAGCTGTACTTACAAAGGCACCTTGTGGGGCAAGAGCTAGGCCTAGCCATAGTGACAGGTAGTTTTGCTTATTCCTGCATAAACATTAGCTAAGGATCGTTTGATTATCTACAGTCTTTTGACAAACCTCTCAGAAATTCATTCCCAACAGTTCATGGATATGGACCAAGAGTACCTGTTGTCCAGCTTACTTTACTTCCACCAAAAATGGCCTGCTTAGCCAACCTCTAGGAGAATTAGGGGGTTATGACACCAATGACATGACTGATGGATTGATTGATTTTTTAAAATTTATTTATTTATTTTGAAAGACAGAGAGACAGGACAAGAGGGAGAGGGTCAGAGAGAGAAGGGGAAAGAGAACTCCAAGCCGGCTCCACACTGTCAGTGCAGATTCCAATGTGGGGCTCAATCTCATGAACCTCAAGATCATGACCTGAGCTGAAATCAAGAGTCAAATGCTTAACTGACTGAGCCACCCAGGCGCCCCCACCAATGACATGATTTTGCTCAGGTTGGGGTGGTAAGCAGGACCAGCCAAGACCTGAACCCTCTGGTGCTCAGGTCATTCTCAACCCCTCCAGATGCTATTGGTCCAGTAGGTATGCCCTAATGAGCCCCACCCAATGTGATCTGCTGGATACTGGAGGCCATGCTCAGACTGTCAGGATAACCTGAATGGGACCAATGCCACTTACAGAGCAAGAGGTAACTGCCAGCTTCTTACCAACAGACTTATAGTGGGGCGGGGAGGGGGGGGGCGGAAATCACAGACTTGGAGCCTCAGGGAGACTCTGCAGAGGATTTTTAAGGAAAGAAAGGGTTCCTTGGCAGATCTGTTTGTGTGGTGAGATTGGGTAGTGAGTGTGGCAGTGGTATGGGGTCAGGAAATGCCAGGTGCACGAGAAGCAGAGGTCTTGGTTATAAACAGCAAGAAACACACTGATGGGTGACAGAGATAAGAGGAGACTTCCCACCCCAGCCTGCCCTGCCCCACCCTGGGCTTTTACACCTCCAGAGTTGGTGCCACATTGGTCTGTGTGAGGCTTCTCTATTGTTTCACATACTTTCCCCTCCCCAGCAAGGTTGCCTTAGTCAAGATTCATGACCCACTAGCATCAACCAACTAGAAAAGGTGATGGAAGATGAGCCCTTTATCACAGTGGCTGCCAAACCCACAGCACATCTGGGAATTAACCGAACAAAAGAGTGCCCAAAACCTTTCTGGGAAATTTTCATAACTCTTTGGAAGAATGCACAAGGGCACCAGGGTGGCCCCACAGGTTAAGCGTCCAACACTTGGTTTCAGCTCAGGTCATGAGCTTCTGGTTCATGAGATGGGGCTCCACATCAGTGTGGAGCCTGCTTGGGATTCCCTCTCTCTCTCTCTCTCTCTCTCTCTCTCTCTCTCTGCCCCCACCCCCTCTCAAAAATATAAACATTTAAAAAAGAATGCACAAATTAAGAAATGATATTACAACAATATCTTTAAGGTAAACTAAAGCACACACACTCCATTATTTTAAAGGTAATCAGGAGCCATAACAACCCCCTTTTCTTTAAAAAAATTTTTTTTAATGTTTATTTATATTTGAGAGAGAATCAGAGACAGAAACAGAGTGCAAGCAGTGGAGGGGCAAGGAGAGAGGAAGACAGAATCCAAAGCAGGCTCTAGGCTCCTAGCTGTCAGTTCAGAGCCAGATGCCAGGCTAGAACTCATGAGCTGTGAGAGCATGACCTGAGCCGAAGGCAGATGCTCAACCAACTGAGCCACCCAGGCGCCCCACATACACTCTAGTTTTAAAAACACGCAGACATACTCAAGGTCTTATAGTAAATAAGTGGGTGCCTATAGGCAGAGGAAATGAGACATGGACATACGTGCAGATATACTTAAACACATTTCTCAGAATATAAATAAATAGTTGCTCTCTTGAATACGCAACCAAAATAGGCAAAATGTGCGATTATCACCATCTTTATGCATCTCCTTTTTTTTAAACTCCCAATTTGAAATTTCCTTGCAGGCAAGGATTATTTCTTGTATATCTTTACATCTTCCATGGTGCTTAACTCAGGGCCTTTCATGTAAAGGATGCTGAATACAGATTTTTGTAAAATTTCCATTAAAAATAACATTGAAATATGTAGAACATTTAGAACATGCACATTATAGAGAAAATTTAGAAAAATCTGCATTTTAAGAATTTATCTGTTAACAGATAACCAAAAGTGTATGAAATTCATCCACAATTCTACTACTTATGGGTAATCAATATGAACGTTTTGGGTCTACTCTTCCAGTTTTCTAAATTTTTTTTAATGTTTTTTATTTATTTTTGAGAGACAGAGAGAGACAGCTGGAGCAGGGGAGGGTCAGAGAGAGAGGGAGATACAGAATCTGAAGCAGGCTCCAGGCTCTGAACTGTCAGCACAGAGCCCGACGCGGGGCTCAAACCCAGAACCGTGAGATCTGACCTGAGCCGAAGCCGGACGCTTAACCGACTGAGCCACCCAGGCGCCTCTACTCTTCCAGTTTTCAACTGGAGTCTTTTTAAATGATTGCTTGATGGCTTTTTAGTGTTTGCATTTCATAGTTTTGCTAGTTTGTGTGGTTTGAATGAAAAAGCATTTAGGAGTACATTCAATACACAAAATACATTTGCCGTGCAAAGCCGGGGGCAGGGTGTATAAGACAGGAGTAATCAGTCCTTAAGATGAGCTGCAGGAAGAGGAGGGGCTGGCCAGGCTCAGTGTGTGTGTGTGTGTGTGTCTGTGTGTGTGTGTGTGTGTGTGTGTGTGTGTGTGTGATTGATGAGGGCACATAGTGTACAGATCAGCAAACTGTTTTCTGTAAAGGGCCAAATGGTAAATATTTGTGGGTCCCATGATCCCTGGTCACAAGTACTCACTGAGGCTGTTATGGCCTGCAAGCAGCCATAGACAACCTGTATGCAAATGCACATAGCTGGGTCCCAATAAAACTTTATTTGTGGGCCTTGAAATCTGAGTTTCGTGTAACTTTCTCAGTTTTCAGAGGGAAAAGAGAAAGCTCAACAAATCCAAAGGATTGACAGAAGGTGTTTTTCTGGATCACCGAGTGGGAGGTGAGGGCTGTGGCTGTGGAAGCTGGAAGCTTCAGCCGCTGACAGCTGGGCTCCACGTGCCACGGGAGGGTTTGCAGGGGTGGCATGAGAGCCGCTGGAAAGAGCTTCAGAAGGGGACCTGTTCAGGGCCTGCACGGAGACGCAAACCATTGCTCAAAACTGCTTTAGGCCAGAAAGTCTGCTTTCAGGTTCTTCTGCACTCTCTCAAGAAGAAAAAGCAACAGTCTGGGGGACCCCGCCCCACCTGGGGAACACCCACGGGTGTAACTCACCAACCCTGGGGTTGGATGGGAGAGGTGTCCATAAATCACTCCATGGGCAGGATGGACCGTCAGTGGGATCCTTGCAAGGTCAGCTCAGGGTATGTCTTCCCCATTCTTCGTGTCATGGCCCACCTTGGCACACACCTGTCATTTGGGTCCTTTGCCGCTGTGTTTCCGCTGTGTCAGCCACCAAATCCCCCAACCTTCCTCCTTATAAAATCAGATCACATTGTCTGCATGGCCTTGTTCCTCTCCTGATCAGTCTCATCCTGGTTTAAACGCTACTCCTAAACCCTCAGTTCCGCCCTTTCCTTAAGTATTCCTTCCATGCCTTCCCACCCGCCTCGCTACCCCGGGCTGTGAGCGTGCGCATATGGCCTGTGCCGGTCAGAGGAAAGATTATGTTTATTCTCATTTCATTACACCTCACTGCAGTTAAATGCATACTGCAATGAGACATGACACATCACAAGATCCAAGCAGGTTGTTTTTCGACACTGAGTGCCGGATCTCAGCCTGATTCCTTGCACCTTTTTCCAGATCTCCCGGACGCGGTGTTTGGTGTGACACCTGCGTCCTTTAACTTCATCCCTCTCCCAACTGCATGAAGGCTTCCAGCATTTGGAGTCTGAGATTTGATTGCTCAACTGGGGGAGACGTTAAGAAGTGATCCCACAGGCAGGATTTGCACCTTGCAAACTTGCTTCGAATTTTGAAGCAGGGGTGGTGGGGAGGGATGGTTTGAACAGACTTGCCCCACTGTCCCGGTTTGCAGGCCTAAATTATGAAGCAATTAATATACAGCACATAAAACTGTCCTGTCTGTTTGTTCTTGCTGTCATATCGTCAGTAATGATGGCAGGAACTGACTAATGAACCGGTCCAAGTATCTGTGTACATAGAGAAACAGAGAGGAAGTGAGGGGGCACACATAACAAATAGCACTCCCATTTCTCGAAGAGAGCGACTCTTCATTCCCTAATGCTTTTTCTTGCGACTAGCTCAGGTCTTTCAGGAAAAAAAAAATTTAAAAAACCCAACTTTTATGAAATATAAGCCCCGTTTCTCATTTCATTGAAAAACCTTTAAGAAAAGCCATTATTCATACTTAAGACTTTCCCAAATCTCTCCTAACCAGTTACCCTCTGTCTTGTATCTTTTGTAGCTGGCAGTCAGCCAGCGACAATCCTTAAAAATCCCTTTACAGTTTTAAAGGAAAATACAAGCTCTCATTTACCACTGGATCGAGTCAGAAAATAAAAGCTTAATGCCTTGACAGGCCTGGATATTTTTTTGAGGCCTAAGTCTGATTTATGGCGGTAGCCAGCAAACCAGGCTGGTGAAATATTTGCTGCTGCTCCCAGGGATGTGGAAAAATGAAGTGTGAAGTTCTGGGGAGAGCAGGCCACAGCCTTCCAGTCACTAAACACTCCCACCAAGTTGGCAGCGGAACAGAGCCCTGGTCCTGCAAGATGAACCTCAAAGGAATAGGGGAGGAGAGAGGGGACTGTGCACCGTGTCAAAATACTGCCAGGGCTTAACGCTCGCCATACATTTTGTGACATGGGGTGGGATGTTTATGAGCGGAGGTTTAGGGAGGAAAGTGAAGAGAAACATTTTCTTCCTTCTTTCTTTGTTTTATTTTCTTTATAGCTTCCCTGTAGGGGTTTCGCTGCAAGGAGAAGAAATTAAGAGCAACAACGGGAATGTAGGAAGTTGCTTAAGCCCCCGCCATAAAATCGTTCAGGTCGAAAAATACAATCTGGTTAGAGAGAAAGCACTGACTGGCCCTGGGTCCGTAGCTTCAAGGCAGGAAGAGAGACCCACCTCCCCAGGCCAAGGTCCCCGGATCTGAGAGCGTGGGAGCAAGGATTTTCATTCCCATGAAAAGGGAATTTCCTAGAGGTAAAAAGTCAGGTGGGTTTTCTTCCCCCCAGAATTTTCTTGAGGTGAGTCATCCCAAACGCACATGCCAGGTGAAACACTTGGCGGTTTGTTTTTTCTTTTCTTCCTTTCCTTTATTTAAAAATAAAAATAAATTAACATCCACTATTTAGATTTGTTTTTCCTTTCAAGTTGCTGAGGTGGAGTATTGGATGCCCAGGCTGGTATTATTTACGGGGGAGATGGATGGAGGCCCCGGGGAAGTGGGGGGTGGATTTTCATTGTCTTTTGACGTGAAAAAACCCTCTTCTAGGTGATATTTTTGATTAACGAAGGCAAGAAAGGGCAAAGATGGAAAACATGCAAGTCATTTTCTCCCCACACAAGCTTATCTTTGGAAAATCATTGTCAAAATCTGATTCATTGGAGAGCTAAAACGTACCTCTCTAGTATTTTGAAATTTTAATAACGGCATGTCTATCTGCCAGATGGAGATTTATGTTACAGTGAAGTCTTCGGGTCAGTTGAAGCAGGCTCAGTAATTACAGAAATGTTTATACTCAGGCGTCGTCCCCAGGCCTCTCTAAATCACTAATGACCACACCTACTCTCCCTCAGACAGACGCTCCCAGGCTCGCTTAACACCCCCACAAAACCGGCCTCCCTCATTTACTCCCTTATCATAAAGTCAAACTTGGAGATAATTCGACTCAATAAACATGTATTGATGCCTACCCTGTGTAAGGTCCTGTTGGGCAATCCCGAAGGCCTGGGAGCATGGGTGGAATACAAAAACAAGATCCTGGTCCTACACTTCAAGACATTTGCAGTTGAATGGAGGGAGAAACAAGTCTTTTGATCCGTTGGTCTTTTTTTTTTTTTTTTCCCCCAGGCTTTTACTTATTTATTTATTTATTTATTTTTTTCCATAATATTTTATTGTCAAATTGTTTTCCATACAACACCCAGTGCTCTTCCCCTCAAGTGCCCTCCTCCATCACCACCACCTGTCTTCCCCCCTCCCGCCTCCCCCCCAACCCTCAGTTCATTCTCAGCTTTCAATAGTCTCTCAAGTTCTGCATCCCTCTCTCTCCCCAACTCTCTCTCCCTCCTCTGTTCCCCCTGGTTCTCCATTAGGTCTCTCTTGTTTTCCTGCTAGACCTATGAGTGTAAACATATGGTTTCTGTCCTTCTCTGCCTGGCTTACTTCACTCAGCATGACACCCTCAAGGTCCATCCACTTTCCTACAAATGGCCATATGTCATTCCCTCTCATTGCCACCGTTGGTCTTTTAGTAAAACTTAATCCTTAGAAAAAGCAATTAAGTGCATTTTACTTTTTCCACGTTGGCTGAAGAAGAGAGCATGGAGGCCAACAGAAGCTAAATGATTTGCCCAGCGCCACCAACAGTAGTCGCAAAGATGGTTGAGCTCCTGTTCTGCGCTGGGCTCTTGGCTGCACACTCCCTGTGCCCATCTCCTTGAACCCTAGACAACCACTGCAGGCGCCTCCTTCTCCAGATGAGGAAGAGGGCAGTTAAGGACCCTTGCCAGGACCACATGGCAAGGAAGTATGGGGCCACCATTCACAGGTCCCTGTAGTCCCTTCGACAGAGCTCAGACTGGAACTCTGGTCTCCTGCCTCCTGGTCCGCGTTTTCCCACTTGTCTCTAATCCCTGTACCTGTGAGGTTGAGGTGGAATTTTAAGAGGAAAAAAAAAAGTACAGCATGTCACCTTTCTGGTTATTTTGAATGGGTTCGAGGTGAAGAAACTAAGGAGTGCTTTGCAAGCTGTTTTTGTTTAGTTGGGAACACCTAGGTTTCACCCTTCAGGAGGTCTGTAAAGAGTTGATGGAAATTTGAATACGGTCATCTTTTCAGCTGTACTTATCGAACAGAACTCTGTTTCCGGAGACTGAGAAATCCAGGACTCATACAGAGGGACAGGACCTCCAGGGTGGCTGCCTGGGTTTTGGTAAGCAACACTCTCTGAAAGAGATTATGGAACATGGAATTTCCTCAATGGCCACTACCACACACACACAGGCTAACACACATACCCACAGTTCAAATATTTTGGCAAATGTCCTGGCTTTCCTCCACCACTAAAACGAAAGTGAAGGTGAAATCATTTGGGGGCCACTGGAGTAGAGTTCTCACCCTTGATAGCTGGCCATAGATTCAAATGTCTCGCAGGAGGCCCAATTAAACATTAGTGAGATCCCAACTCACCGAAGGATCATGTTTTCTGGCCATTTTCATCACTCACACTTCCCAGCAAGTTAACAATGAGTTTCGAGTAGGACTTCGTCCCTCAGGCCCCTGTCCCACCTCTTTTTTTGTATTTTATTTGGGACCTGGAATCTCATTGGCGTAAGGTCCTGGAAATACGGTAGGCAGATTTTTCTAGCCAAGGAACCAATTGCTCTCCACACACAGCCTGGTTTTGTTATGATACAGAGCCATCTCAGTTGTGAGCTGGTAGGGGTCCCCCTATTCTGTAAACAATGATTATTCAGGATGATACTTGGGATGTAAGGTGAAGGGTGCATACAAAGCACTGTGCCTTGGAGCGCCTAGGTGGCTTGTTTGGTTGATTGTTTGACTTTGATCTCACTGTTTGTGGGTTGGAGTCCTGCGTCGGGCTCTGTGCTGGCAGCTCAGAGCCCTGAGCCTGCTCTGCCCTCTCTCTGCCCCTCCCCTGCTCATGATCTATCTCTCTCTGTTTCTCAAAAATAAGTGTTAAAAAAAATTCAAAGCACTATGCCTCACACAGAGATGTTTGCTGAATGACTAAACGAATGGTGAAGTGGTGCCACCTCTGGCTTGTGATGGCTGGAATAAGGGGGCAGATTGTAGCCTAGCAGGTGTTTCTTGCTCCTTTCCCCAGAATCATCCCCATCTTGTGTGCTTGGTCAAGAACAGCCATCTTCACAGTGTGGTTTGCATCCTTCTGGAGGTACCTGAAGATTTTTGAGCGGTTATGCAGATGCCTGTGGTTTTAACGGCATTGATTTTCAGATCCTTGACTTCCACTGCTCTCTTTTCTAGAGCTCACCAATCTGAGAACACACCTCCCATTTTCCTTTTCCATCATCCCTTTACAACTGCTCCTCTCACACTTTTAAAATAAGACATCCTCTCAGCCTCCCCGATCTTACTGTAAAACATCATGTATCCACAGTCTACATATCCTTGGGTCTCTAAATAATGACATACTTTGAGAAGGCATTTTGCCCAAGGAAGAGTCTCAGGAGAACAGAGGAAAGAGAGCTTTGGGGGAGAAGTACTGAGAGGGGACAGAGCTCTGTCTCATCCCATGGCAGACTCACGGCAAGTGTCAGTGCACGTAGGTATGTATCTGCCCTAATCTTCTATCTGCCCACTCATCCATCGTCTATCAGAATGACAGTTCAGAAATGAATCAGTCGCCATGGGGACACATATTAACACACTTACATGAACTGAAAAATGAAGTTCGAATTTCTCTGTGAGAAAGTGAATCTGATTTGGCTGATTAGACTGACAGTGAGAACTGCTTTGTCATTTAGGTCTCAAGATAGATGTTTCCCATCAGTGGGATCATCTGAATCTGTTGCAACAAGGATTTTGATGCAAAAGAGCTGAAGCACGATTAGAGTACACACAACCTTTATAATGTGTGATGATGACATTTAGATGTCATCTTAAAATGTGGTTTAAAATATTTTTTGGGTGGGATTACATACATACATACACACACACACACACACACACACACACACTTGAGGACCCCTGTTTAGAGAAAGTTTGGAGACATAGATGAGGGGGAAACTCATTAACAGAAAGGAGCCCAGGGTTAGAAAAGTGCTCTCAAAATCGCAGAAATCTTAAAAGAGAACGAGACGGTAATAAGAATTTGGAGACCATGGAGGAGAAGCTAGAGCCGTGTGTGTTTGGGGATGAATTTGTCTGATGTTTGTGTGATCTTGGTGAGCTGTCTGTTTTTTCTAGAAAGAGAAAGATCTGTACCGTTCAGGTTTGTTTGGTTTATCCATCAGAACACTCTGGAATTGCACTTCCTTCACACCAGATATTACTGTAAGAGAACCAGGTAATCAGAACATAGCTACAAAAATCGCCAGCTTGCTAGTTTTTTGCTTGGTTTTTAGCTAGTGAGTGAGGGTCTTTCTAAGACCTACTAAACAGCCATATGTAGACCATGACGATAGGTTATGTATAATGAAATAGGTGGTTCTGAGGTCGTGGCAATGGAACAGTGAATACCAGTAGACCAGACTCCACAAAAGTATTTATACTGAGGTTCTTTAAAAAGAAAGCACCTCATAAAACAGACACACTTTTAAGAAGCCTTGAGAACTGGCCAACACACTGCAAAAGATGTGCAACTTTAGTGCCGACGTTACACCAGAGATTGCTGTGTTTAGCTGCCTAATTTACTGCTATCTGGCCTCTGCTACACCCTCATGAATCTGTCAGCCGAATGAGCTCTAATTATGCATCTCATAACCTGGTGTGCTGTAGCACCCCGCATTCTAGTGGGGATAGATCTTCAAGATTTACTGCACATATGCCCATGGTCTCAGTGGGTCTCTAAGCTGGGTGGGGAGGGCGGGGGAGGGGAGGAACTGCTTCCTCCCAATTACTGAGAGCACCATTAGAGGTCAAGAGAAGCAGATGGGCATGGCAGGAGAAGATGAAGATTCAGCTAGCGATTCAGCACACTCTTAACAGCCTGAGATGCAAAATGCATTTCTGTATGGTGCTTTAATGTACATGGCAATGTATAGTCCAGAATACAGAGTATATATAATCGTTTGTGAGAGGGGTTGTTAGAGACTTCGCGCCTCCCACTGCCAACCTGGCTGCCTCATATGTTCTGCCTCTTTCTGTGGCTGGCCCATTTTCTGGATGGATATGGCAGTGAGGAGGGGAAATGGGAGTTCCCTGAATTCTCATCAAAATCCTGTGAGGTATACACTGCAAACCCTATTTTAGAAGTGAACAGTCACAGGGAGGTTCAGACTCTGTGTGTGTGTGTGTGTGTGTGTGTGTGTGTGTGTGTGTGTGTTAGGGGATGCACGCAATCCTACGGCCCTGAATTTGGGAAAGCTGAACACCTCTGAGTTCTTTTTCCGCCAGTCTGCTTCCTCTTGAGCCTAAAACAGGCTTTGTGGATTTGTGATTGGTGTTCCAATCTGCGCTGCTGGCTTCCCTGCCTCCCCTGCATCTATCAGAAGGTTGGGGGCTGGGGGATAAGCCAGATAATGCCCCTAAAAGATATTTTTCCCCTTGGAGGAAAGTTATTCACACACAGACACCGTGTCCTATCCAAATTCTGCATGGCTTGGTGGCCCCATCCATCCCCAGGGAGCCTGAGAGGGACGCCAATGGGGAAGTACCAAGCCCAGCTGCTGCTGTGTCCACTCCTTCTGAGGTAGACAGTTGTAGTGGCTTGAGGGAGTACTGCCACAGCACCAAAATATCTTTGTGGGGAACAAAAAAAGGATTTGTTTCATAAACACTTCGACCTTTTTTTTCTCATGTCCGTAATTCCTAACTTAACCACGGTCATAGCAGGGATTTCAAATGTTGTGAATTTGACTTTCGAAAAAAGACCATGGTGGGGTGCCTGGATGGCTCAGTTGGTTAAGCATCTGACTTCAGCCCAGTTCATGATCTGATTCATGGGTTCAAGCCCCGCATCGGGTTCTGTGCTCTGAGCCTGGAGCCTGCTTGGGATTCTGTGTCTCCCTCTTTGCCCCTCCCCCATTCATGCTCTGTTTTTCTCTGTCTCAAAAATGAATAAACTATAAGAAATTTTTTTAAAAAAGCCATGGTACAGGTTTATTTTGAATTTTAGTATTAAATCTCATCTGCTTTCAACTTAATTCCTTTTGGGCTCTTCTTTGCTTTGCTGGCATAGGAAGTAAAAGATTCCACTTCATTGCAATTCTCTGGACTAAATAAAAAATGTTACGACTCCGGAGTCTGGTTGATACTCATGACAGGCCTCCAGAAAAGAGTCTCTGAATGACCCCAAACATATAGGACCTTGGATTTCATGGGCTACCCTCAAAGTCTCCGCCCACAGCCCCAGAGCTCCTTTCAACTACATTGGAAGCTGAGTTCTCTCAACAGAAAATGTAACCATGATAGGCTGTGTCACTTTAGTGATGTATCTCTCAGAATATTATAAACTGGGTAGCTGAATTTTTCATTGCCTCAGAGATGTCCACAGCCAGAGATCTGAGGATAGAAAGTTCACGTCTCTCTCCATTAAGAAATTTAATTCGCATTTTACCCGGCCTTAGCCTTTGATTAATACTCTGGATACATCATACAGCAGTCCGTGGGATTATGAAAAGTGATTCGTCTAATCTGCATGTCAGTCTCCTTTGGGGATCTACACAGGGGAAAAAATGCACACACAAAACCCCAACAGTCTGTAGCTATTGATTTCATAGCATTTGCTCAGCATTTGCCTTTACATTGTGGCCGAGTCAAGTGGATAAAAAGCAATTTGATCCATGGAGTGTGGCGAGAGTGCTGTCACCGTCTGCAGAACCAATCCATCTGGAGGACTTCATACTCGCACATATCAACGCTGGAAGTGGGTTTTAATGAAATTTCTAGCAAAATGAAGTTAATATAGAAGTGAACGTAAAAACATATGCTTATGGTTCCAGCTGGCTGGTGGAGGGAGGTACAGTCAATGCTGCATGGGGTTTAAGTTCTGCCTCCTGGTGCCTGGCCCCCAGGACTAAATTTTGGATGATCTGAGTCAATGCCAGGTTGAAGGACAGTTGTGAAGGACAAATGTTTCGTGTCACTGGCGTGCACTGGTGTTCTCGGAATGTGACCTAGCCCGCCTACCCATTGGGCTTTTCCTTTCTCAGTACCCCCCAACTCACTTCTCCACCAAGGCAAAGATCCCAACCTCTCCCCTTTCTTGTCCACAAACTGAACTTTTCCTGATATAAGTTGGTATTGTTTCAGAGTCCTTCTTTCTTCTAGAGGAATGATTAGCCATTCTGATGTGCGCATCTATTTAAAGAGATTGCCCAAGATGATGCATGTGTTTTATCAGTCACATTCTGGAGACTGTGCTTTTCTTCAATGTCATGTCAAGTGGAGGATTTTCATGGCAGTTGGTCAGAGAGAAATATGGTGGAGCAAGAAGGTCTTTTACATACTTCTGTATCAGAACTCACATGATAGTGGCCTATGTCTTCCAAATAGGGACTGGCCCTGCCTGGAGGGTGTGTGATGCAAGAGTCTTGCTTTAACCAGTTGGGAAGTGCAGGCAGGGCTGAAAGAAACTTGGGAAGTCACCCCTTGCCCTGGGATTTGAAAGGTAACTTGAAAAACAAGTAGTTACTGCAGAATGTGATCACAGAACCTTTCAGGCAACAAATTTTAACATCTCATGAATCCTTGAAAGAAGCAAGATTTTCCTGATGAAATAGAAATGCACTTCCTAATGTTTCATGTGATTTTTTTCCTTCAGCGAAAATAAGAATCTAGTGCTTATCAGGAAACATTGATATCACTTCATATATTAAATGTTACTTTAGCTCATTTCTAGATCAAATAATCCCAAATATTAAAGTTTTTTTCTCTTGATTTATATTTCTAAATCTTTCATTATTCTTATGAGTTTTCTCAGAGCTTTTCCACATTTCTCACTTTATTTTAGCTGCACGACATCCCAGTTGAAGGAGGACATTGAACTATATCTGATACTAGGCCTTAGAATCTGAAGTCTGTGTTTGAATCCTACCTCCACCCCTTAAAAAGGAGATGTTTCTGAGCCTCAGTTTCCACATCTTCATAATGGGCATGGCTAGGTTTCTCTCCTTTCCAGCACTGTTATTAAGTTTGAAATATGGTAGCAAATTATTTGGCCCCTAGTACATGGGTTGTACATAATAAAAACAATCTGTATTGGTATCATGACCAAAATAGACAACATTACCTGGGCTACCAAGATAATAATGTGGACTCCTAATCTTATTTTTCAAGATGTATGAGGTTCTTCAAAT
Organism: Suricata suricatta; assembly: GCF_006229205.1. NCBI lineage: Eukaryota > Metazoa > Chordata > Mammalia > Carnivora > Herpestidae > Suricata > Suricata suricatta. Next base: position 42,126,241 of record NC_043706.1, read on the forward strand.
TTCCGGCATCTTGTGTCTTTAAAGAATCAGGGAAGACTCAGAAATAGGTGGAGCACCCTCAAAACATGGTACTACTTTTGAGATACATGAGTCATGAGTTTCAGAAATTTATCTATCGCCTCTGAATCTCAGTTTTATCATCAATAAACTGGAAATAGTAATAACATTACCTGATAGTCTGTGAAGATGAAGTAAGATCCAGTATGGAGACTCACGGAAATTTTGAAATAGTAGAAGAAGAAGCTTGTTAAACACTTTCTGTAAAACTGGGGGAAAATGATCACAAACACCACTTAGGATTCAGAAAAATCAACATGGACATGCAACAAATGAGAAGTATTTATTCCATACAAATCACTGAACTCTGGTTAAGTCTGTCGCATTTTAGACTGGGGCTGCTCCCATCCCCTACTCCCCAGCCAGGTCCGTCAGAACAATAGTGCTTCCAGGCAAACCAAATATCATGAAAGCCAGAGGGTTTGCTGCTGGAGGAAGTGGAATTGGTTTGGAGCACAGTGCAGACACAGTGGGAACAGTATGGAAATCATCCTGCTGGCAAATGAGTAGGAAAGGCCAACATTACAGCCATCCTGAGATTGCAGTCCTGATTGGGGCAAGCAACAGAGAGGCAATTTTCCCCAAAATGAACAGCGAGATCCAAGGAGTGAGTTAGCCATGGTGGACATTGATAACATCCTTGGAGGTCTGGAAGGCTGCAAAGAGACGCAAGGATGTGCACACACTCAGGAGTGGCCGACTATCCTTATGTCTCTGGCTGAACATAAGGTGTAGGGAACTCGATTTTTTTTAAAGGAGGGGAAAAAAAACTCAAACACCTGAGTAGATATATCAGTGGCCACATACTACAGGGAGATGGACTTCACAGGATCAGTATAAAGAAGTCACTAAGCAAGCAAGCAAACACACCACAAAGCAGCAGCAACAACCCTTGGGGAGGGCAAATCAGAATCCAGATGTGCTACAATATATTAAATTAAATGTTCAGTTTTCAACAAAAAATTTTAAGGCATGCAAAGAAATAAGAAAATATGATCCCTACATAGAAAAAAAAGGCAACTAAAATAAGCTATCTTTTAGGAAATCTAAGTTTTGGACTTAGCAGACAAAGACTTCAAAACAAATATTATAAACATTCAAAGAACCAAAAGAAACTATGTTTAAAGAATTAAAGGAATGGGGCACCTGGGTGGCTCAGTCGATTGAGCGTCCAGCTTTGGCTCAGGTCATGATCCCACACTTGTGAGTTCGAGCCCCACATCAGGCTCTATGCTGACAGCTCAGAGCCTGGAGCCTGCCTCAGATTCTGCCTCCCTCTCTCTCTGCCCCTCCCTGACTCGCACTCTCTCTCTCTCTCTCTCTCTCTCAAAATAACCAAACATAATAAAAAATGAATTAAAGGAAATTATGATGATGACACATCAAATAGAGAATATCAATAAAGTGACAAATATATAAAAGAACTAAATTGAGATTCTAGAGTCGAAAAGTACAAAAAATGAAGTGAAAACTTATTAGAGTCCTTCAAAAGCAAGTGTGAGATAATAATAAAAAGAATCAGCAAACTTGAAGATAGTTCAACAGAAATAATTCAGTTTGAATAATGGAAAGAAAATAACATGACAAAAAATGAACAAAGCCTCACATCTATGGGACATCATTAACCCTACCAACATATGTATAATATGAGTTACAGAAGAAGCAAGAGAGAAGAAGCAGAGAAAGCACTGAAAGAAAAAATGGTTGAAAAGTCCAAAATTTGATTTAAAAATACTAATTTAAACATCTAAGAAGCTCAACAAACTCAAGTAGTATAAGAAAAAAAAGTTTCATGTAGACACATCATGGTACACCTATAGAAAGAGACAAAGTGAAGAATGTGAAAGCAGCAAGAGAAAACAGCACAGCACAGACAAGGAACAATATGATTAAAGTTGAATTTCCATTGGAAACATTGAAATTCAGAGGGCAATGGATCACATATTCAAAGTGCTAGAAGAAAATAAAAAGTCAACCAAGACTACTCTAGTCAACAAAACTGTCTTTCAAAAGTGAATGCAAATTAAACACCTTCCCAGGTAAATACTAAGAGAATTCATTTCTAGCAGATCTGCCTTACAAGAAACATTAAAGAAAGTCCTTTGGGCTAAAAGCAATGAAAAGAGTGACTTGAATGAAGAAATATAGAAGATATGAAAGTCAGTTATGTAGGTAAATATAAAAGACTGTATTACTTTTCTCATATCAGATTTAAAAGACAATTACATAAAACAATACTTAGAAAGTTCCATTTTGTGGGCCTATCGCATATGAAGATAGATATGTGACAAGAATAGCAGAAAGGAGGAAGGATGTAATGGAGTTAGTTTTAGTGGAGTAAACTTTCAGTATTATATGGAATTGAGTTAGTATTAATCCAAAGTGGATCATGATAAATTAAGATTTAAACTCTAATCCCTAGAGTAATCATTAAATATAATTTGAAGATCCAAAAAATGAAATGGCACACTAGAAAATATCTATTTCACACAAAAGAAGATGGTAATGGAGTAACAGATAAATTAAAAAGAGCATGAGACCTGTAGAAAAAAAATAGCATAGCAGGCATAAATTTAAGCATGTCAGTAATTGCATTGGAGGTAAACAGCTTAAACCCTCCTAATAAAAGGCTGAGACTGTTGGATACAAAACAAGATCCATCTATGTACTCTTTACAAGAGATGCATGTTAGGGGTGCCTAAGTGGCTCAGTCAGTTGAATGTCCGATTCTTGGTTTCAGCTCAGGTCATGATCTCATGGTTCATGGGTTCAAGTCCTGCATTGGGCTTCACACTGTTAAGAGGAGATTCTCTTTCTCTCTCTCTCAACCCTCCCCAACTTCAATAAACTTAAAAGGAAAAGAGGAAAGAGATGCATTATAGATTCAAAGACAAATAAATTGAAAATAAATGGATGGAAAAGATATGCCTTAGAAACAGTAATCATAAGAAAACTATATTCACAGATAAAATTGCCTTTAAAACAAAAAAAATTTTACTCTAGTAAAATGTCTCTAGACATTGAAGGACTTTTCCTACTGATAATTGAGTCAGTTTACCAGAAAGATATAAAAGTTATAAACTTATACACATCAAAGAACAGAATCCCAAATATATGAAGAAAAAACTGACAGAATTGAAGGAAGAATGTTGAATTTGTTGAATTATCTATTTCTTCTTTTGATTCTATCAGTTTTTTTTAATATATTTGGAATGCTGTTCTTAGGTGTGCATAAGTTTTTAGCTTTTGTATCTTTCTGGTAAACTGACTCAGTTATCACTATGAAATATTCTTCTATGTCTCTAATAAAATTTTTTGTTTTATTAATTTTAAATTAATAAATAAATTTTATTAGTAAAATGCAATTACATGGGGGCACCTGGGTGGCTCAGCTGGTTAAGTATCTGTCTCCTGATTTCAGCTCAGGTCATGATCCCAGGATCATGGGATTAAACCTTCAGGCTCTACACATAGCAAGGAGCCTGCTTTGGATTGTTCCTCTCTCTGCTTCTCTCCTCCATGCTCTCTCTCTCTCTCTCTCTCTCTAAAATGAATAAAAATTAAAAAAAATACAATTATATGATATGTGGCCTTTTGTGTCTGTATTCTTTCACTTTGCATATCTTCAAGATTAATCCATGTTGTGGCATGTGTTAGTATTTCATTTCTTTTTGTGGCTGAAAAATGCATTGTATGGATATACTAGGTTTTGTTTATTCATTCATCAGTTGATGGACATTTGAGATGTTTCCACTTTTTGACTATTAAGAATAATGCTGCTATGAGCATTCATGTATAGGTTTTTGTGTGGACATGTGTTTTCAGTGATTTGGGGTATATTTAAGAGTAGAATTGCTGAGTTATATAGTAATTCTATGTTTAACTTTTTGAAGAACTATCAAATAGTTTTTAAAGCAGATGCATCATTTTGCATCCCTAGTGATGAAGGGCAATTGTGGAAAACCTTGAGCTGAAATAAAAATTGTGAAAGACTGAAAGTTTTATCCCTAAAGTCAGGAACAAGACGAAGATGTCTGTTCTCATCAATTCTATTCAATACTGTATTGGACATTCCAGTGAGGACAATTAAGCAAGAAAAAAAAGGCAGCCCAGTTGGAAAAAAAAAAAAAAACCAAACTATCTCTATATTCAGATGACATGTTCTTATATTTAGAAACTCATAAGGAATCCACACACACAAACAATTTAAGCTAATAAACTAATCCATCGAGGTTTCAGGATACAATATCAATACACAAAAATAAATTGTATTTCTATATACTAATCATAAATAATTCAAAATGAAATTAAGAAAAGAATTTTATTTACAATAAAATAAAAAACAAGAAAGTACTTACGGATAAATTTAATCAAGAAAGTAAAAGACTTATATGCTGAAGACAAAAAAAATTTTTTTGAAGGAAATTAAAGAAGATCCAAACAAATGGAAGGATAGCCTATGTTCATGGAGTGGAAAACTTAAAATTGTTAAGATAATAATATTCCGCTAACTTATCAAGAGGTTCAGTGCACTGTCTATCAAAATTCTAACTGCTTTTCTTTCAAATAATGGAAAGCTCACCCTAAAAGTCATTAATGGTTCTTGGATTATTATGAGTTGTGAAACAAAGTTGGTTTTAATGTTGTTGCCAGTGTTCTTTTTGCTTTTATGGAGGAGTTGATTTTTAGAGGTCCTTATTCTACTGACCCATAAATATTTCTAGAGGGAAATTTATAGTTGTAAGTATATATATATGAAAAGAAGAAATATCTCAAATAATAACTTAGCTTACATTAAAAAACTGAAAAATGAAGAGTAAACTAAGCTCAAACCAAGTAGAGAGAAAGCAATAATAAAGATTGAGTAGAAATGAATGAAATAAAAAATAGAAAAACAGTAGAGAAACTTAATGAAACAAAATGTTGATTCTTTGAAAAGATCAATAAAACTGACAAACCTGTAGCTAGATTGACCAAGGAATGAAGGGAGAAAACACAAATCAGCAAAATTAGTACTGACTTTATGGAAAGAAGTGGAATTAAGGGTGATGCTATGCATAATTTTGTGCCAACAAATTAGACAACATCAGTGAACTAGAGAAATTCTCAAACAATTCCAAAACCAACTCAAGAAGAAATAAAAAATCTGAATACATCTATACTACAACAAGTAAAGAAATTAAGTTGGTAACTAAAAATCTTCCCTCAAAGATACATACTATGAAAAAAGCCTGTGAAAGTATTTGGCCCCAAATAAATGTGAGTCCATTCCCGCTGGCCCTTCCAGGTCACAAGGTAGCAAAATTTTAGCAAAATTTCTTTTTTCTGTTAAATCTATGGAGATCTGCTGTATCCACTGACATGATTTGAAAAACCAGAAGTCTCTTATCAGTGAGAAACTCATCTGTGGGCTTATTTGGGGTTAAAATGCCGAGATCACAGATGGAACAAACCAAGACACCTTGACCTCAGGCAGATTCCATTACGTGCAAGGCTTATCTTTAACGATGACCACCAACAATATCACACACACATGCATACACATGTGCACATACACACACAACTCAGCTCTTTTCCTAAGATTGGAATCTAGGAAGGTCAAAATAAGGGTTTTATTTCCAGTTGCTAGATGAAGAAACTAAGGTAGAGTCAAAGATAATATAATCCTATGGAGGTGAATTTCATAACTTGAACACTTGACACTGACACCTTAGGAAGGAGAGAAAAAGGACCTAGGGTCTAGGTCTGACTCTGCTGCTGACTTGTTATTGATCTTTATCAAACTGCTTCTTTCTAGCTTCAATACCCTCACTTAAAAAATGAAAGACTAGCTCTTGCATAATCAGGGGGACCCACACAGGACAGACACGTCTGATCCTGCCCTGCTGCCGATGGTGTGGTTTCTCATATCCTTGTAAGTGAAACTCATCCAAAAGAGACTTAATGTGGTCTGTGATGATCTAGGGGAGAGTGGGCATTACAACTAGAAAAGAAAAAATCTTCATATTCGAGAAGAAAGTGTTCAACTTAGGAAGTTGGGAGAACTGCAAGAGTAAATGTAAAGAAAGTGAGAAGAAAGGAAAAATATAGTATGCCCAGGCATATAGAAACAAAGATTTAAGAGACTGACAAAGAGAAAAACTGGTCCTTTGGAAAGACAAATCTGTGGCAAAGTTGAGCAAGAAAAAACAGAGGGTGTGAATAAACCATGAAAAGGGGGATAGAACTATAAATATAGGTCTATCTTAGATAGTTTTAGGTGATAAATTTGAAAATTTAAATGGAAAATTTCCTATCATATTACCAAGATTGACTCAGAATAAATACAAAAACTGAATAGATCTATAACCATAGAAGAAAGTTAAAAATAGATTAAGGGTTGACCTGACTCATTTAGGAGGTGACCTCCAGGCCTGGTCATCTCCCTTCCTCTTCTCTTTCCACCTCTTTTTCCATCTCTCTGTCTCTCTCTTTTCCTCTATCCCTCCTCCTTCCCTTTCTCTTCATCTGTCTTTCCTTCGTGTTCTCCTTTTCCCTATCTTTCTCTTTACAGGAATGTTTTGAACATGCAGAATCAGTGGTAGAATTCATTTGGGGTGACAATTCTGGGTAGGCAAATTAGAAGATATGTGTCCAATGAGAAGTTGTTTGTCTAATGCCCTCTAAAGGATGGGTGGGGGGGGGCATGATTTCTCTCCTAGGGTTGGTGCTCTAGCAGGATGTGGATCATGGCCACACTTTCGATTTTCATCTGAGGTAGTTGGATTCCACTTAGTTCCCAAGTCCTGAAATGCAGTGGAGAGAGGAGCAGTGCAGAAGGGCTGTGGGGCCAGAGTTCTAGATGCTTCTCTCAAGGCACACACAAGACAGCTCCTGAGCCTACCAAGGACACTAAGGATTGGGGACTGAGTCTGAAACCTCTCAGCTATAGCCCACTGCTGCAGGCTCAGCAAGGATGAGTATGTGCTTTACCTGGCCTTACACAATATGGCCTACTGACTCTTCCCAGTTCTTTCGTAGAAAGGCATCCTTGGGGGAGTTTTGTTTGGAGCGAGATGCCACAGCGGGGCCAAGTGTCCTTTGTGGGGGGGCTCGTCCTTTAGAGACTTTCTGTTCCGTGCTGGAATGGAGGGGCAGGCTGGAGGGAATCCCTTGAAATGGTGGCTGGCGGCCTCTTCCTCGGGCAGTTGGAGAGAATATTATACCTGTCCCCTATGCCTCACCTGCCCCAGTCCCCATGGGCTTGCAGGTGCCTGGAAGGCTGAAATTAACATTTATGAAATTCCATTCCCTATTGGGGAAAAAAAAAGACCTACTTTTCTGAGGATATATTTTACAGGAGAGAAGGAAGTTTGGTTAACCAGACGCTGGGCTCCATAAGTGGGGACCGACTGGGAGGATGGCTACTAAGGGGGGCCAAGGGCCAGGTGGCAAGGAGCTCCTTCTCACTTAGGGGAAGGGCTGGCCCGAAAAGGTGTTCTGCTTGCTGAAATGCTCCCAGAAAGGTGGCTTGCTGAAAATGGATCACGGACGAGGTTTTATCCAACTGTCGTCTTTCAGGTTAGGCAAGATAGATTTCATTTGATTGCTTTTTGCATTTTCTTTTTATCTTAGATGAAGGGTGTGCCTGGGTTTTCTGCTGTGAACAATGGCCTGATTGTTAGAAATCTTGCTTACCTGTATGTGTGTGTGTGTGTTTTGCCATGACTCCTGTGTTTTGGAAGTCTTTGGGGACAGATGATATTTATGAACGATGTCCCAAGGGTATAATCATTATGACTCATTCTTGGAACCAGTTTTATCCGTTAAGAGATGCCAGCTGCACCCAGTTCACAACTGAACATACTAGAGATATCTTCCCGCACTAACCTGCCCCTGGTTTGGGGTCAGAAGGGCATGTTCCAGACGCCTTGCTACTTTCCTGGGGATTTAATCTCCCATGGTGGAGCCCTGGGAACTATCTGTTAAGTGTTTTGCCAAGGTGAAGACTATTACATAGTGGAGAAAAAAATTGCGTTTCAGGATTTCAGAAAACATACCCCCATAAATCTCATCATAATAGCAATAACGAAGTTTCCTCTTTATCCTCTGTCTTTCTGGAAGTAATCTTGAAGAACAATGTCACGATGCTGTCATCTTTGTATTTGTAGGACAGCAGGCAGGCAGGCAGGGTGGGGATTATTAATCATCTCTTCTATCTCCTGCCCTCCCACTAGCCACCACCCAAATGGGGAAACGGAGGTACCGGTTGGCTCTGTAATGTTCAGAAGCCCCTGCAGTAAGGCTTGCTCAGAGTTGGAGGCCACAATCTTGGAATCTAGATTAGTAAGCTTTCATTGTAAGTTCTACCCCACCCAGTAAAGTCGAAGTTCCCGATGACACGTAAGACTTCATTCTAGATATTGAGGTGTGCCCCACACGTTGAAGAAACCCACCGCGGCCTTCACAGGGGGCTGGTCTTCAGGTCTTAATGGCATCCCTCCCCCATCTCAAAGGCATTTTTAATTCTTGAGGCTTCCCTCATTGCTACTTGCTTCCCTGACTTTTCCTATGGACAGTGGTCCTAGGGTGCTTATATCAGCCCATTGTGGTTTCTGGCTTCTCTGCTGTGTTTTCTGGGGTCTTCGTGACCACAGATTAATTTTTCCCAGGGGAATTTCCTTGTTTTCACTTTTTCCAACCACCTTGCCAAATCAGACATGCTACCAGCATAAGAATTAGGTAGGCACCCCCTCCCCACGACTCCATACATACTTTTTGACTCATCTTTAAAATAGCTGCCTGATCTCGTCTTTCGGAGAGAAGACATGCGGAGCGTTGAAACACTCTTCAACCTGAACATCTGGTGGGCGGGCGGGTGAGAGAGAGTGGAATTCCTGGATCAGTTCCTTGGTTTGTGGTCTCTGGGGATTGCTTGTTGAATAACTTCGCATCACATCATTTCACAGATAAGGAAGATGTCATCCCCACGGCATCTCTGATTTCGGCACAAGCTTCAGAACACCCCAAGCAGCTAATCTAGAACATGATGTTTTAAGCTGCTATAATCACCAGCCAACTTTGAACATGTGCCATGCACATGACGGTCTTCTCTTCTCAACTGCAGCACTCAGTCATGGGACTGACTACCTGCGTGCACTCTTCCCCAGTTTCTGTGGGAGACACTAGAGGGGAGGCAGCACGCGGTCAGGGGCTGCATAAAGCCTGCAGGATGGAGATCTTCTGGAAGGCATGGGGCTGGCATACCAGGGCTTCCTGGAATGGGCGCTGATGGGAGGTCAGGAGCCTCTGGTTCATCCGTCTCCCTAGCACCAACAGTTTTGTGAGACCTTAGGGAGGAAAACCCCTCTCTGGGACAAAGTTTCCATCTCTGCCAAGTGGAAACCTTTCTTCTGCGAGGCTTGGGTGGGGAGCTTGACTATCTTTGGAAACAGACAGGATCCAACTGAGGCAGGCTGAACTAATAGATCAAACAAACTAACAAAATAAAGTTTAATTGGAAGAGATCTAACATCCCAGACAGGGACTCAGAAAACGACTGTACTAGTCAGGAGTTGGAATAGCTGAGTAAGAGAAATAAGTGTTGGACATTCTGTAGATCTACAATTGCCATGGAAAAATGAGGATTCCAAAAATATAGGTGTAAACATTGGCCACAATAGTAGAAATATAGTTCTCTAAACATGGGAGGTGATAATCATACTGGCCAGACCGGTGCTGGAGGACTGGGTTCTGTTTGTGGCCTCACCCTTAAGAGGACAGTGATAATCTAGAGTTATTTGGGAAAGACTAACTGGCATGGCAAAGGATATGGAGGCCCAGGACATCTAGGGATCAACAGAAAGAATTGTGAATGTTCTTTCCCATCTCTGGGAAAAGGTCCACTTAGCAGGATCTGATAAATAGTCGCCCAGAGAGCCAACTTAGGACAAAACAAAAACAAAAACAAAAACAAAAAAACTTCAGGAAAGCAGATTTTTTTGTTTAGCCTAAGGAAGAAATTTCATTTCTTCTTTTCTCAAACTACCCAGTCTTCCCCACTGCATCAAACATTGCCTCTTTACAGCAACCAGAAAAAGTCGTGTTTATTACATAATATATCCACATGGTTTAAAAACAAGCCAGCCAACCAGCAAACCAATCAAACTAAGGAAAAGTATAAAAACAAATACAAGGACAAGCCTCTCTTGCATCCTTGTACTCTGATAGGGACAGTGTGGCATGGCCCATATGAACTCAGTCTCTGAATCTGTGTTGCCTGGATTTGTATCCCAGCCCTGCTGCTTACTAGCAGTGTGACCTCAGGCAGGTTGCTTACCCTCTCTGAACATCAGCTTCTTCACCTAATAAATGGGGATAATGATGTCAGGTTGTTGTGGAAATCAAATGAGTTTCTATATGTAAAGTACTTAGAAGTTCCTGGCGTGCAGTAAGCTTACAGACATATTAGCTCTCATTACTCTGCTTGGTTCTCCCTTTTCCCACTTAAATATCCATTATTTTAAAAAGTTTCTTGTGTGTTCTTTCAGATTTTCTTGATATACCTATAAGCAGACATAAATATCAATTCTTAGTTTTCTCATTTTAAAATATCTCCAATTAGTGTATTTTTAAAAATATTTAGAAGAGAGAAGGAGAGAGAACATGAGCAGAGGAGGGGCAGAGAGAGGAGAGAGACAGAACCCAAAGCAGGCTCCACCCTCCACGCAGGGCTTGATCTCACAACCATTGGATCATGACCTGGGCCAAAATCAAGAATTGGAAGCTCAACCGACTGAGTCACCCAGGTGCCCCAAGTTTGTACATTATACACACAGTTCAGCACCAGTTATTTAAAATTTTTTTTTTTTTGCTTGCTAGTGTATCTTGGAGATTTGTCCACATTAGTACAAAGAGAATTTCCCCATTCTTTTTCACAGCTGCACATATAAGGAAAGACTTTGTAACAACAAAAGCTTGTTTTAGGATAAAGCTGTCACTGGGAGCATTCAGGTGAAGACCAGACAGCCACTTCTCAGGGATATCACAACAGAGAGCAATGTGTCAAGGAGGTAGTTGGGCGAGAATACTTTTACTGAGATTTCCTGATCCTCTGTTAAGTTTTCCAAAGAATCAAAGAACAAGTGAAATAACTCTAGACACAATGTTGTTGTTTTGTGTCTCTGACCCGCTTCTGACTTGGGACTCAGCCAGCTTTAGGTGAATCAGACTCCAGACGGCTTGTCTTTCAGGGACAACCTGTAGTCTCAAAACCCAGGGAGCTCGAAGTCAAGGTCCGTCTCATCCTCTAGCCCCTGTAGAGCACACCTGTCCCCAACATTACTCCCTAGAGAGAAGAAGGATTCCATTCTAGGGGGATTTCAAGGTACACTTTGGCATGAATGGTCTCACTGGAATGTGTCCTTCACAGGTCATTGGGTTTGTTCCACAATCCTTGGCCTGGAACCCACCATCTCAGGCAGAACTTTGTGGCGGCCAACTCAACTCGGCTTGCAACAGGCAGCAATGCTCCCGGGCATCCCTACAACCTACTCTTTCTTGAGTGTTTAATATGAAGGGAGGTCAGAGATTAGCCTGGCTTCCGGATACCAGCAGGCCAATACCCAGAGAGTAAAGGTCCCCTGACTTGTAATTGCAGAAGGCAATAGGTGATTGCAGGCAATTGCACCATGTGGTAGAAAGGTCCCACAAGCGCTAATAGAATCTGAAATGTCCCTGCTAGAAGTGAATTCTTTTGGGTGTCTTTATTCTATAGATCTATAAACATATAGGTCCTGTTGAGAGAATTAACATAAACATTTTTCAGGCACCAATTCTTCAGTGAGAGTAATTGAGAACAGAGCTCATCACTGAGAACTGGGACAAGGTAGCAGGAGGGAGTGAAGATAGGACAGGGCAAGAGAATGCTAGACAGAGGTGGGAAGGCTGCTGGGGGCTGGCCCTGGGTTTGGCCCAGAGGAGACGACATCCTCTAAGGAATCCATCTTGTTTACTTGTTAGGATTCTTGCAATGTTAACAGCCCCAGCAGAGCCTAAGGGGGAGGCACAAAGAGACACTAGCTTCCCTCCCATAATCTCCATGAGCACCCACAAAGCAATCAGTCAAACAAATAAACACAAAGCCCAACAGTTTTCTATATAAACTCAGTTTCAAGATAAGTGCCTGGAAGTACCCTGCACCACTTTCATCCATCGGTGTCATCCTTAAGTCCCTGTTCTCTAGAAGCTCTGGAGCCTCTGTCCATTTGTTGGTTTGCAGGCAAAGCCATGGTGAGTCTTGATTATACAATTTCTATTGCAAGTTCCCCATGTTTTGTACCTCCTTCTTCCTCTTCATCCTCTCCTTCTTCTCCTTCTCCTTCTCCTCCCCTCTACTTCTTCTTCTTAGGTATAATTGGCTATAAACCACATGTTTAATGTGTATGATTTGATAAATATTGGAATATGTATACATTGATGGAAACATCACCACAGTTAAGCTAATGAGTACATCCATCACCCCAAAAAGTTTCCTTGTGCCCTTTTATCATTCCTTTCTCGTGGCCCTCCCCATCTCCTTCATTCCCAAGAAAGCACTGATCTGCTGTCCCTATAGATTAGTTAGCATTTTCTAGAATTTTATATAAATGGAATCAGATGCTATGTACTCTATTTTTTGTCTGGCTTCTTTAATTTGGTGTACTTATTCAGAGATTCAACCACAGTGTTGTGTGTGTGTGAACACACACACATATGGTTATATATATTTACTTAATTTCTTTTTACTTTCTTTTAGTATTCCATTGTATGGATATTAGACATCTCTTTATCTATTCAATTGGTGAACATTTAGGTTATTTTCAGTTTTTGGCTATTATAAATAAAGCTGCAAGAAACATTCACATACAGGTCTTTGTACAGGCACATACTTTCATTTTTCTTGGGCAAATGCCTAGGGATGGGATGGATTATACTGTAGGTATATGCTTAACTTTTTAAGAAAGTGCCAAATTGCTTTCCAAAGTGGTTGCATCATTTTAGCTTCTCTGTTCCACACTCTCGACACCACTTGTAATGGTCAGTCCTTTTGTTTTAGACATTCTAATAGGTATGTAGTCATTAGTGGCATCTCATTATGGTTTTAATTTGCATTTTCCTCATGACTAATGATGTTGAGCACCTTTTCATCTATTCATCCCTTTGGCTCAAGTATCTGTTTAAATCATTTGCCCATTTTTCTGTTGAGTTGTTTACTTTGTCACTATTAAGTTGTGAGAGTGTTTTATATATTGTAGATACAAGTCCTTTGTCAGATGACTTTTTTCAAGTATTTCCTCCCAGACTGGAGCCTATCTTTTCCATTTTTTTAAATGGTGCCTTTAGGAGAGCAGAAGTTCTTAGTTTTGGTGACATCCAATCTATAATTTTTGTTTGTTTGTTTGTGGGTGGACTTTTGGTGTCATACATAAGAAATATTTGCCTAACCCAAGGTTACAAATATATTACCTCATGTTTACTTCAAATGTTTTATTGTTTTAGGTTTTAGGTCTATGTTCCATGTTTATTTGATGTTTGTACATAGTGTGAAAGATTGATAAAGGTTCATTTTTTGGCTTATGACTAGCAACAGTTGTTGGAAAGAATTTCCCTTTTCCCCCCAAATTCCATTGCACCTACATCAGATAGCAATTGGCCATATATCTGTGGGTCCGTTTCTTCTGTGCTCTTGAGCCTTCCTCTGTCATAGACCCAGCCAGCACATAGCAAGTGCTTAATAACCACTCAGGGATATAACTTGACTCCAGCTGTCTCCAGAGTTTTCTTTAGACCTAGTTGAATGTTGCTGGGTTCAGGGTCAGTAAAGCAATAAGGAATTCAGAAGGTGTGAAGGCACAGCAGTATGCCCTAGGATGTGCTGGTTCTTGTTCATACTATGCCCAACAATCAGACTAAATAAGTCAGGGTCAGCGTGAGTTCCTGAAAGATTCTAAGGGTATCAACCTTTCTAGCCAGCAGGTTTCAGAGACCATACCTACAGCTTGAGAAATTTGGGACTAAATAATCCGAAATACTCTCTCTCCAGCGAAGGTTATCCTTGATCCTGGGCTACTCTCTAGAACAGTGGTATCCAATAGAAGATAATGCAAGTAGGTGTATTTTAAAAAATAAAAAAAAAAGAAGAGGTGTAATTAATTTTATATTTTATTTAACTCAACATAAAATATTAGCATCTAACATAATCAGTATGAAATTGTTGATGAGATATTTCATATTTTTAACATATCTTCAAAATCCTATGTATATTTTGCAATTTTAGAATCTCTCAGTTTAAACTATCCACAATTCAAACGCTCAGTGGCCACCTGTGGCTACCGTGTTGGACAGCATGGCCTCTGAACATGCCTTTCATTGCTTGCTTTAATGCCATACCTTCCTTCAAACCTCTATTCAATGGGAAATCCCTTCCCTCTGGACTAGCTTCCCTTCCCCACTCTAGCCTCTCTCATTGCTGGGAAGTGAAGATCAGAAGATGAGGAGCAGAAGAATGTCTTGAAGCTGGAAGATATAAAACCAAAACCTAAATCCAGGTCAAACAAAAGCTCTTGACTCAGGTTCCACTTACACGGCATGGTGAGCAAGAGTGGATGAGGAAAGCTTTGTGGTGTGTGGGCGCTAGCTCGTGCTGGCTCATGATGACTGGTTGATTACTTTTTAGGAATTTTGCAAGCTGTTTAACACAGTCTTTAATAAAAATTAAGCTTGTAACTTTGAATTGAATACATTATATGAAAGACATAAGTAACAAATGTGCACAACTCACTACTCCTAATGACGTCACTACATTTCACTGTTACCTGTGCTTTTGAGGTTCCTTATGGCTATTATATCTGAGTGGTAGAAACATCACATGATGCTATGCTCTTTACCTTCTCTTTCCAACTCTGAGTCATAGCTTGAATTGGTAGTATTTATACCACAGAAAATGGCAAATGCTACAAGTCAGGGCTTTACCACCAAATTTGCCAGTTGTTAAAACTTTACCAATATACCCTGAGAAGGCTCTAGAAGATGTTAGTTCAATGAGATGAAGCATGCCCAATGCATTGTAAATGTTCAAGAAGTGGTAGGTTTGATTATAATGATTGGAAGTCTGAATAATTTGGCGTAAAAGTCTGCCCCTGTCCCTCCTTCCACCCCCTCTCCCAAGACAGGGGAGGATGTTTTGTTTGAAACAGACGGCATCATTTCTGTACCTTTTTCCCACACACCCCTACTCTCGGTTTTTCTATGTGTTCAAGATTGTGGTTAAGACCTAGAAGGCACAGCTGACTCTCAGTGGAGTCTTGGTAATAAAGTTATTCTCTAACTACACGCTTTCCCATTGCTCTAAAGGACCAAGAGGGAGAAGGAAGGCTTTAAAGCTTACATACTAGGTATTCATGGCAATTCTTTCCAGGAGGTAATTTTTCTGTTACTTATCTACATTGCATAATTTTTCTCTAGTGGCACTCCCAGTTTTAAATAAGTTAATTTTAAAAACAGCACATAAGAATTTTAAAGTGTTTTTGAAGGGCCGATTTCAGCATGACTGGCTTGTCCGAAGAGTGGGAAGAGAGGTATTAGGCATGGAACAGTTTCAGCTGGAATGGTTGAGCCTCCCTGGCTGCCCAGCGTTTGGGGATGAATCAATTAAAAGGAGGTGAAACAGGAAGGCAGTAGACAGGTCTCTGTAAACCCTGGGGTTTTTCTGCTGCAGGGCCCTTTCTTCCACACCAGAGCCCCCATCCATCCTCGTAGATGACATACGGGATGTCTATAATGAATATGGATTTGATGTGATTTCATCTCTCTGCCAAACTAACTCACAGAACTAATTCTACTTTAGACTATGTTAAATGAGGTTTTAAAAAGTGTATTAGAGGATAACTTTTGAAGTCTCTAAGCTAGATCAAGAGGTGCATTTGGGAGAAAACTTTGGGGACAACTCTTTCCTCGTGTCCATGGTTTGGAGCCATATTTTGATGTCTTTGATTTATAAGGGTGAGAGACTATGGGGATCTGTCTTGAGAGTTTTGACTTTTAAGGGATTCAACTAGTTGAAACCTTATGTGCATTTGGACATAAAGCTCTTTCATATCATAGAGTCTAAAAGCTTGAAGGTGGGACGGGACTCAGAGGTCAACACTCTAAACCTAAACTGAATGCCTGAGTCCCCTCCTTTATGTCTCTGCCCGGTTTGTAGATTTGCCTGACACCCTCCCACAACACGCCTGTCCATTTTAGGTGTGGTCCACAGAAAGCTCTGCTCACGTTGACCCGAAACCCTCCTTCCTGTAGTGTATGTACACTCATTGTTGCTAGGTCTGGAAGATGTGGGACACACGGGCACAAGCCAGTGAGATTTTATAAGGGAGAAAGGACATTTTTGTAGTAACTTCATTCAACATGACCATCACTAACTGAGCCATCCTCTATATGCGAGGCCCTGATCTAGGTGCTATGGGGATATAAAAATAAACAAAATGAAGGACCCACCCCCAAGGAGTTCACAAGGCAGTTTAATGTGTGTATACAACAAACTCTAATGCAAGGCAGAAGATGATCTGAAGAAGGAAATGAAATCAATATTTTTGGAGTACCTTGGATGTGCCAGGCTCTGCTTTTCCTGTCATAGTCTCATGTAATCCTTGTGGGCTTGCACATTCAACTCCCTGAATTTCATTTTCCTTATTTGCACAACTTGATGTTGGACTAGATGCCCTCTGAAGTCTCTTCCAGCCCTCACATCCCATGATTCATCCCCCTCTCTCCGGGTGTCCCCAGGCTTCTCCCTCCTGGGCTGGGCTGGTGAGGAAAATGGATGGGCAAGACACATTTTCAGTATTGTTGTTCTCACCCACCCCAAAACTGTGGGATGTGTTGTGGACTTTAAAGCAGTATGTACAAAGCACTCAGGAATAAACCACAGAGAACCATCTAGAATTGGCAGAGGATAACCCTGAGACCCCAGAGGCCTTTTCCAGTTCTAATTTTTATGATTCACTAATTTGCCACACCACACTCAACTGTGTCCGGGAATCCAGAGTTCAAAAAAGATGCGATGTAAATTGCTGGAGGTAATGAGAAGGCTGCAGGCACAGTGGGGCCAGAAGAGTGGTTTTCAGTGAAATTAAATACAGGGAGATATTTAAGGAAGCCAGAGACCGTTCTTCCCACCCCCCCCCCCCGTTTCCCTGAGAGACTCCCATTTTAAGACAGTAGGGTAAATTTCAGGGTTTTGTTCCCCCCCCAGCGATATGACTTGGTTTTTGCTATGTTATGACTCCAAGAGAACTACTTATCTGTTTTATAACCTCCCCCAAAGCTATTGGACACAGACATGGTTGTTTAGCAATATATTCTGCCACAATTTAAAGCATCACTTTTGAAGTAGATGCTATAGGAAGACCAGAAACCTCTGCTGAGGGCAAAGAACAATCACTTGGTATTTGATGAATGTCATGACTTTTTAGTGCTTTTTCCCATTTCCCCAATTTTTGAAACTCTTTATGCCTCCTGATGACTTCTTTGCAATTCTGCATTAACATTATGTAACCTAGATGAGATACAAGCAAGACAGCCATTCCGGAACTGCAGTGTTGCCTCTGGTGGGTACGTGAGCTCAGGGGGGGTTGGTTCAGGGAGCAATGGGGAAAAAAAAGGCTGGCAAGCCCAGTGCACAGCTGTGTGGGAGGGTAATGACTATCAGTACTGTGGAGTCACATCTTACCTGGGTCCACATTCTGAAGCCAGCTACAAGGGTGCAACCACACATGCTTAAAACTATTGGTGGAAGCCCTATATAAAGGCCCCAGTGTTGGAGATTGGCAGGCGTCCAGATGATTTGCCCTTTAGGTTCGATCATGTTGCTGTTTGTTGGTGAGGCAGCGGATGAAGAAGTGGGCCTATGTTTAGGGACCATGTTTTGTACATATGTATATATACATATACCTATACCTATACAAATATAAAGTCTTTAAGAGTTGGACTCGGACTAGAATATGCATTTCCCAAAGCATGTGAGGCTGGAGACCACAGAAGAAAGAACAGATTCATATCCTTCATCTCATATGCTCTCTATGGAAAATGCCTATGGAAGAAAACATCAGGCTTAATTCCCATTGTGATTTAAATAGTTATTGTCTTGTTATTACTACCTTTCTCTCATTTTCTTTTCTCCCCAAATATGGAACGTGGAATCTGCAAATAAATGGGCAGCTGATGCAAACAAACTGTATAAAGCCTGACAGGGGTTATCTCCTTTGCTTTTCACAAGAACCCTGCAGAGTAATTGGTGATAGCCCATTCTGCAGGTGTGAAGACTGAGGGAGGTTACATGATTAGCCCAAGCTCAACTAATCAGTAGTGGTGGTATTTGAGCTGAGGCTCCAAAGCCTGTGGCTCTTTTTCTATACCTTTTAAAAGGAAGATGAGAAAATAGAAGGCACATGAAGGAAGGAAGGAATGGAGCAAGGCATGCAAGCAAAAAACAAATATTTATTGTCTATTATGTACCATTTGTTATGTTCCAGGCTGTGTTCGTCTCCTGTGAATTATCACAAATGTAGTGGCAGCAGGAATTTATTCCCTCATCATTCTGGAGGCCGGAAGTCTGAAGTTAGCATCCATGTGGCCAAAGTCAAGGTGTGAGCCGGGCCACACTCTCTGGAGACTCTAGGGGGAGAACCTGTTTTTTATCTCTTCCAGCTTCTAGTGGCTGCCGACTTTCCCTGACTTTAGTCACATCCCTCCAGCCTGTGCCTCCGTGGTCACATTACCTTCTTCTCTTCTGTGTATCACATCACTCTTGGCCCCTTTAATCGCTTAAATTTATACAAGCCTTAATGTTTGCTTTTGGCATGAAGTTGACTTTCAGTTTTAGATACTTAACCTGTGGTTGCCCTTGGCCGGCATGTTTTCAGAAGGGTACAACCTGCCCAGTGCCCACACCTTCAGAAAGCACCAGGCTCACATTGAAGCCGAGAGAGCTGGGTAAGATCTGCAGAAGAGCAATCACAGGGACAAGCGAGAGGCCCACTGCATGCTTCTCAGCCCGAGGGGGGATGCAGCGAGGGGCGCTTTGAGAGGCTTTCAGAGACTGAAGCTGTGGAGCAGGAAAGGACTGTCTGTCCAGCATGCTCTATGACCTCTGCATACGGAGGACTACAATTTAGAGCAGGGGAGGAGGTATACACACAGGGACGAGCTGATGACCCTTCACAGTCCTGACATGTCAACAGAATGTCGGCGCCATGATGTGGCAAGTGCACTGATCACCAAGAGCCGGCCAGTCCGTCTCAGGTACAGGAAGTGCTCCTTTGCACAGGGAGGACAGGTACTGGCTCTGACCCAAAGATGCACAAACCCAAATGCTAGTCACCTCTATCCAGGGTTTGCAGTTCTCTTTTGACTTGACAGTTGGACAGTTGGGTGTCCTTCCATCACTTCACCTTCAGGTTTTCCCCACCACCTTGCCTAAATCAGTCTACTCTGTCAATGTGCCCATTTTGGACATTTGTACAAGGATTCCCCGCCACTCAGGAGTACGACTCCTCACATCCTGAGTTTCCACCTCCCTCAGGCCCCGTAGAGATGAGGCAGGTAGCCTAGTCCCAGGAACGTGTGTTCTGGAGTAAACAGAGAAATCAAGAACACAAGCTGGGTTGGCGACAGGCTTTTCCACTTATTTGCTGTGTGTCTTTAAGACCTGTTGTTCAGTTTCTGAAAAAGCAGGATAATGCAATAAGCCCCGACCCCATAAGGTGCCTTTGACAATTATATAAGACAATAGTTACTTTTGCTGTTTCTCTTTTTCCTTGTAGCTCCCACTTCAGTTCAGGTCTTGATCCCCTCAAATCAGGACTAAAGGAATTCTTTGAAGTTAGTGATTTTTGACCCTTTTAACTGTGACCCACAGTGAAAAATTTATTTTATATCGTGACATTACAAACACATCTACAAAATGCAGATAAGAGTTTTATAAAATATTTCTGTACTTTTTATTCTTCTCTCATTTATTGCAGACAAATTTTTGTTTTAATCTATTTAATTGATTTTATGGCCCCCTAATGTGTGATGGCCCATAGTTTAAAAGCCATTCCTCTGGAGATAGTCCTGACTATAGTCCCTCCTTCCCTTCAGATTCTCAAGAGGTGGCCGCCTTCTATGTTTTACAATATGACATCAGTACCTGCTGTCCCCACTTACATCACACACTGTATCGTTCCAAGCACTTCTGTATGTAGCATCTCACTCATTCTCACCACCCACCCTCCTCTGAAGATGTTATCTCCAGCTCTACTTGACAAATGAGGACATTCAGATTCTGGGCCATCATGTGTTGTGTCCAAGAGCATGTACCTGGAAGTGATTGAATCAGGATTGAATCCCATTCTCATCCCAATCTGGGACTTTTCCCCTTTCTTCCTTTCTTTCTTTCTTTCTTTCTTTCTTTCTTTCTTTCTTTCTTTCTTTCTTTCTTTCTTTCTTTCTTTCTTTCTCTCTCTCTCTCTCTCTCTCTCTCTCTCTCTCTCTCTCTCTCTCCCCTCTCTCTCTGTCTCTCTCTCTCTCTCTCTCTGTCTCTCTCTTTCTCCCTTTCTTTCTTTCTTGTTTATTAATTTTGAGAGTGAGAATACGTGCATGTGTCCATGAGCAAGGGAGGGGCAGACAGAGAGGTAGAGAGAGAGGATCCCAACCAGGCTCCACACTCAGCACACAGCACAATGTGGGCTCTATCTCACAAACACTGAGATCATGACCTGAGCCAAAACCAAGAGTCAGATGCTTAATTGACTGAGCCCCCCAGGCACCCCTTTATCAGGGCTTTAGCACACACAATGAACTGAAAGAGGAAATCAAGGTCTTAGGACTAAATAAGAATGCACATGGATAACAGGATGGCCAAATCTCCTATTTTATGATCTCTTTCATAAATACATATGTAGGATGAGGTTATGTACTTTTCTCTAAGAGAGTCAATTAATGGTTCTGCTATTGACTGCATGTCCATTCATTCATTCATTCACCCACTCAACAAATTCATTTGCATATTCATTCAAGGGATAGTTATTATGTGCCTACTCTTTGCCAGTTGCTCTATGTGGATATTACAATGAGCATAACAATTTTTTATATGTTCCCACTCTCGTATCAATTAGTAAGGTGGTGCTAAGTGCTATGAAGGAGAAATGGAGCAAAGTGAAGAGAAAATGACTAGGGGTGCCCTTGGAAATAGTGACCAGGGAGGGTTTGTGGACAATGTTACTTTGGGGCTGAGACCTAAATGAAGTGAGGGAGCAACCTACGTGGTACCTGAGACGAATTTTCCAAAAGCAGGGTACAGCCAGTTAGAGAGGGAGTGAGCTTGGTGATGACTGGGGAGGAACCAGGGGAAGAGCAGTGGAAGGGGAAGTCAGAAAGGAGCTCAATCATGTAGAATACCAAAGCCATTGCAAGGCCTTTGGATTTTATTAGTTCTTCAGAGAACTGTAAACAAAATAAAAAAAAACTTTGTTAAATAATTTTTTTCATACCCACACGCATTTATGCTCTAGTAGCTTCCTAAGTTGGTCTAGCACTGAGCCCACATTGTCACTTCTGATACAATCCCAAGTTGTAGCTTGAGAAGAAAACACCCCCACCCATTCTACTCCCATTCTCTCTGAGCAGGGTGGTATATCCAAGGCCTCATCTGACCTTTCCCAAAGATGATCTAACCTGTGAAGATCTTTGGTCTATCTGTTTTATTCTTAGCTAAAAAATAACTCCGTGGTCAAGAATAATCAAATTTCAGAATGCAGCATAAGGTTATCACATCTCACATGCAGGAGTGAGTCTCACGCTATGATAAGTCTTAACCTGAAGCTTAGCAGGGGATGTACTCAGAGCACTGGTAGCTTGGCACCTGTGGGTTACCTGGGATTCATAAATAGATTCCAGACAAGTTCTTAACGTAGTTCATTGAGCAGAACCCATTTTCCCTTTATCATGGTGTGACTTGCAAGCCTTACTGCATTTATTCTGTTTAAAAAACACTCCCTCCTCGAAGATGCCTACCTCAAGTTCAGGTCGATTTCCTCCCTAACACCAACAGTAGCCTACATATATAAGTATTTAATGAGGAAGGTTTAACATGCATTATTACCATGAGTTAATGCTTTTAATCCTTGAAACAACATGCATCATTGCTTTTAGTCCTCAAAACAACCCATTGAGGTGGGTACTAATGCTAGCCTTTTATAGAGGAGGAAATCAAGGCATAAAAAGGCTAAATAACTTTTCTAAAATGAGTGTGGGGTCTAGATTCAAATTCAGAACATTCTCAATCAGCTTGATTAACTACTGGGTCATGTGCCCTGTGGTGTGGGGTATGGCAAAGGGAAGACCAGTTGAGAACATTGTGAAGGAGGCTCATTTTCTCCTTAGCACTACTACCCTTTCTTTCCCTTTCTTCTTTTTTTCTCTTTTCTTGATGACATATTTTATATTCTGGCTCATTTGCTTTATGTCCCTCTTTCCTTTCTCTTAGTTTCTCCTTCTCCCTCACCACAGCTAAATAAAACCCAGTTTGGGGAAAGAATCTGATGGCTCTAGAAGGATAAGCTATCATAAGGTCTTAGCCCTCTGGCAGGCTAGTCTGTGGCAGCAACACTTCTGTTGATCAAATAATTAGAAAATGCCTCTTACAGGCAGTTCTCAGGGCTGTGTAATGCTACTGAATCAGGAAATTGTCATTATTCTCCAGGACCTTCATGGACTACTGGTACTCAAGGGACTAGAGAAGTAAAGGGATGGCTTAAGATCACACAGCTAGCTAAAAGCAGAGCCAAGAGGGAGATAGAAGTCTTGGATTCTCAGTGGCATGGTCTTTTCTGCTATAGTATGCTACCTCTTCCATTTGCTTTTTAATGTACATCATGGTGGCCTTGACTCAGAGGTGGAGAGTTCTTGGGATGAAGGAGGCCAACCACAGGTGCTTTTCTATCCCCATGATGTAGGAAGTATTTTACTCCAGTTCATATTAAGGGTTTCCCTGGAAAACACATTGACAGTGATTAATGATCATCATCTCCTATTATCAGTTTTGATGGGTTGGGAAAATATGCAAGTTTGATGAGTCACAAAAATAAGAGTAAACTTCTGGAAATGGGCAACATGGTTCCCTATCAGGAAAGGCATTGCCTTGGGAATTTCTGGGCCTGTGAGACTCAGAGAGGGCCCAGAGAACCTATTGGGAGAGGAATGTCTTAGAACATGAGGTGGAGTAAAGCCCACTGCACAGCTGCCCACACTACATCAATATTAACTGACCCTTTCACTAGTTGGGTCATCCTGAGTATCTCCCAGTAGCCAGTTCATCACCAAGATAATAGGTCAGAATGCTGCAGAGCTGAGCTAACTGACCCTCAGATTCACGTACTGTCATCTCTGCCCCCTCCCCCAACTACCCGAGTGCTTTTAACTCTCCAGGAGAAATTCACTTTGCTCCTGGGCTGAAAACACACTGGGCACATTCTTGAATGGAGTTCAAACTAACAGGATTTCCCTAAAACAAGCAACTCCCTGGATGCCCTGGAAAGCACTGTGACTACTGGGAGGATTAGCATAGCTGGAGCAACATGGCCCTGGTCCAGAAAGAAAGAAAATGTATGTGCTAAAAGAAAAAAAAAAAAAGTAAAGCTGGCTCAGAGTCTTGAGAACCCCATAATCAGAAGCATACACATTCTGATGGTTTCAAAAGACCCAACACCCACCTCAATGTGACCTGGCGAGGCTTCAGAGAAATACACCCCCTCTTTTGTCTTTTGGATGGAATGTAAGAGCCACATAAGACTTCCTGCCTTGAAGGCAGAGAAGGGGCAAGCCTTTGCCACCCTGTATCAGCAATGTGGGGGGAAAGCTGGAGGCCATCCTTCAGCTTGTCTTTGGGTGATGTGATTTCATCGCATGGCACAAGATATTCCGTGTTAATTCTGCATGGTGCCCAAGTCCCTGCAAACCTATCTAATCTTCAGCCAGGGTTTTGTATTGGTTTATGTTTTGTTTTGTTTTTCTCCTGGGGGAGAGCTATTCTCAGGTTCAGGTGTGGGTGGCTCCTGTCAGGACTGGACATGCAGAGATGGAACAAGAATTGAGATTAAGGGTCTCCAGGCTAAGACTGATGAGGCTGATGCTCTCTGAACTCAGGGGCAATCCTGAGGCCCAGCCAGTGCATTATTCATGGCAGGACAGGGAAAACTTGTCTTGGAGGTCAGTGCAAGCAGGGTCAGGAACCCAGATGTTCAGGTACCTCATAACAACAGCACTGGCTGGTGGAAACATCATCCTGGGTCTAAAGTAGGAGCTGAGTCACTTCTGGCTTCCTGATTATTTCCAATAGGCTGGATACAAGTCTGGGCCACAGAGGAGTCTCCCTTCTATCTTAAATGAGTTAGAGACCAATGTTTGAGGTCGGGAAAAGGGAGAGTCATACAGCTGCTAACAGACACCTTCCTGTGGTCTTTACCTTACACGACTGCAGAGGGTGTTTGGTATTGCAGGCCACTTTGGCAAAGGAGAACAAAGGTGTGTCACTGTAGTCTGTTGTGATCCACATTTTCTGCAACTGGAAATGGCAGCCAAAGGTTTTAAAATATTGGATCCACAGTGCACCAATTTTATGGGGTGTGGGAGACTCTGGGGAATGAATGCTTCAAACATGTTCTTAGAAATTTTGATTTTCTAGAATAGGCTGAATCTTAAGACAAAGCTTTGCAGGTCTGGTCAAAGCAGCCTGTCTGCCTCTGCACACTCTGGTTCTGGTCGGTGCCCAGGGATGGGGTTTCGGCATTATTCCTTCTAAGTCTTATTTCGGGGCCTACAACTCCAATGATGATCGAGGGTGAATGTGTTACTGCGTTTAAAGCAAGATTTCTAAAGCAGCGCTTTGTAGGTAACTCCTAGTTAACACATCTGTGGTTGCTTCCAGCTGCACACTAATCATCCGTGCATCCATGCAGTCACTCATTCAACCAGCAAACACTTATTCAAGACCTTAACTTTGTCAGAACTGGCCAGGTGCCTAGGAAAGAGACACGGCTGATTAAAGAAGGAAGAGGTGGAGGTATGGTGTTAAGGACTTGAAGAGCGGCAGGGCCAGGATCTTCTTGGAAAAGGAAGCAGAGGGAAGATAAAGGGACTTTTTGAATAGGCGGGATAAGGCAACCGTTGAAGGCTTACTAGATTAGACTGATACACTGTCAGGGTATGTACACAGGGTAGTGAAAAGAAGGACCAGAATGTCCAACACGGCAAGCAACTGGGGGCTCTGGATTTTGAGAGGAAGAATATGGATTTCTCCCTGGTGGTATGTGTCACCACTCTCCTTTTCTGAATGGCTTTCGTGATGGGATGAGTTTGAAGAGTCTGCCTTTGGTTTATGAACACCTCAACCCAAGTATCTTCGAAGATTTTAGTCTTTGATGAATTCATCTGTCTGGTTTGATTGGAGCAGGTCCCTCTAAGCCAGTACCCCAGATTCAGTCCCGTGGAACCAGTTAATGTCCCTTTGTTCTAATGACAAATGTTATGCTAGAATGGGGTTGCACATGATCACAACTGT
Organism: Suricata suricatta; assembly: GCF_006229205.1. Lineage (NCBI taxonomy): Eukaryota > Metazoa > Chordata > Mammalia > Carnivora > Herpestidae > Suricata > Suricata suricatta. The sequence continues at coordinate 42,151,916 of NC_043706.1, forward strand.
CTACGGAACTTGAAGTTCTTTGAGCTCAGTAGCATTTTTGTTCATCAGATATCTCCAAAGCCCAGCATGTGCTGTGCTGAGAAATACCTGGAAGATGTGAAATTTGGGTAAGGGTAAAAACCCATTCCATGAAAGGAAACCCACTGCCATCACTTGAGAGTCTCCTCTAGGGCATGTCTGCTCTTGTGGATTGGGAGGAAGACATGAACCAATTCTGCAATCCCAACTCCACCCCAAAGACTGGGTGCATAGTTACCAGGTCTCCTCTTCTGCAACCCTTTGTTTATTGCTGCCTTTAGTGAGTTTTTTTTTTTAAATGTTGCTAGGTCAGGGAGCTTAGAAATCTTGGAAGGAAGTCAGTTTTGGCCAATTCTAATCCCCAAAGTTGAAAGTATCTGTATCAGCCAGGGTCTCTCACGAAAAATACAAAACCCATGTGGATTAATTCAATAGAAGAAATTTAATATGAGAAATAAGTTACAAAGTTTTCTTTTAGAAGAGTTGGAAGTGCAACTATGAAAAGCAAGGCAACCCCAAGATTAGCAATTGCAGGAGCCATTGCTCCCCCTAGGGCTGGAGAAACAGGGGTGTTACCTGAGCCCAACAGCCTGGGCTGTTGTCAGAATCTGGTTCTAGGGGATGCCCAGCTGGTAGTGTGCTGAATGGGGAAGACTCCGCCCCAGGTATGGATGGAGTGGAGGTGAACAGTTAGCTTCTCTTTCTCACCCATTCTTCAATCTCTTGCTTGTACTTCTCACTGGCCAAAAAAAGAAGGAAGCAGTGGGCAAGGATGCCTTGGTAGTTTCCTGAGTTCAGGAATACAGAGTACAGAGTACAGAGAATAACATGAAAATGGTAGGAACCGAATATGATGGAAAACAGGCAAATGACCAGTACAGCATCCATGCATCCACAGACTCTTGCAACACTCTTTCTGATGTTTGAGGGAATATGGCTGCACTCTCCTTAGATAAATGGTAGCCCCTTGGGAAGGTTGTACTGAATAATTTCTCTTTCTTCCATATTTGGCCTATTTTAGAAAATATATAGAATGTTTAGTGAAGCCACTGCATGCCCCAAACTAGCCTCGCACTTGAAACTGAAATTTACATGGGTGGAGTACCTTTTAGACAGCTCCTCATTACATAAACACTTGACCTATAAGAACACAGGCTGCATGCACTGTGTTCCCTGGTATTTATTTCTTCATTGACCCTGCTAGTGGTATGGGAGTGAGCAGGAGGCAGGAGGAAGGACTGGAAATGTGCTCTTGGGTTAGTATTCACAGGCACAGGTCTTCTGAGCCCTGGTTCCCAGGGAAGGAAGGCAAATAGATATACAAGAGAGATTTGGGGTAAACTGGGAGGCCCCTACAGTCTGTGGTTGCCATCTTACATACCTTGTAGGCTTCCACGAGATGAGACGCCTGGCTGGGGCCCCATTTTGTTTAGAGGTTCTGTGATCACATAAGTAGTCGAATGCTCTATTGTCAGGGTTTGATCAAGGAAGTCAAACCACTATGAGTAATATAGTAAATATTAGATTTTCTGTAGGGATTATACCTGCACATTGGTGGGAGTTGGTGGATAAGGCTATGAGAGGCTGTTGTCTCTGTGTCTGGTGATGGGCCAGAAGTCACTGCAGGTCAGTGTTGGTGACCTAGGAGGAAAATCTTGGATAATGAAGTGGGGGAGAGCCAAAGACAAACTGGAACATACCTTCAAGAAGTCCATGAAAACAGACTGGAACCTGTATGTGTTCCTCATCACCTCTAACCTTAAGAATACAGATGACCTGCAGAAGCCCTTCTCCTTGGAGCCACATGCATGGCCAGCCTGGGACTCCGAGAAGCTCAGGAAGGAGATCCTGCAGGCTCAGCTCCACTGTCCTCCAACAAGTGGGTCAGTGGACTAGCAGCAGCAGGTACAAGCCACAGAGCTTCCTGGAGCCCTATACCAACTTCCCAACATATTGGAGGCTGCTTCACTTCTACCTCCTAAATCCCATGCCAAGTTCTTTTGTGGCCAACCTCAACCTGGAACCATAGAGGGAAGAGAATTCTGAGAATCCCAGTTATAGTTTGGGCAAGTTGACACTGGACAAAGCCAACACATGTTGCAAGAAGACTGGAAACTACTGGTTGGAGAAGAGATCTTTGTTTGGACATAGAAATGAGCTTTTATGACCCCTGAGAGAATGGAGCTAGTTCTGGGAGGTCGTAGCCATAAGCTGGTGGCCTCCTCTCTCTGGATAGCTCTTGCACCCAGGCAGAGGAAACCAGGAAATCTGAAGTTGTTGGAGAGCTGGGGGAGCCCTGGTTTACTAGAGTCTGACAAGGATTTGTATCTCCTGGCGGCCTCTCTCTCAGAACTAGGAAAGGTGGAGCCCTCTTCGGGCCCCCTCATCTCCTCTCTCTTCAACACCAATATAATCACACCTCCCTGACAAGGGTGCTGAGGGGGTTCATTTAGTTAATGCCAGGGACAGGGCGAAGGTGACAGCATTTACAATAGCACACAGATGCCCAGATCCAAACTGGCAGGCATTTTGCTGACTGATTGTAGAACTTGTTGCAGTTGATGGTAACCTTTCCTCCCCATTACATTTCTAAATATTTTGGTTGTTGATTATAGACCAGCCCATTCTGAAACAAAAAAAATCACACTTGCTATTGGTGTTTTTAAAACTATCCTTGGTCCTTCGAGCATTTCTGGTTACCTCCCTTCTCTCCCATTTCTCTTTGGTGGACAAATGAGGTCTACTTGTCTTCTGCTTTCCCCTAGAAAAAGGCCTGGTGATGAGGCTCCAGCATGCCATTGCAACCAGTTTACCTTCACACTCATTTCTGATCAGGTGGTCAGGTGGTCAAAGCTTCTAGTCAATTTTATCCACATGGCAAACATATTAGTCAGACATTTGAATTCTTCTTCTTCTTTTTTTTAATGAGAAGAAATAACCAGTCTCTTCTAAACATTTGAGATCATGTAGGCAGTGTTGCTATTTGCATTTCTGTTCCTTGGACCTTCATCCCTTGCTTTCTTGTCCCAGTTTCTTCCACATCAGAATCTTCAAGTATGCAACGAAGACAGAAGTTGTAATTATGCTCATGGCCTTTCCGCCCCATCCAGCTTTCGGAGGAAGGTGTTTTAATTATCTGGAATCTCCAATATTGGGCAGGATGAGAGGAGAAAAGGCTGAAGTGGCCTGGAGGAGCAGTAGATACACGTAATAAAGAGCAGAGCAGAAGAGAAATGGAAGCAGGCAGAGCATGGGCATTTGGGAGTGTGTGGGAGAGAAGAGTGAAATAGGCTTTGGGTTGGGGGGAGCCAATGAAAGGTGTAAGGGAGAGAATAAGGGTGAAAGGTATCTAAAGAGGCTTGTGCTTGTTTGCTGGGCTGCCACAACCAAATGCTGCAACCTGGGTGGCTGAAACAACCAAAATTTATTTGCTCACAGTTCTGGAAGCTGGACCTCCAAGATCAAGGTGCTGGCAGATTAGGTGTCTTCTGAGGCCTCTCCTTGGCCTGCAGATTGGCTGCCACTCACTGTGTCCTCACATGGCCTGTTCTCTGTGTGCATGTGTCCCTGGTGCCGATTCATCTTCTTATAAGGACACCAGTCTTGCTGGACCAGGGCCCACCTTCACGACCTCATTTCACCTTAATTACCTTTTTAAAGATCTTGTCTCCAAATATAGTCACTTTGGGGGTTGGGGCTTCAACATATGACTTTTGTGGGGGACACAGTTCAGTCCATAACAAGGGTTTTAAGGTTATTTTAAGGTTAACTATGTGTCCTCCCTCACCCCTTGCACCCCCGTTTGGTGTTTTCTAAAAAGAACAACTACAAAAAGATTTAATTGTTTTGTATTATATTTATGTTTTCTATTGAATTGGTTTTGAGACAGCATTGTGATGGGCCTGGGTCACAGATGTCCTGGGTTTGTAGGGGTTATACATGATTTAGGCAACTCGTTCCCAATTTTCAGGAAATTGGAATGTAATGAAATCGTCTCGATAAGAAAATGGGAAGGCACATCATTTAATCTCTTATGTGTAATTTGGAAGTCTTGGCTGGAGTGAGCTTACCCTCAAATATGAAAGTTCCGTCTGTAAAAAAAAAAACACCGTCTGTTGAAAAACTTTTTAGTTTTGGGAGGTGTAAATAAGTATTTATAAGTACATGTAGGTCTCTGTAGTTGCAACGCAGGTTTTCTTTTGCTGCTATGAAAAAGAATTATAGCCTCAACTCTGCTAGTTTCATTTTGACAATCATCTAAATAAAACCTGTCATTTAGTGACTGCCATTTGGAACTATCAATAACTGTTTGAAAATAAGGAAACCACAATCTGGATGGAAAAAAAGAAAAAAACTTGTCTTCCGATACGAGGTTCTGCTTCCTTGATGACTGCTGGGGGCTACTGCAGATGCATAGAATGGTCCCTTATCCAGCGCAACGGGCAGTGGGTCTGAAATCTGGAGCAAATTCTGCGGGTGCTGCAGACACATGCCTTATGTCAGACACACAGCGCTCGTCAAGGTGCAGTTCTTAAGGACTGGTGGCCTTGGGTCTTCAGTGAGATGTGTGTTGAGAGCGTGGAGGAGGGCAAAGTCATGTTCCGTGGGGAGCGAGAGCATGTCTGTGGTCCCCAGACACATCTGAGCTACTGCATCGCCTTGAGGCGGTTATTTGCAGGACCTAACCTCAGACCCTCGGTCTGAGTGATGCCACAGGACAAAGTGTTGGAAGTGGAGCTGGGATTGGGGTGGGTGGGTTGAGAGAAAAGATGGAGAAATAGAGAGAGAGAGAGAGATGTCCGAGTCCTACGATAGGTGTGAAGGGGAGAAGATATGAATCCCGTATGTATCCAGGGGCAATTTCTAGTTAATCAAATTAACACTGTAATAAGGCTCCTCTGGTACCTGTTTATACAGCAGAATGGTGGTGAGATATGGGTCCAATATTACAAATTCCATAAAAGTCCATCTGTGTTTCCCTAGTACAGGACTAGTCTTATTTTTTCAGGTCATTATTATTTATAATCCATTTATATATGGAAGACGATGGTTCTTTATGGTTCAAATGATTTAAATCTGGGCCTTTAAACCATGCCTGATTTATTTGCACAAGGAAATCATGTTTTCTTTGGAGCTTTTCAATGGAGGCATAATTACAGTGTTGCAAATACAGTGCTCTATTTAAGGGTCTGTCAGCATTTCCATAATAAACCTCTATTTTCAGGAGTCCAGAATATTGCCAGAGAGAGAGAGAGAGACAGAGAGACATGCAGGGACAGAGAGAGAAAGAAATCCTTCTAAAATAGAAGCTTGGTGGGTCCATCTGAGGACTTTAGTTTTAATCCTGATCTGTATATACATTTGCAACCACACATTCTCCTTTATTCGTGTGGCAGTGCCAGTAATGCGCCAGGCATCTCTGGATCCTGCCCAGTGAGGCTTTGGCTTTAAAGCAGAATCTTCCCGGGAAAAGCAGCAGCGAACTCGTTGGGTGGCTGGCCGGCTCCCTTTTCAGACCTCAGCAGATTGCCAAGCTGCATCTCAGCTTTAAGAAAAGAAAAGCATTTTTTGCCCGCCCTTCTGGTTGGTGTGTTTGTTTTGGTTAACTGAGGCATATGCTAATTTGGATCTTGAATACTGATAATAATAGTGGTATTATTATGATTTATAATAACAATCTTAAGTACAATGTAAATGCCCAGTATGTGTCTGGCACTTGACAAATATTATTTAACATTTCAACCTCATACCCGTCCTGCAAAGTAGAAATTATTAGTCCTGATCTTCAGAGGATGAAAACAGGCAGGGGTTGGGGGAGTGGGGGACTGGCCTGGCAGAGAACCAGAAAGCAGAGTTAGGGGAGCTAAGGTCATGAAATAGCCCATGCCAGGTGCCTCAGTAGGAGGCGTCTCTCAAATTGGAGTAGCTCCTTTAGGGAGTGGGGCTCAGAGAGGCCGGTGGGCTCCGGAGACCACACAGGCAGGAACTGACCAGTCAGGAGGCAGAGTCTCGAAGCCTACTCAACAGCTTCTCGAACATGGTTTAATAGGTAAGTGTGACTCTGGTTGAGCCTGGATGGAAACTATCTGAAGATTTGGGGCGGGGGGCTTCCTGTGTGGCCAGCTTGCACCTTACCTGGGTTATCTCGCTTATTTCCCAAGTTTAGCCATGCAGAGAGTCAATTTTACGGAGATTGGATAAAATGCCAGGATTATATAACCAGGAAGTGGCGGAGTTCCCGGGCCTGGAATCCTGGTTCTTGACCAATATGTTTTATGGCCCCAAGGGAATCAGTCTCCCTCCGTTTGGAAGGTACATTGAATGGAGACAGGAAGCTGAAACTCTGGATTCTCCTGCCTTATGTGGGAGAGCCTGTCTGGGAATTGCTGATGGATACTTTCCAGAAGTTTGTGTGTTGGCATTTAACAGAAAGGAAAGGTAATATGCCCTCCTCTCGCACAGGGAGGACGAGGGGCAAGCGGTGGTGGGAAAGACCACCCTCCGCACCGTGTTCACAGCCAACCGCAGGGAAACTATTTTGTAAACTCCTGATCCCTTGTGGGTGGTGTGATTTAATTCTTTTTCCTTCTCTTTTCTGGGACTGCTTTTGGGTTGCTAGTTCCAGCTGAAACCAGAGGTGGTGACACACAGCCCAGGGAGAAGCAAGAAAAGGAAGAAAGTTTTTCATTAAGAAAATGTTCTTCTTCTTCAAGCAAAATCAGGCCCCCGTATGGGGGATATTGAAGTGATCTCCCGCTCTCAGAGTGGAGGTTGAGCCTCAGGGTTCAGAAGACAGGATTCGGAGGCTGTATATTCTGTTCAATAAGTAGTTATTGAGGGTCCTCTAAGGAGTTGGTGTTGGGCATTATTCTCTGTAAGGGAGGTGGCTTGCCCGGCGTGGAAAGTCTGACTCGGAGTTAGTGTTGGAGGTGACGTGGTGGGGAGTCCACTCTATGTTGCCAGCACCTAAGTGCTAATTTGAGCAATCGCCACCTTAGTGCGACTGAGAACAAAAAGCAGACTGACCAGTGTCCATTTGGAACAAGATCTATTTAACCAATATTTACTGAGCATATACTATACACTGGGCACTGAGCTAAGGGCTGGCGACTCAATGGTGAGCCAGACAGATGTGTTCCTACCCTCATAGAACTTAAAATCTAGTGGAAGATAGAGGCATGAAAGAGATAATTACGTTAACAATTAGTTTATTAAGTCCCGTCAACTGTGATGAGTTCTCTGAGGGAAAATATAAGGTCTCATGAAAACAGATGACAGAAAGGTCGAATCCATTAGAATGTATTCAGCTGTAAATAACAGGAAACCCTACTGACAGGAGGCTTCACATAAACAGGGCTCATTTTTTTCCTCCGTGACAAGGAGGCATTTTCTGGCATTGGCTCAGTGTTGTCATCAAGAATGCAGGCTCTTCTAGGCCTCCTCCCTGCCGTCTTCCACAAACGAACGTCGCACTCTCCGGCTTTCGTCCCATGGTTACCGGAGGGTTCCTTGACTCTGCTTCGAAGGACAGGAAGCACAGGGAAGTGGGGGAGGGTTATACCAGAGATCTCTTTTCTCTAACACAAGTGTATTTCATCAGCAGCAACATTTCTTTTCCAGAAACCTTTCAGCGGACTTTCTGTTAATCCATTAGCCAGAACCGGGTTTTTGGTGAAGACGAGAGAAAAGACGAGGTAGTCAGCCATTGCATATGCATAACTGTAAGTCACATTTGTGGCATGCCGTATAGACTACATTCATGTGTTAAGTTGTTTGATCCTCCCATCGATTCTATGGTAAAGAACAGTTTCTCATATGGAGACACTGAGGCTCAGGTGAGAGGCTTGCCCGAGAACACAGTCAGTCTTCCTTTGGCCAGGGGTCCTAGATCATTCCCGCATCTTGGCACTGCCCTATCTCTACTGGTTTTTGGAGAGGGGACAATCCTGAGCCTGAAAAGCAAGGCATCCCGAAAAGACATGCAACCTGTGGGAATTTGCCAAAGGGTCAAGGTCTGCTTTCTGAGACGTTTGCTTGGGAACCCCAAATTTCCATTATCCCTCTGATGTTTTCCTATGACCACTCCTAAGATTGAAAGCCACACAGTGGAAAGCAGGCCAGCTGGGAAGAAAGAAGGCTTCTGATAGTCAGAATCTCACAGTGGAGCCTTTGGGGGCCCTCATCGCCAGGATACAAACACAGGCATAGAAAATAGCACCTGCTGATGGAACTGTGACCTCATTTCCAAACAACGTTGGAAATGTTGATTTATTAAGCGTTTCAGAGTGACATTCCCCCCACCTCCTGGCACCTGACCCAGGCAACGGCGGTGGGTTTAACATCTAGGATAAGGGAATGAAGATTAAAACCATGGGTTCTCATGGTCTCAAAAATCAGTCCGCGGGCCGCAGGCAACGCCCTACTCCGCACCCCTCCCCCAAGCTCCCAGAATGCCCTCTGTGCCAGCAGCAGCAGGAGACATGTCCTTGGCCCCTTCCACTCTCCCCACCACCTTCCTAGCCTCTTGGATCTGGCCTGTGAGCATGTCTGTTGTCTGTTGCTGGGCTGGTGGAAGGTAGAGACAGACCTGTTGGCTTGGGCTCGTCCCCTGACAATCAGGGTGGGCGGGGTGCCTGGAGACTCACCAACATCCCCAAGTTACGCCAGTGGAAACAAGAGTCATGTACCCTGTGCTGGAGAATGTGTAAAACTGACACCGTTTACCAGATGTTCCAGGGTTTTATGAGCTTGACAAGGCCTCCTGTTAAGTAACACTTACTTTAGAAAAGTAAATGTTGCCTGCCCTGAGTGGAAAGTTTTGTTTTTGGTTGTTTTTTTTTTTAATCTTTTGGGTGAACTCTGCAGCACCTGTTTGCACAGAGGGCTGTAGGCGGCAACGGCTGCTTCTGGTGAGTGACGGGAAGGGGGGCAGCATGTGACAGGCAGCCTGGTCCTGACTGAAAAGGCCAGAGGCCAGAGGCCCAGGATTACAGATGCAGAAACACACCCTCAAGCAAGGACCAAGACGTGGCCTCCTCTTTCAAAGCACTCCTGAAATTTTGGGTACCCATCACTTGCAGTCCTAAATAGCATTTGCCCCTCCTAGGCAGCCAATTGTTATTTAAACAAGTAACTGCCATCTAATTCATCTTTAGCATCTTTAGCATACATTTGAATTTTCAAAAGATAAGTTTGATCAGGGTGCCTGGGGGGCTCTGTTGGTTAAGCCTCCGACTTTGGCCCAGGTCTTGGTCTCACAGTTCATGGGTCTGTGCCCCACGTTGGGCTCTGTGCTGACGGCTTAGAGCCTGGAGTTGGCTTCAAATTCTGTGTCTCCCTCTCTCTCTCTGCTCTTCTCCCACTCATGTGCTCACTCCCTCTCTCTCTCAAAAATAAATAAACATCAAACTTTTTTAAAAAGATAGATTTGATCAACATGGCATCCACCCTTGTTGTGTGCTGTCAAGTGCGGCCCATTGTGAAATGGTCATTTGTCAGAGGCAGCGTCTTAAAGTTGTCATGCAAGATGGTAAACGACTAGCATGTATGAACAGGCATGAAGGGCTCAGTGCCAAATACGGCGAATCCAATCAGGTGAAGGGGAGGAACACCAAGATCTTAAATAATTAGATGAGAGAAAGGGAGAAACGTAGAATCAGCTCTGTGGGAGTAGAGAGGGATTTCGTTCAGTAGGACTGAGGAGTGCGACCATTGAGAAGGGTGGAAACAACCTGGTGTGGTGTCATCCTGTCCAATCACTGCCACATGCAGACAGCCAACTGGAAGCCACCCCCCCCCAAAGGGGCTGAAATCCACATAGAACCCCCTTCATCTCATGCAATTTAGTTTTGGGGGAAAGAGGAGGAGGATGTGGCAAGGCTTCTCTTCTTGTCCTACTGGTATATTTTGAGGAGAACTTGGTTATGGCTCCACAGCTGACTCTAACAATCCTTAAAATATCACATCACACCCAGCGTCTATGGGTTAGAGGTCTTCTGACTTCTAATCCGAGCTTCCTTATTTGCTTCTGTGGATCTCCTTCTTTGTCTGCGCCCGGGGTCCGTTGTCAGACTCTGGGCCTTCCACAGGAGCAAAGCTGTTATCACGCTTCATAACCTCCCGGAGCACTCAGAGAGGGGAGCGGTATGAAAGGAGGCACAGTCGGTACCAGTGGTTCCTTGCGTGCGAAGGAGGGGGAAGTGGGAGATGAGAAAAAAGACCACGAAAGAGGAAAGAGAGGGAGGTAGGCACCGTGTAGAACACCAGTATGCATGGTGTCCCATTTATACAGAGAGCATATCTCTGCTGCTCATGCATAGAGAAATAAAAAGATGGGTCACCCCCAATGTTAATGATGACTAACAGACTAGCGGATTTCAGGTTAGTTTTAGTTTCTTATATTTGTCTGGAGTCTGAATGTTTTGCCTGGATTCCTCGGGAGTCACTCTTTTCTCTATTCCTGGTTTCTCACCTGCGAAGATGGGAAATTATACCAACTTCTTTACATGAGGCCAGGATGGCTTTGAGTAGAGCCTGAGAACTGACTTCAAAAAAAAAAAAAGATACATGTCAGTATCTTAACGTATACTGAAATCTTCTTCTGGGGCCAGAAGCAGACAGTGGGCTCACCAATGATGGCACCGACCTGCTTGATGTCCCTGGGACCCCGATGAGTTCTGACCATGGGTGCCTCCTGCTTTCTCTTCCCTTCTCTGCAAGGTGCCTCATTCAAACAGACCCTCTGGGCCTTGGTTTCAAGCCCCTGTATCAGACATGCCTCCTCTTGTGCATCTGTGGCCCCCCTGCCTGAACTCAGCTCTGGTCCCTTCACCAGGCTGGGGGGTGGAGGGTCTGAGGCTGAGGGGCTCAAGGGGAAGGTCTCTGAGTCTTTTGAAATTTTTTTAATGTTTATTTATTTTTGAGAGAGAGAGACTGAGCACGAGCAAGGGAGGGGCAGAGAGAGAGAGGGAGACACAGAATCTGAAGCAGGCTCCAAGCTCTGAGCTGTCAGCACAGAGTCTGATGCAGCGCTCGAACTCACAAACTGTGAGATCATGGCCTGAGCCGAAGTCGGACGTTTAACTGACTGAGCCATCCAGGAGCCCCGTCTGAGTCTTGATTTTCTAACTCAGGTCACCTATGGCTGCCCAAAGTGGCAGGCATGGCCTCTGTCCTGGTGCCTGACTTGGACTCACTTTTTCTACCAAGGGTTGGAACCGGTCTTACAGTCTGTTCATTGGACCTTGCTGTCACCCATAGGCATTCGTCCTGCATCTCTGTGTATGAAAAACAACAGCAGCCACCTCGACCAGGCCAAACAGAGACCTTCCCTCACAAACTGTGGGAGGCAGAAGTGGGGAGGAGGATAGATTCTCCCGCCATATTAGAATAAGATGAGCTGTGGTTGCTTGGGGGCTGGGCTCCAGCAGGCTCTTGGGGGACGCCTCAGAACTGCAGAATGAGCCCCAGGTTGATTTTATGCGGCAGTTTTGGCCCTGCCACACATTTGTAGTATAAAGACGTCGTAAAACATGCTGGTGGTCCAGGAGCTGGATGGGGCACACTCTGCACGTGTTTGAGACAAGTTTGTGACCTGGTGACAAACCTGTCTGATCCCTTCACCTCGAAATCAGTTGGCATCTTCCAGAAAAGTACGTTAAATGTAGATGGTCCAGAATCCACTTCTCCTGCTGGTCTTTGCCCCCTTATCTGGAGAGAGCGATGGCTTTTTTTCCCCTTGCCCCTCGGCACAATTTGTATTTAATTATTATACTTCAGATGTTTCCAAACTGCCCTGGAAGCCTGAACTGGCTTCCTCCTCACCTCCTGCTCTGGAATAACATCGCTCCCTGTTAACAATTATCTTCGCCATTTGGTTAGTCTACAGCGTGCCCAGTGTAAGGCTGATCGGATTGTTTAATTAAGCTTCAAAGGACAGCCCGTGCCTCCATCTTGTCTCTGGTTTGCTTCTTCCTTCCTCTTCCGCGGTCCCTGCTGAAGGATGGCCTGTGGTCTCGGATGGAGGCTGGACCCTCCCGGTCTGGGCCAGCCTTGCCTGCTGAATGAATTTCTCCGACTTCCACAGGGAGCTAATTGCCAATGTTCCTCATTGCTACAGACTCAGAAGGAAGAAAAAGGGGGGTGTCATAGGAAAAAGGGGGAGCTGTGGCTGACCCTGCCACCTGAGGGCTCCTAACAGGAGGCCTGTTTCCAGCAGGGCCTATGGAAAAGCCACATTGCCAGGATGAGGAACGGCCTACCGAAAATAGGCCCCCCGGACTCTTGTAGAATTTTCCTTCTCAAACTAGCACAGGGGCCACAGCGGCAGCCTCTTGTCCCAGGTAATGACCGGATGGAATTTTTTTTTTTTCACATCCAGCCACCAGCTTCTGAGGTCCTCAGAAAGAACATTTGTAACCATGCATTCTTTATGTGGTCCACGGTTAATAAACAGGAACCCACCTTTCTAGACGGACGGAGAAACAATTTTTTTTTCTGTGTGTAGGGTCCATGAATGGGGGCTTTGAGAACATGCCCTTTCGTGGCCAGATATCAAAGTGCTGCTCACACATAAGGATCAACCACACGGAGGTGCGGCCCTGGGCCGCCGCCCATGGGGCCGCCCACTGCTGCTCCCCGCTGGCCGCCTCGTCGGGCCGCAGGGCCAGGGTTGTGATGGCCCAGTTTTTCCTCCCTGGGATGAACGCCGACCCACCAGGAAGAAGGGGGAGACCACCAGCATCCATTCTCCACCGAGTCCTAAAATAACTATATTTATAATTACTTGTACGTGCTCCCTTTTGTGACCTTCCTCCCCTGGTCACATCCCTCTGTTTGGGAAGAGAAAGTTCATTAAAAAAAAAAAAAACACTTTTTAACATTTATTCATTTTTGAGAGACAGAGTAGGATCAGAGGAGGGGCAGAGAAAGAGGGAGACACAATCCAAGGCAGGCTCCAGGCTCTGAGCTGTCAGCACAGAGCCCCATATGGGGCAGGAAGACCATGACCTGAGCCAAAGGCTGACGCTTAACCGACTGAGCCACTCAGGCACCTGAAACGGAAGTGTGTTTTTAAAGGTTTCCTGGCCTGGTGTTCCTTCCTTTTTCATCTCTTTTTCTCTTTTCTTCTCTTTTCCTTTCCATTCCTTCCCCTCCCCCCCCACCTCCTCTTCTCTCCCCTCCTTTCTCTCCCTGTTCTTTAGCCCACTTCGCTCCTGTCCTTGGATAGAGTGCTCTGACTCCCCCACGTTGCAGGTGGGGGCCCTCTCAGAGGCTTTCCTGCACCACCTCGAGCTCTGAGCCCTGAGAGTTTGCTGGGGCTTCAGAGAAGGGAAGTGGGCAGTGCCTGGCAGAGCCACAATGGCCTCGGTTAGGTCCCTGCGGACAGCGAGGATGTGTGTGGGGCAGAGGCTTTGTCTATGAATCCTGAAGTCTGAGACTGGGTGCTGAAGGCTTCGAGCTGCTGTCAGAGGATCCAGGAGTCACAGCACAGCAGCAGGGCTCTTCTATGCAGCGAACGTCATCTGCCAACCTTGGGCTTCATCAGAGTCATGATGGGCAAGATGCAGGGAAGTGGCCTTGGAGTCTGTACCTAGAAGCACAGACCAGAGGCAGAGCTGGGGGAGTAGGGAGGGGACAGAAGGGAACCCATCCTGCTCTCTCACTCTGTATGGACCTGTCAGGGAGATGGAGGTATGGTCACCTTGAGTTAAATCTTGACGGGGTCCAAGTCATACTTACTCTGCCACCATCTTTGAGAGCTTCCCTGGGAAAGCCCTGAAGAGGTGAGGAGACACTCAGGCATAAGCAGAGTAGAGCGAGTGGTTAAGGGAAAGGGGTGGGGTGGAGGCTGTCTTCTTTATGATACAGTTTGTCCCAGCAAAGGCAGCTCAGGGGACTCTCATCATGTAAATCTTTAACTGGAATCTAACGAAGTGGGATTTTTGGGTCCTCTGTCCCCTTATGTATTGGCAAAGAGGGAGTCTGGATTTGATCTGCATGCAGAAGAGATGATGAGTAGCAGGAATGGTAAGCAGTGGAAAAACGGAGGAGGGACTAGCCCTTCATTCAGCGCCTCCTCTCCCCACCCTGTGAGGCGATCCAGGAGGGAGCTGTGATGCTCACATTACAGACGGACACACAGCTTTCATCCTGCCCCCTCTAGTACTCGTGTCCATGGAGAAGAGGAGGAAGAAACACGGGTTGGACAGTAGATGCGTGTTGTGACTCCTAGAAACCCTGATGGTGGGTGCAGAGGAGGTCATCTGCCTGATTCTCCCTAACCCCGGCTCCTCTTTTAGGGTCAATGTCAGGGAGAAATGAGGAAATGATGGAAGTGAAGTCTGTGAAGCTGCTGTGAATGGCAGGAGGGATAAAGATCAAAATTGCATTCTGATATTCAAAGTTTCCATGTCGATGGCGCCCTGTCAGAATCTGTATGGTTTCTCCAAATGCCCTGGTCCCATCCTTGGCTTGGCCCTGACTGTGCCCCCTACCCATTCAGTCCTGAGATCACCAACATTCCCAAGAAGCTAGAAGAACCCTCCTCTCTTCCCCCTGATCTAAAAAATAAAATTGGCCCATGGATGTATGTCTAGACCATAGGGTAGTTCAGAGGTTTCCAGAACAAGGGCATAAATCCCAGATTCTTATCATCTGGACCATGAAAATAAACCCCCGGATGGCCAGGAGGTTAGAGTGATGAGTGACGGGTTCAAAGGAAGTTAGACCAGGTTCCAGAAGGCGGACAACAGGAGGTTAAGAGGGTGTAATTAAGAGTCATCACAGCCGAGTGCTAGATCTGTACTTGTCTAGGATTTGCAATACTTTCATTGCCCTGATGCTGGTATTGCTGGTGGAGAACAACTGAGGGGTGTGGATTTTTCTGAGGGCCTCATTGTGGAGAGAACAGCTTTGACTATCCCCTTATTATCCGGGCTGAAATATACCCCAGAGAAAACACTTGAGCAAGTCCTTCATTTCCCAAAGGGCTTCTTCCACCTGAGACAGCCCAAGGTTCTGGAAGATGAGGCCTGTTTTGTTCTTCCTGCTTGAAGGAAGGCAGAGATGTTGGTCTTAAGGGTCAGGCTTTTTCTGATCTTTGGAACCTAAATTCTACATCCTCAGAGATGATTTCCGAGCCCTGCGATCAGGTCCTGAGGAGTCCTACAGTGAGGCGCCCGCTCAGCGTTGTTCAGCTCAGAACGAGCTGGCCTTGCCTCGAAATGCTCCATTACATGGAACTGCGTTTCCATGGAGCTCCATTCCAAGAGCCCATGGGAAATGCAAAGTAAAACACAGTGAAATATAGTGAAGGATAGGTAAGGAAGACCCAGGAGTAAGTTTCTTCCCAGTGCACCAAGGATAGGACAGGACATTTTAGAGTGTACACAGGGACACACAGAGGATTTGGCATCTGATGTGTTTCTGATCTGGCTTTCCTGTCTGCAGAGGTGAGTAACATGCTGTATAAGCGTGTAAGACACGGGCCCTACTCTCGTCTTGTTGAGGAGGCAACACCTCCCTCCCCCAAGACAACTACGTATCCCTGAGGGGGGCGTAGGTGCTGGGAGGGGAGAAGCTAGGGCAGACTGGAGTGGAAATGGCGGCCAGCAGAAGAGGAAAGGGTGAAAGTTGGTGGGGCTGGTGAGGAACCGGGGAAGAAGGAGGAAGAGATGACCAAGGGGACCCCAGGGCAGGGGGAACATGCCTGGTCCTGTCCAGTCCCAAGCTCAAGCCTGCTCGTCCTCTCCCTCGTGTGGTTCTTCCAGTCTGAGGGGAGCTCGGAAGTTGGGCCCTGACAGAATTTCCGGGGGAGGGCGGTGTGGGGGTGGCAGCGGCTGTCTGGTAGCCCTGCTCAGAGCCAGTCAGGGAAAGGTCAGCCGTGGCCTTCTCTGGAGGCACCTCCTTCCTTGCAGCGAGGCCAGGAAGGGGGGGGGTGCCTTTCATTTGAGGGGCAGCTCTAACTTGTCCAGGTAGCCACCTGCTGAGGGCGAAGGGCAGGCAAAGGTGACTCTGGGTGCTTCTGGTCACGGTGAAGTGCCTTGTGCTCAAACTCTCTGTGCTCTCAGGCCTGGCAGAGGGGAGGTGAGAGAGCCCGTGTCTGTGGCTCTGATGTGGGGTGCACTTCCCTGTGCCCAGAGGAGGATGTGACATATGCGGGCGCACCCAGCCACCAGGCAGCACCTGTTGAGGGACACAGCTGCGGCCAGGGCAAGGGGCATTCTTGGCCGCTGCCTCACGCCCGCCCCAGCAGCTGCCTGGGTGTTGTCCCGCATTCCGCGTGTGAGCCTGAGTGTCGGCAAGCCCTGAGTGGGGAAGGGCCTCCTGGGGCGGCGAGGCAGTCTCCAACGCCCCTGGGCAGCTCCAATGGGTGGATTCAGTAAGTACCCTGTTTCGGCTGCCAGTCCCAGAAGCAGAAGCAAATTTCACAGTCAAGGGCTCAGAGTCAAATTTGTTTTAAGTTATTAAAACATATGATATGTGAAAAACCAGAGGTAGGGAGCAAAGGCAATGAGGAGCAGAGATGAGAGACAAAGAGGAAACACCAAGGTGCAAAAGGGTCTGTCCATCTCCAACTAATTGACTCCTACTCTGATATCCTCCCTTTGCCCCGCCTTGGGGGGATAGAGCGTTTTGACTGTCTTAAGAAGGGAGAAAAGAAACACCAAGAAAAGCAGAAGTAGAAGAAGAGATTTTTTTTTTAAAGGTAAAGGAAAGTAGGCCAAGAAATTACTTAAAGGCTTTCTGATGACCTCAGAGTTTGTTCCAAGTAATGTAAGACAGAGAGGGGGGCAGTGACAGGAAACAGGACGACTCAGCGGAATTCCACACCGTGGTAATATGTGGATTTTCTCATATAACTGCCTTAATCCAAGGATCTTAAAACATTTCACAGATTTGCAGTAATTAAACCTCACTGCGTACCTGAGGCAGGACGGAATGTTGTTTTGCTCATTATATATATATATATATATATATATATATATATATATATATGTGAATTAGACCTATATATAGGTTTGAAAGAGAACATCTCCAGAGCCTGCCAATAAGAGAGGCCAGCCCGGGGCCCAGAGAAATCCTGGGTTCCAACCAGACCCATCCGGTTCCCAGTAAGCCTGCCCGAGGGGCCCGCACCTCAACAAGCAAAAAGCTGTTGGCAAATGGTCGACTGTTTTTTCTGTATGTATTTAAAAGTTATCTAAAAATAATTTTAAAAGAATATATCTAGTAAAATACATCACAGAAAATACAACTGTTTAAAACCAAACCTTAAAAAAATATGAATGATTTTCTGAGATGTGATTCCTTTTTACCCAGTGGCCTCATTTTCCTTCTCTTGTTTTGGCCTTCGCAAATCAGTGAAAAGGCAGCAGTCCTGAAAGAGGGTTTCTTTTCCAGAAGGAGCAGGAACCTGGAGAGTTGCCTTTTTAGATGAAATGCAGTGGGATGTTGGGAGAGGAGGAAGGTTGGGGGAGGGAAGAAGGGGAGATGGAGAAGAGGGAAATTCCCTTTTTCATCTTGGTTGGTGGAAGGCGCCTCAGAAAGTATTTATCTTAGCTTACCTCGGAACGCAGAAGGTGTAAGACCTCTGTGGGCGTTCGCTTGCAGTTGGCATTTTCCTTCCCAACTTAAGCTTCCTACAAGTAAGGACGTTCTCCCTCGGGGATCTGCCCGAGAAGGAGGCGAAGGAGCAGAGCAGCTGTGCCTTTAGGGTAAGAGGTGCCTCGGGTTCAATGCCCACCCAACTTACGTGGCTTCTGCTTGTTTTCTGCATTTGAAAGGGAAGGATAAAGATATTCTTCCCAAAACTCATAAGGATATTAGATTGTCTAGGCTGTGCTTATAAATGGCTTTCCACAGTGGTGAGCTAGGCACCCTCGTGATGGTAATATCAACAATTCCTTGCTGTTTGCATAGTGTCTGACCATTTGCAAAATGCTTCCACATATGTTCCCCAAAACCTCGTGTGAGGCCAGGCTCCGCAGACAGTTAGCAGTCTCTTTTGAACACTCCCTTTGTCTTATTCCGGGATCTTCTGAAGGATGCCATTGATCCGAATGCTTGCTCTCAGACTCCTGGGGTAATTATAAACCATCTGTAACAGAGACTGGTCATAACTGGTCTCCGAGAATGAGTGATAACCAAGCCTGGTAGTCAGACAATCCACACATGAGACTGTAATGAATCTGTTTTGTTCAACTATTTCAGATGGGTCATCAACATCAATGAAATGGACCCGATGATTCTACCTCCCCAGTCCAACTGTCCTTGAGCCTTTCAGGGAATGTTCTAGGTTCTCAGATCTTGTCTGGCCATTGTGGATTGAACCATTCCCCTCCATTCTCCAATCCCCTTCTCATCTCCCCCCTCCCAGTCTCTCAGTGCCCAAAACACCAAGATCAACATGAATCGTACAAGAGAGCTTAATTCTGAAAGGAAGTGGGCTGCGTCAATAGAGATCATTCTGTACGTCTGGAGAATGTGAATAGCCTGACTAAAATATGGGGTGAACAGAATTCTCTCCTCTGCTCTAATTTGGAGGCCATGTGGCAGGAAAGCTGGGGATGGCTGGGGGGTGCCTTATGGATTTTCATTCTCCATTACTCAGCAGGGAGATGCTTCTCATGGTGTTCCAGAAGGGAGGGGGAGCCCCTGCCAGTCACACCATGTGTCACAGTGCGTCACATTGACTCATGGCCAGATCTTGAGAAAAATTCACAGAAGTCAGGAAATTCCCAGAGAATGCTCTCATTTCACCCTCTGTTGACCCTACAGTGAGAACATAGGTAGTAGGGTCAGGCTGGAGGACACTGTTAAAAAAAGGAAAAATCAAAGCACTTTTGTTGCTTCTGCATGCCTTGTGGCAGAACAAAGTCCTAATGGGCCCAGCCGAAAATGCAGGATGGGCCTTGTGCCCCGGTGACCGGGCTCAACCAGCTCTGGTTTGTCTATTCCTTCATTCTCGACTTTTATTTTTTCAAAACTTCCCACCCCCCACCTTGGCTTTGTTTTCCCTCTGGGCAAAGCAAGATGCCCATGACCTCCCCTTCCAATGGAGAGAGCCAAATTTAGAGTTGGGTTTGCTCATTTGAGCTTTGCATATAATTGAGCCTGGCACAAAGGGTTATCATTAGGAGGAATGGCATGAAATGAAAATAAAAGAAAAAGTAAAAGGGAAAACTGGGACTCAAATGAGAAAAGATCTGAGGCGACAGACACGGGAGGCACCAGTTGGTAAGAGCCAGGGTCCGCTCCCAGGGCTG
The DNA here is from genome assembly GCF_006229205.1 of Suricata suricatta. Taxonomy (NCBI): domain Eukaryota; kingdom Metazoa; phylum Chordata; class Mammalia; order Carnivora; family Herpestidae; genus Suricata; species Suricata suricatta. The sequence continues at coordinate 42,171,202 of NC_043706.1, forward strand.
CAGAGAATGCTGGGAGAAACAGGGTAATCCGCCTAATAGATGTTTGTCACGGGTGTCCAGAGCTGGGCGTCGTCACTTTGGTCCGTATGACAATAGAGGGTCCTGAGCTCTTGGCTCAGCCACTGGCTTAGGGAGCACGCTCTCCTAGAGCCTGGGGAAGGGGGGCCGTCAGCCCTTCCTGGTCTCTAACCAGAAGCTCACTGCTTCCTTACTTAGTGTGGGTCAAGGGGGCATCCTGGAGCCAGCCACGCAGGCTTCCCCTCTGAGGTGCCATCCCTGCTGAGAGGGTGGGTGTACATGCGTGCATCCACCAGCCACCCCCCAGAGGGCCTCATCATGTGAAGAGGGCAGTGGGCAGCGCTCCGCTCTGGTCCAGCTGTCCTGGCCACTTCCAGCTCCGCCTGTTGACTCCCATGGGAGAGGCTGGCAGCCCGGGGCTCCAGTTGTCCCCCAGCCAGACCGTCTCTGCTCCCTGCATTCCTGGTGGCGTCCCAGCGCTGTGTGACCCCGGGCCCTAATATTCTTGAGCTCATTCAGACTACCCAGCCGGCTCCGCTCCGGGCTTCCTGGCCTTGTTAAAACCAAAATGCCGTCTTTTACAACCCGGCTCTTTCCATCAGGTCCATCAAGCAGCCCTCGTTTCTTTACAAGCAAGATGGCCCCTTTGGTGAGCTCTTCCTGGGGCGGGAGTGTGTGTGTCAGGGAGCCTGGGTTTCAGTGGGGTCTGGTCTGAGTCATTATTTCGCTAATGATAGTTAAGGAAAAAAATGAATCTCAAAGGTGAGAGGAAAGATTAAATGGGTTGATTTGGGAACTGCTCAAGCCTGGAGGAATTGCTAAGGGACATAATCTATTTTGAATTTTTCTTCATGAGCCAAAGCTGGTTACGGTGTGGGAATAACTGTTCGTTTTGTCTCCCCCTGTCTCCATACTATGAAAATATTCACGGCAAGGAATACACAGGTTGTATAAACATCCCTTCAGAAAAGCACACACAGCGATTATATAGAGTTACACGTGTCTCCCTCCAAACGGGTGTGTTCGCAGAGACACATAGAGACATCCCTCACATGCTCTATGTAAAAATACGGCCAATTTAAAAGTTGGCATTATAGTCTTGCCTGAGCGAGTAGGAAAGCTTGGCTTGGGGCTTAACGAACAATCCCATAAAACCCACACTTGCTTTTATTGAACGGTGATGCATGAGAAGCCCAGGGTGGCCAGCACAAATGGGGACAGGAGCCAACATTCACAGCATTGTCCCATAAAGGATGACAGGAAAATTTCTTCGTGCTGAAATTCAATCTATTCCTAGAAAAAAATTTGCTTCTAATGCCGGTTGTCTTTGCCTTCACCCTTGTGCTCCTTTTCTGCTGTACTATCACTTTTAGCTTTAATGTCCAAGAGGGAACAACTTTTACATTTGGTCTTCTCGCCTCCAGGCTTACTCCCTCCGGTTCAGCCCCCACAGGGCTGGCTGCCAGAGTAATCTTTTAAAAATGTAAATCAAATCTATCACTCTCCTACTTAAAATCCTTCAGTGGCTCCCCACTGCCTGCTGAAGTTCAAATTCCTTAGCTTAGCAGACAAGCTCCGGGGCTATCTGTCCCTGCTACTTTTTGTTTTTTAATTTATTTTTGAGAGAGAGAGACAGCATGAGCAGGGGAGGGGCAGAGAGAGGGAGACACAGAATCTGAAGACAGTTCCAGGCTGAGCTGTCAGCATAGAACCCGACGTGGGGCTCAAACCCCATGAACC